>NC_035433.2:12033026-12375943 GCF_002127325.2 Helianthus annuus | reverse complement strand
CAATTTTCAAGAACAAGTGATCAAGTAGCTTTTGCATCTACAATCGGTTTACTACTCAGTTATTCTCTAAATATCACAAATCTCATGAGTAATTGTTTGAGACAAGCAAGTAGAGCAGAAAATAGTTTTAATGCTGTTGAGCGCGTGGGCACGTATATAGATTTACCATCTGAGGCTCCATCTGTAATTGAGGAAAACCGCCCGCCACCTGGCTGGCCCTCATTGGGTCTAGTGGAATTTGAAAATGTGGGATTTCGTTATAGACCGGGTCTTCCTTCGGTTTTGCATGGTTTATCTTTTAGCATATCTCCTACTGAGAAAGTAGGAATAGTTGGAAGGACGGGTGCAGGGAAGTCTACCATGATTAATGCCTTGTTTCGGTTGGTTGAGCTTGAAAAGGGAAGAATTTTGATTGATAATTATGATATCTCGAGTTTTGGATTGACAGATTTGCGTAAAGTTCTTGGTATTATACCACAATCACCTGTTCTCTTTTCAGGTATGATTTAATTTTGAGCGTGATCCTCAATACTAGTCTATCCCATTCTTTACTTTGCATTCTCAAGTTTGAATATAATTGAAGTGATAGAAAAGAAATGGGATGGTAAAATATAACTTTGCGTGGAAAGAAAATAAGTGTAATGTTTCAATAGTAACTGGTTTGGGTTGTCCCATTAAGCTTTCCGTCTGATTACATAAACAATGTTTTTTCCATAATAGATTAGAATTCAAAAAAAGCGATCTAGGAGATTAGAAGAATTACACAATTAAGATAATATAATTTGTGTTCAGTCTGTTTAAAATCCACCAACACGTTTGGCGTTATATAAATGGGTCAGGGTTGATGTCTTTGACACAAGCACATATATGGGTCGTGTTAGGTAGGGTTCATTAATTTCAACCTGCTAACCTGACACATTTGCCACCCCTAAATACCAACCTAATTATAAGTTTGTCTCATCGTAACATTCTTCAAGCCAAAGAGATATGATTTTCTAACTGGAGATAATTATTGCCAAATAGAGGAATATGGGGAGCTTATACACCTTTATTAATAAATGTACAAAATACAAGATGTAGCCAATTTGTGTTCTTTCGAAAATAAGATAATAACTAAATTTTTTTCAAATTTACTAAACTTTCATTGCTTTCTAGGTACGGTGCGTTTTAATCTTGATCCATTTAATGAACATAGCGATCTTGAGCTTTGGGAGGCTCTTGAAAGGTCATATTTAAAAAACGCAATTGCCAGAAATCCCTTTGGTTTGGATGCTGAGGTATGACTTCATAATTTAGTCTATGATGCTTTGGTATTTAGTACTTGACATATTTGGGACAATATGAATATATATATATATGTATTTAACTGATGATCCTTTTTTTTTTTTTTTTTTTTTGTAATGAAGGTGTCTGAGGGAGGTGAGAATTTTAGCGTTGGACAAAGACAGCTGCTGAGTCTTGCAAGGGCATTACTAAGAAAATCAAAGATTCTTGTTCTTGATGAGGCAACTGCAGCAGTTGATGTCAGAACCGATGATTTAATACAAAAAACAATCAGAAAAGAATTCAAATCATGCACCATGCTCATTATTGCTCATCGACTCAACACCATCATTGACTGCAATAGAATTCTTGTGCTTGAAAGTGGTCAGGTATTTCTTGATAGTAGTAACATTGAATTCTAGGTAGCACTTGTTATTTTCCCTGTTTTTTTTTTTTTATAAATGATTGATGCAATAAATAAAAACAATGTTATCTACTAAAATAATCTTGAATCTTTGAATAAACACATTTTTATATTTTCCCTATGTGACCCATTTGAGATAACCACAACGCAAGTCAACCAATTGGGAAGCAAAAGGGTCACTTGTATTTAATACTACATTCCTTGATGCATTTTACAAAAATGTTTTGTATTCATTTCAGATTGTGGAATATGATACCCCAGAAAGACTAATATCACGTGAAGGACCGTTCTTGAAGATGGTTCAAAGTACAGGGGCTGCAAATGCTCAGTATTTACAGGATATTGTACTTGGTGGAGAAGGAATAAACAAGTTCAGTGGAGAAGAAGAGCCTACAGCACAAATTACTGTTGATATAAGCCTTGAAGATGACATTTGACAAGTTTTTTTTTTTTTTTTTTTTTTTTTGAAGAAGACAAAAATATGAAGATCATGCAAACCCATTCAAGTGAAGAAAGGAAAATTCAAAAGAATTATACAGAACATGTAGTGAAGAAAACAAATTACAAAGTGTAAAAGAATCCCACCCTTGAAGGTGGATAGATATGGTTCTAAGTATTTCTTTTGATAAAAATACTAATTGCAGGGACAATGTTGTCACACTTGTAACAACACACAACATTATAATCTTCATGCCTTTGCCTTGATGTTACTATTATCTATATTGACAACCTTGGCCTATTGTTTTAATAAATTTTACCATGGAATATTGCCTTTCTAAAACTATCAAAACATCTCATATATTAATATTGTTACATTGTAAAAAAATGATAAGTGACCTAAATGGAATAGTATGAAACTTGGTTACTATTTATTGATATTTTTTAAGTTTAACCTGAGGTAGGAGGCAATTGTTAAAGAAAAAAAACAATGGAACAACTTTATTAGAGTTTGGTCATGATTTCGCAACAGGATTGAGTTGTGACTGTTTGGTAGCAGGGCAGGGTTAGGTCCATATGGCTATTTCTAATCTCTCCCAGTCAGTGGCGGAGCTTGAGATTTCCGACTGAGGGGTCGAAAACGTATATACCTAAAAATTTTCTATACAAAAACTACATACTCTCTACTACTGAGCGAAATGTTCGGGAGTCGGTCGCCCCCTCCCGCCCCCACTATGTTGCGCCCCTGCTCCCAGTTGTGTTCATGGTGAGCACATCTCACAAGTGTTGCAAATTCATGTCACACCACCATAAGTATACCCTCATGTGAAATTTAGGTGTTTTAACTTTTAGCATCTCTATCTTTCACTAGTTCACATTTAATCCCTAAAACTTATAAAATTTATATAAAAATGTAGAATTAGTTTTTATATTTTAACATTTAACCCTCTCTGTCTTCACTACTTTACGTTTTATACTTAAACTTATAAATTTATAAAATAGCACAATGTTTAACCGGTACATCGTACCACATTACATGGTACTAGAGGTGCGCAAACCGAGTGTTTTTCATAACCGGTTCGGTTCCGGTTATTGTTATTTGATCCAAAAAACCATACCCTATGTGCCCGGTTCCGGTTCTTAAGAAAGCGGGTAGTAAAATATCCTTTTTCGTGTTTTTATACCCTATTTCCGAGTTTTTTAGTTCTATATTTTCGTATTTTTTAATACTCTATTGTGTTTTTATTACCTTATTTTCTCGTATTTTTTTATTATTATTAAATATACATTTTATAATCTAAAAAATTAAAATAAATACACTAACAAAAATTTAAAAGAAAGATATTCGAATCATGTATTGGGTATAGCC
Source organism: Helianthus annuus (assembly GCF_002127325.2). Classification (NCBI taxonomy): domain Eukaryota; kingdom Viridiplantae; phylum Streptophyta; class Magnoliopsida; order Asterales; family Asteraceae; genus Helianthus; species Helianthus annuus. The sequence continues at coordinate 12,372,449 of NC_035433.2, read as the reverse complement.
GGGTATAATCGGTTCCGGTTCTTGTCCGGTTTCGGGTATTGATCGGTTCTGGTTCCAGGTGTTGAGATCAAAATGCATACCCTATCTATACCCTACGGGTAGGGTCGGTTACAGTTTTGGTTACAGAATACCCGTGTATTAAAAAAACCGGTTCTAGATTTTCTTACCGGGTTTGGTTTTTTTGTTCACTCTACATGGTACATCGTACCAGAGCGATCCGAAATAAGCCAATCCCCGGTCGTACCGAATTTTAGGAACCTAGCGAATTGCGATCTCATTCTACGTTTTCATACCAAAGGGTACCACGAAGCATGTGACTATGCATTATATAACTTATTTAATATATGTAATTGACCTCACAATCATATTAAACACAAGACAATAAATAGAATCTAAAAGTTAATACCTAAAACTTTCACATTTCATTCAAGTAATATCATATGAAGTTCATGAGCTCAAAACGTACGTTCTGAAATTACAAGATTCAATACAATCACTTAGGGTGGACGAGGTGGGTGCGGGGAAAGGGTAGGGTGAGTGGAGTCACCGCGTGGGCACATCGCCGTCGACTGTCACACCCTAAAACCTGAGGTAAATTGATCGGTATCTTCATTGCACAACAGAAGTGTTAAATGTAAAATAAGACTTAATAAAGCAAAGTACTTAAATTACAATGTATTCTACAAAAGATTGCTTTATAGATGTGAATGTCATTCTAATAATAATCATCTAATAGTCTTATAGGGTTTCCCCAATCCTAATGATCCTTTTATTTCCAACCGTTCCGTTGCCTGAAACTATGACCTAAGAAAACATGCTCAAAAATGTCAATGTAAGGTTGGTGAGTGCACATGTTTCGATAATAAATTTGTAATCCATTTTCCTTTTGTAAATCAACTTTGATAAATAACTTTTTGGAAAAATTGTAAAACTCAGATATGATTCCCTCGGAATTCATGTGAGACATTTCTTTTAGGTATCAACTTTGATAAACATTTCTTTGGAAAAATTGTAAAAGTTAGAAATGATTCCCTTGGAATTCATGTGAGACATTCATTTGAATATTTGGTATAAAAGTCAAACTTGTCGGTAAGTTTTTATTTGAAAAGTATAACAATTTAAGATAGTACATAAGACTATAGTGGACTAGCAAGGAACTACGACAAGAACACTACGAAGAACACATAACCAAACCAAAACTTGATTTCCCCTAAAATTATTTTAAATATATTGCCTCGTCTTGGAAACCAGGACAACTGGTCGTGAGAGTGGGTTCTCAAACCTGATAGATCTACCAATACAATCTGAGGTCTAACGATTAATGATTATGGATGCAAAGGGGCCACCGTGTATTGAATCTACTGTTATAAATTACAATTATAACCGGATTTTGATGGGAAAATGGTGTAACGGAGATAGTAACAGAAGATACTTTTCCGTTGGCGGTTACCTCACCTTCCGTTAATCCCTGCACACAGATTGTGGGTTTGATCAACGGCTGGGGAGATGCCATGTGGAAAGTGATTTTGTGTAGATCTCTCTTTTAGTTGTTGCCATCATCGTGACTTAGATGAGCGCCTAAGATTGTGCCACGTCACATTCGGTTGTAACCGAATGACCATGCACGATGAGCATTTAAGACTTTCTAGAAGATCTACAGCTGTAAACCATTGTGCATTTGCCACGTGTCCATTCTATTATAGCAGAAAAGATTCCTTTGTTCTAGTCTTGATTTAAGACGCGCGGAGATGTTTAGGAGTTTATCTTCAAGCCTAACTGTACCGTTGCGCGAGCCCGCGCAAAGGTGTTAGTTGGATATTTGTCCTGTTTTTCTCTCGCGCATGGACATCGAAGACTGTTCATTTCCCACTTTTGTTTAGAACTGTTGCGCAGGGTCTTATTCAAGATGCTTTTGGAATAAGGCTATGGTGTGGTCCAATGCGCCTGCGCAAGGTTTTTGGGACCATACCCCTTCAGGTGGTAACCTCCTTTTACGCAAATGAAAAATGTTCTCTAATTAGAAAAAAAAAAGTTATTTTACAAAGATGTTAATCTTGATTTCCCCGTAGTATGGGTTTTGTTTTGGTTTGGTTTTGGGATCTATCAAAACTTAAATTTGGCTAACTGTAAGATGCAGTAAAAAGGTACGGGCTATTTTATGAGTTCTTGAATTCACTATGTTATTTTATTATATTTTGGATCGGTTATATAAATTAGTAAATAAATGTTCAGTATAGACTATAGAGGAACCAGCCGGTTCCTTAAGGTTAATGGTTGGTAGTTGGCATAAGCCGGTACAGGTTGGAGATGGCCCATGGTGTCCTCGGTTTTGTAACCCGAAGACCGCTAGAAAATCATAAACCCCGCCAGTGAGTGGTTAACGAATTATCATTTCTGGCTCATGTTTACTGTTCACATCACTCTTTCTTGATGGATTAGGTGACTTTTCCGAGCCACCAGCGGGGATTCCACCTCGGTGGCGTTACCTAGGCACCGGCAACAAGCCTGTGATTCCATCATCAATGACATTGCTTTCATGTGGCAGTGGTCAAGGGTGCTGGTAGTTCTTATTTTCTTTAAGAAAATCTCTTGTTTAATAGAGGGGTTAGTACCTTTACAAAATAACAGGTCTTTTACTTTTGTTATCGTCAATTGGAAATGGTGTAATTTCAGAAGATTGGAAACAATATCATGACCATATTTAAGCCTAAAGCACATACATAAATGTTAAATATTTTGTTACAGGTGCCATGAAGTAGGATAATATGGCTACAACAACAACAAAGAAATGATGAATACATACAGAATACATATAACAAGAAGAAGAAGTAAAATAGAAATAATAGAAGCATTACTCTTCATCATAGTCTTCATCTTCCTCATCCAACCTTGAGTTGGCGTGTGCAAGATGAGGGTCAATGGCCATCCTGTCGATTTCTGAAACTGACCACCCAGGGTACTCATTATTTGCAACTTCACTAGGTTCTGCAACCACTGCTGGTGGTGGTGGTTGTGGTGGCGCAGCACCATCTGATGCAGCAGCAGACACTTTATCTGTATTCTCATCAAGGCCAGCATTGAGATCGAAGCCTCTGCTTGGAACAACGTCGTCGACTGCAGTGATGGACTCCGAGTGGATGTCGGTTGTGGGCTTGCTGCTGTGATGAACAGATTCAGGTTCAGTGGGGGGAGGATCTCGTTCTGCAGATACTCTACCTCTGCCACGGCCTCTTCCTCTACCCCGTCCTCTGCCTCTCCCACTGCTGCTTGTATGTCCGCCTTCATTCTGCATCAACAAAATGATGATTCTAACATAGCTCCGAATCTCAATTTTATTTCTTAAGTAGGCTTGTTCGTTTAACTTTAACCAAATGGATTTTCTTGTTGTGTTCGTTTATGTTCTAAACGTACAGAACAAGAACGAACATAAACAAATGCTTCTAAAATCTGAAAATTTAACTGGTTCTAAATTAGTAGTAGTAATAAATAAATAAATATGAGCAGATGTAAACAAACATATATGAACCAACAGGACATGTGTTCGTGTTCATTCAATTAATTAAGTGAACATTATCAGAATTATTACCATCCGATTTTTCTTCAATTCATCATCACTTTCATTCATTTCATCAGCAGAAGCTTTCCTGAGATGAGAGGAAAAAAAAAAAGTGAACTTTTAGATTTGTATTTGTTAAATAAGACAACTCCATATAATAAGATTCAATTTAAGAATAATAACTTGGTTTATAATGAAAAGGATAATAAAATATTGTTACTTTCTCTTTGCCATTGTACGCTCATCACCACCAGCTTCTGAGTGGCCATAGTCAGGGACCTTGCTGACAACTTCCCTCAGAAAATCATACACATTGTAGCTTTGAACACAATGCTTCCTGAAATTAAAATATAAATCGGTTAGTGTAATTTCACTACTGTTTTCTCACACCAAACATATGTCAATATATCAGTTTAAGAAATGAAAATGGTGCTAGTTGGGACCGGCTAACAAAAAGCTCAAAAGAAGCCAAGCTTAAACGAGCTCAAGCCTAAATTTACAAAAATAAAAAAAAATTAATAATCGAGCTCAATCCCGAGCTTCATATACCAAGCTTGACCAGGTGCACGAGCCTGAACGAACCTATTATTTATATAAGTATAATCTTTTATATTTAGATGATAAATCTATAATTATATGATAAAAATTATTTTATAGAATAATTATGATAATAACTATATTATAAAAATTTTGTTTTATGTACAAATTTAAAATTACAAAAATATATAAATAATTATACGCATGAATAAGTTAATTATTAATTATATTTAATCGAGACAAGATCGACCTTGAAATACGAAGGCAAAGAAATATGTGGATATGAACATATAATTTATTCTTAACAAGAGTAGTTATGAACGGTACTTGGTCTTCTTCACAAAATTAATATGATGTTTGAACTAAATTGCCAGATTAAAGCTAGTTCACAGAAAAATTTAACATAATAGGGAAATAAGTTAATTTACAAAAACAATTAGCCCCTCCAATTCAGAAAATAGAAAAGAAATTCAAATCTTCACTTACAAATGAAGTGAGTTAACAGTCTTTGCTCCTCTACGAAGAGTGATGTCATATGTACGATCACAAAGATCTTGCAAGAACAATTCCAATGCTTTGGCTGCATAAATAATTGAGAAGGGTAAGAAACACAAAAGGTCTCACACAGAGGAAAAATACCTATAACTAGAGATGGGCAGGTTGGGTAATGAGTCAAAACTGAAGCAGGCCGGGTTCGATTCCGGTTGACCACAAATACTTTTTTTTTTTTTTGTCGATTATGCAAACAATTAATGTGCTATATGATTACAAACACAATATTATTCCGTTTGAATAACTCTCAATACCTTGGACCCATTGTTCATTGAGACAAACTTCTTAGTTTTACCTGTTTGAGATAAAACACAACCCAAAACTGATCTATTTATAAGCGTATGAGTTGAAATATTTTGGCTAACGACTCACAAACTAATACTGGCACGGCCATGGCAATCTTTCCAACATCCTCATCAGCTTGCATTATCTTTTTAATCCGGGCCTGCAGATAATACACGAAAGTTACATCTTCCTTTAATTGCTTCAATTATCACAAAGATCTCTAAAACAAAAACAAAAGGATTTCAGGTCCAATGATTCAAGGGCACATTTAGAATTATTTTTCCGTCAAAAGTGTAATATGCAAGATCTCCTCTGGTAGCTAGTCTTCTGTATCAAACTCATTAAATTACATTCAAATATCCAGAACACTGATTTCGTTACCCGTAGGCGCAACCATTGTACTAACCTAACCTAAAATGCACGAGGCGTTGCTATATGTACAACCATAATCATAATCTATCTCTCTCCTCTCATTAGCTAGCTATTTTATTAAGTAAAGCATTCATAGGATCATATCAGCCTCCTCAACCAAGATGTAACTAACGCCTAGGATGTTTAAAATCTACTTGTATCATTCATTATTCCTATTTTGTTCATAGCTCAGACGCAAAAATAAAATTCCACTAGTATGGATGTTCTACAAATACACAGACAAAACCATATGCATGTGCCCTAATTTACATATATACTGACTGACTCTGATTCTTCATCATAACAATTGGGCAAATCATCCATCATATAAAAAGAAATTGTTTGCGATAAAGGGTTACGAAACTCAAGGAAAACTCGCACAACAGGAAATTGATATGATAATAAAGGAGAAACTTACAGCAGGGAAACGGGTATCGAGCTTTTTCTTCATGGCTTTAGAATCATACAGGATGATGATGATGATGATGCTAAACAAATATATGAGTTGCACTTTCGGATCTAAACAAGCATTCCAATACGAAACCGGGTACAGGTCTCGCACAAAATAAATTTTAGGAAGAGTAAATTACAATTTTTGTGTTTTATCTTTACATCAAATTGCCTTTAAATTTGATGAGTTTTGTCCTTAACGTTTCAAAATCATGCATGTTATGTTTTTTAGCTCTAATCCAGTTAGATTTTTTGGTTAAGTATGGTCATGTGCCTTGCACATGAGGGTATCCTTGTCTTTTCACCTTTTCAGGGGTTATTGTGTAAATAAGTTATATACAAGGGCTATTTTGTAAAAATAAAATGATATTTAATTTAACAAGCCTCTCTCTCTCTCTCTCTCTCTCTCTCTCTCTCTTAGTCTTCTCTTTCTTCTCTCTCAAGAAAACCTCTGCAATCTTCTCTCTCTTTAAAAACTTGTGCGATGGTGTGCGGTGGTTGGTGGTGGATTGAGGTAGGTGTGAAAGTGTTGGTGGGTTTGGCGGTGGTGAGAGGTGTACGATGGTGGGTGAAGGGTGGTTCTGATGGTGGTGAGTGAAGGTTAGGGGCGGCAGTGGTGGTGGTTTCAAGATGAATCAGCGGCGATAGAGACGGTGGTGGTTTCAAGATAATTCGGCGGCGATAGAACGATGGTGGTTGTGGTGGTGGTTTCAAGATGAATCGGCAATCATGTTTATGGTTTGCTAGACGTAGTATCCGTAGAAGTTATATTCATGAATCAAGTAGGTCTAGGTGCCCAACTAATCTTAATATCCGTGAGGAGCGAGATAATCGATTTGTCTAGGTTGTTAAATTGCTAGGGTTAGGTACTTTGTGAGAATACCGCGTTAGTTTCCCTTTCAATTCTTGCTTAACGAGTCGAATCAGGTTATCATAGTTACCCTAGACTTTCATGTTATGAGGTAGATTATCACTTAGGGTACTTTATTAATATAATTGGAAAGCCCGTGAGGGATTCCGTTAAAACTAGTACTTTAACATCTTATTAGGGTTTCATAGGTTTATTCTCGAGAAGGGTCGGGTGTCCTTTAGGTTATCCGATAGGTTTAGTACTTTAAGATCCCGGTTCAACAACATTGTCATACTAATAGAAAACCAATCAATAACGTGTAGGATTCCAACCTAGGTAGTGTCCTTACCATCATTTAAATCAAACTAAAGTCTCAGTTTGTGTCTTAGTTTGGTTATTAGTTAGTTTTTAACTAGTTACATTAGGCCATTAGTAAAATCCCCCTCAAACAACCAAACAATTAAGTCGAGTCAGTAGATAAGTAATCGTGTCTAGTTAACGTAATCAATAGAGTCTCGTGGGTTTGATACCCGGACTTCTTAGGATGTACTACATTGATCGGTACACTTGCTAGTTGTGTGGTTTAGGTTTAGAGAGTCTTAGGTTACAAATTTAAAACTTAGAGTGTCTAGTTTAGAGTTAATTTAGTTAGTTTTAATCAAACCACTTTAGCACATCAAGTTTTTGGCGCCGTTGTCGGGGACTCTTGGCGATTGCGTTTATTAGATTTGATAAACTTAACTGAAAATATGTGCTATTTGTCTTTTGTTTTGTGTTTACGTGGTGAGTCTTGTGAGTCTACTTGTGTTTTGTATATTGAGTCGTAGGAGTCTAATGGTCCGTGTTTTTCTTTGTTTTGAGTCTTGTCAACATGTGTGAGATTTGTGGAGGACCCCATTTTACCCTTATATGTCCACAATATGTGGGGCGCTTAGCACATTATTACGCTAACCCCTCTGGGCAGCCGCAACCATATTATTCACAGGGGTTTCCTTCATATTATTATGATCCGTATCGGTAGCCACAGCATAACCAGGGTAAGTTTTATAGTCAGTTTTCTGGTAGCAACTCTATTGGGGTAGGGATGGTGATTGGAGTAGGATAGAGGAGTTGTTGGTTCAATTAGTTTCTAAGGATGCCAATACCCAGAAGATGTTAGCTGAGCATGATAGCATCCTGAGAAATCGACAAACTGTTCTTTTAGATCTCCAACATACTGTAGAAGACATTGCTAGGAGGCTGGATGAAGAGGATAGAGTGAAGCCAGAACAATAGCCGCCAAAAAGCGGTTATACATATGATGCGGAAGGCAACTACCTTGGTTACATGACTCCTGGGGGAGAACTATTCCCAACGTTTCCCTAACCGGGGAAGGAGCCGTCGTATAGGGAATACGAAGATGAGTCAGATGAGGAGATCATTCCAGTCACGGAGACGAAAACGGACGTTGAAGTCTCATTTCTGGTGCCACATGTTACTGTTACTAATTACTGGAGTGACTCTGATGATTGAACTAGATGAAGAAAAGTGGGCTGCTTATCAGAGGTCGTTAGTGAAGAAAGAAGTGATGGAGGAAGAAGTGGACTTAAAGACTCCCTTGGTTTCATGTTTGGTGCAGAGGAAGAAGTTGAAGATAAGTTGTCTTGGGAGAACGAGTTTTTAGAGTTAGAGTTAGAAGATTAGCTTGTTTATGAAGAGGTAGGGGAGTCTGATCCCAAGGGAGACATAGCATACTTTGATGCCCTACTTAAAGGTGAACCGACATAGATGATCGAACCTACACCAGATGAAAGAACTCAATGTGGGAATTGTAATATGGAAGTGGTGGTAGAGGAAGAACACCACAGCTGGCCCGTGGTATTATTAGTAAAAGCCACTCAAAAATAAAACCACGGGAGAAGGCAAGGAAAAGAATACATAAGAATTGGAACTAGTTGGGTCAGAATATGGTCTACAGAGAGGAAGGAGCCAAAGAAGTCCAAGCGCGATTAGTCTTCTCGTTACATGCCACGCATATGGCTCATTCCAGGTAAGTTTAAATTCTGGCGGTCCGACCCGTTTCAAATTTTTAAAATTTTTTACAATTCTACTAATAAAATTTTATTTTCTTATGAGGACCGGGTGGAATTGAATGGGTTGGATAAGGTCAGATCAAAGAGAAATCTCCTGATTAAGTTCAAGTGTGGGAAGGTTTCGTAGAGTTGGATATGTAAATTATTTGTATAATTGGTAGTTTTCGGTTTGTGTTTTTGTTTTTGAGTTGTTTTGTAGGTAGTCGTATCCGTCATGAAGTTGGGAATGCGAGAAAACGGGGTTCCAAGTGTTTTGCATTGAAAAATTTGCTTTAGAATGTGTTTTGGACGAAATAGGTGAAAGATGGAAAAATTCTAAGGAATGGAACATGTCGAGACTACCTCTTTGGTTCTAACCCACGGTATTTCTTCACCACGCAATAAAAAAAGCTCACTAAATTCAAAGGAGGTATGTATCATTATAATAGTTTGGAAAACCTAATTAAAGGATGATTGTCACAACTTTTGTAACCGATCTCGTTCTTATTAGATTCCAAAGTGTAATTTGAGAGCAAACACAATGATTGTTCATAGTTTAGGAGTCATTTTACTTTTCTATTGTAATCCACAATTTAGCATTACGATTGTCATGCTTATCAATTGATTATGAAAACCTCGTTCTTCTTTCGTTCTTATTGTCCTTTGTGAAATTCCATTCCACTACAATTATAACCTAACAAATCGAATAGGGTATTAGCTTTGTTTATTAATTGTATATTGTATACTATTGTTTTGTATACTATTAATAGAAGAACTTAATGAATAGTAACTATACTATTAATAGAATAGTAAGAAGCGAATGAATAGTAACTATACTATTAATAGAAGAACTTAAAGAATAGTAACTATACTATTAATAGAATAGTAAGAAGCGAAAGTAAACTATATTTGTTTTAAAGGTTTTTTTATATGTGTTATTTAGTGGTTTTTTATATGTGTTATGTGGTTCTTTTATATATCTTATCTAACTTGCGTTTGTTTTTAATCGATGTAATTCATTAAATTAGTAGAGAATCACTCCATCACAAAAACAGAGATACGTACTTTAAGAAAGAGGATACGTACAAGAAGATAATTAAAGCTTTGTTTGTTTTAGTGAGAGATAAAATGTTTAAAAGACAATTGCCCTCTTAGTGAGATGCAATGTTTTAAAAACAATTGCCCCCAGCCCAGCCTGTAAGTTATGCTTCCATTTGACACAAGTTGTTAAAGATATAACACAACAAACTCTTATCTTAACGAGTTCAGACTAGAACTCTAGACAAATGATGCATGTGATGTGCTCAAGGAAAGGAAATAACATGTTCTTCAAACTAACAACAAGATATCATTACTTGCTGCAACAAGCTAAAAAGCACCAAGTTTTATTCTTTCATGTAGTTGACCATCCTTGATGAATATCATTACCATGCTTAACAAATTTAACTGTCAAGAATTTCTATAACATCTTTTCTCCAACACTAAGATAGACAAAACCTGAGAGCCCTTCAGTTACCAGTTACATTACAGCAACCCAATAGTTTAGGTTTCTGTAACCAGTACTCTTGAAACCTCTGCTTTGCATACTCCATGTAGTCAAAATCAATTTCATTAACATGTTCCTGAAAAAATAATATGAACTAAAAAATATTAATGAAGTTCACTTTTTAGTAAGAAAGTTGTTTCAATCAAATATAATACAGACTTCTCAAAGGAAAATGAAAAAAAAGAAAGTTAAAAGGAGCAAATAACTATTTTAGAAGTCAATTACTAGAGGAGGTGATTTAGAACAAGACAAACCCGATAAAAAGAAACAGGTCAAAAGTCACCCTGTGTTTTTTAAGTGCGTAAAGCTACTAAACCATTTTATTAAAAAAAAAAAAAAAAAAAAAAAGCTTTTTAATTTAAAACACTAATATAATTGTTGTAATCGTCTTTAAACAGTAATTATTAATACAAAAAAAATATATATATATTTTCATTAAAAGTTGTTTAGGGTAGACTTGTTACATGACTTGATTACATTTCCACCTCTACAAACTTTTGCTCCGGCAACTATTGTAGTTCTTTTCAGGGAGCTTATTTGTCCTGCTTATGGACTTCTAAACCCTATGAGCCCCGGTAACATCCAATTAATCCTTTTGAATATGAAACAAGTGCCGAACGCAAAACAGACAACATTTTGGTCTAGCAAAATAACAACTTACAAAACCACTAAGCTGTAAAGATCATAAATCACAATTTTCAAGCCTATTTTTTCTGTGCAAATTCCTTAAAAGAACATACAGTTCATATGACATATATTTCTATGACTGTGGAAACCAAAGACAAATAACACATGCTTAGAAACAAAAACACGATTGTTTAACAAAACAAATAACAAGTATAAAAATTACCGATATTACTCCCCATAAGCCCCACAGTAGATGACTTGCAAGAGTATACTTCTCAACTTCTTCAAGCATCTTGTCAACTTCTGAGTTGACCGGTTGATTACCTGTACCATAAAGTTAGATTTAATATATTCTTTATTAGCTTCAAAGATAATGTATCTTCCCTCCTAAGCTTGCACAAGTCCTAAGGTTCCAGACCCTGTGGGTCATGGGCCTAGCCCATATGGATATTTTGGACCACCAGCCCGTGTCTCTGTTTATTAAAGCATAAGAATACGCAACTGCAACGCCTAGATGTTTGGGGTATTCGTTCCTTCAAGACTATCTGACACATCTGGGTTTTTTTTTTTTCATATTGTATAATTACTTGGATTTATCTTGTTTTATGTTTTTTTTTTTTTTATGTCTAAAAGCAGATAATCTTGCTTATTTTTTGTGAGTTATTAGTTTTGAAATTTGGTATTAATTTGATTATTCTAATGGCTATTTTTTTTAAGTATAATTGTAGTATGGTATTAATTTTTTAAACTTTCTGACTATTATAAACACATACACACACACACACATTTTGGTCTTACTATTATTGCATTTTTGTTCCGCGTGCACTTTTTCGTGCCTAGCGAACCCTTAGGGCCTCAAGTACGTCTTGCCACTTAGTCTAGCAAGAAAATCACCTATTCCCACATAGGTAACTTTGTTAAAGATTATGAACTTCAAGCTCACCATGATTATTTTCATTACTACAAGGCTACATTATGTAACTATAATTTTAAACATATATTATAAGTGTAACAGTGTTATAACAGAAGCCCACAATCAGCCGGTTGTTGACTTGTTGCAAAAACACACACCCTGTTAATGTTGGTTGGTACCTGAAGAACTCAAATATACATGCATAAATCTCCTACGCTCTTCAATATCTGTTTCAGTTGCAATTCATAAGAAGCTGAAGAAATTTTTGTACGGTATATCAGAAGATAAACAATTAAGAATGTTCACCTACCGGGGTATTTACTGTAATCCAGCACATGAGGTGTTTCTGTATGATAATCAGCAGCCATCTCACAAAAGTGATTTGCAATATCAAACATGAAAGGGTTGTAACACGCATACTCATAGTCCTGTAAAAATGTAAGTATTAGGAATGAAAGCTCATGCAATAGTAAGATAAACAGCATATGAGAAACTAACACAAGCAGAATATGTAACAACAAATACTGCATCTCTAGTAATCATACAATTTAACATCCTGTATTTATCATTTTTATTCACTGATAAATATTTTTATTCATTTTTACAGATGGAGTTCAATCTGCCAATCTTTATGTTTTGAGCATTCAAAGCATTCTTTACCAGAAATAAAAGACCATTGCACTAAAAGCATAACTCAATAAAAATAAATAAATACACCCTCTCTAGATATACATCCTAAAGTAAGTATCAACAGTTTAAGATGCATAGAGTTTTAGGAAATGTACAAGCAATGTAGTTTTGTGACGGTAGAATGAGAAACTTAGTAAATTATCTTGGAAGTGGGCTTTTTTTTTTTGGGGATAAACTAGAAAGAAAGCGGACAAATTTTGGGGACGTAATGATTTTACAGAATCTTTTTGGTTTTGATGTAAAACATTCATACACATTTTTTAAAATAGCATGTAGAAATCAAAATACTATTTATCTATACATACTACGCACTAACTTAATAAAAAAAATGATATTAATGTGGCACATTTATATACGAAAGTCAGATTAACTTATACTGAGTTACAGACCTTGTGTGGAAGATTTTTCATTCAATCAAACACTTAATCCTATACGTACCAACATCTATCATTTTTAACTTAGGGTCAGCCCTATCCCCTAAGTCCTAAGAAGACAAATCAACAGATTAAGCTAAAAGAAAATCAGTCAAATGGGCTGAAATTCCTCCAAAGTATAATTTTAATGTCATCAACTTCCTAAATCTTTCAACTTTAAAATGTTAAATTGTAATAACATAGTCTTTGTAATCACATATAACGCATTAGCTATTCATTAAAAATGGAAAAGAAAAGGTTTCAGAGAGTCAACTCAATCCAAATAGTTAAAAAACTTATTTCAACCCGATACGTTTTGACTCGTTACCCAACCTGCCCTATGCGCCCATCTTTCCACCTCTACATAGTCCTTCCAATATTCATTAGAATTTAGACATTGTATTTAGAACATTTCAATGAGTATAAAATATATCCTGTAAACTAGGATAGTGACAGAATATAATATATTAGCCTCACACGCAGAAATTCAGCACTTAAACATAACATATATATCATGCAATTTGGAATCTGTGGCCTCTACTTTCAATAAAAAACCTCGGAGGTTGAACACAATTAAACTTCCTAAAAAGATTCTGTTAATTAAGGTAAGCTATTCTAGCTTACTTGTAATAGTTAACATGCTCTAGCTGTGACACCTTAACATGTAATGTAAATGTTAAAAGTTAAAACACTAAAGGAAACCTCAAAAGAAACTTTAATAACATACCAATGTAACATGTAATGTAAATGTTAAAATATTAAAGGAAACCTCAATAGAAACCTTAATACCATACCAATTCTTAACCCAAACCCTACAATCTTGAAACTGGTGGGTTGAAAAATGGTTACAAAAGAACTATATTATTGGAAGATTTTTGATGACTTGTGCATTTGAACACACTTCAAATTAACTTTTGACATGTTTGACCCTTGACTCATATCTTTTTTAGTTAAACCTTCTAGCTCAATCCATTTGACCTAATATTGAGAATAATGACCCAAATATTACATTTATAAGTAAACTGGTCAAAATTGCCATTTATTTAAAACCCACGAAACACTGCACTCAAGGTCTTAAACTGCAACTCCTCGTTGTGAACCTCAAATTGAGTGTGGACAATAACTAGATTGTAGTATAGGGTGCCAAAGAGATATAAACCATGGCATCCATTCAAGCTTAAATTCAATAAGCTGAGATAAGACGGTCACATGCCTATTAGGCTACTCCATGCATGCCTTAGGAATGCAAAGAAATTGATAGGGGAAAACTAAAATAAAATTTTCTTAAAATATAGATCAGAGGTGGTAAAATGGGCAGAAAGGAGGTTTGGGTAACAAGTCAAAACGAGTAATATTTGTACGAATTTAATCAGACCGTGCCAGGTTGAGGTTGACCCGAAACACCATTTGTCCATGAACATGAACTATATTTTCTGATCAATGATAATTTTTGTTTTTAATAAAATGGTTTAGGAGTTTGTATGCATTAGAAAAACACTTTGGTCAACCTTCAACCCATTTGACCTCTTTCCTTTTGAGTTATTTTTATTAAAATAACTGTTCAACTTATATCTACCCATTTGTAAATAAACAGGCTAAAACTGGCCCCACCTCAAATAGAACCTTATGTGGAATGTTCATGTCATGAAGTTAACAGTAAGTAAATGCTCACAATTATGGTTATGGATCGTGTGTCTTCGTCAATCATTATGTTCCCATACTGTAAGTCGTTGTGGCAAAATGCTATGTGTTGATCCGCTGCAAGACACTTGTATAAAGTTTCTATCTCTCCCTCAATTGCATCCAAACGGAGGGCCCTTGTTTCTTCTGCAGAGCACATATGTTTAGCTGCACTAAGCCATTTTCTATAAGAAGAAAAAAAACAGAATTGTCACTTTACAAATTACCAAAAATAGGTTAATCTGATTTTAAGTAAATTAACCTCAATCCTTTGTAGGTGAACATAGTGAGACCTCAACTTGAAAGGAGTAAAAGAGGTATTATACCGCAGTCTATCCCAGATCAATGCCTTGTTTGGACCAGGCATGTCAAGGTCATGGAACTCCTTTAGCTTAGATGCTATAAGTGCAGATATATCAGGATCCCTCAAATCACAAGCTGACAGTGTCTGCTTTCCACAAGCAAAAAAAAACAATTATAATTCGTTTCTTGAAACTTTTATGCTATTAAGTAGAGGTGAAAATCTCAACCCATTTGCCTTGAAACAGGATCAAACAGGTTTTACATTTACCTGTAACAGGAGAAACAGATCAAATGATTTGAAAGAAACCCAATTAAATGCTTACAACCTCTTAAATAGATTTATTCAAAAGGTTTAGAATTATACTATGGTCATGTTAGTAACTTACTTCTTTACTCATATTTTGATACATAGACTATTCATGTTAGTAATTTACTTTTTTACTCATATTTTGATACATTCGCTATTAATAACTTTAAAAGAAATAGGGACAAAGAGCTTTTGTGTTAACCCAATGTGGCCCATTTCCACCCTTAATAGAAATAGCTCATTCTGCCCCAAACTCATTTTGACTGACCGGTTATTCGGTTACCACACCCACTGTGCCACATCTACCCTTTAAGACAACCCAGTATAACATTTAAGTTTCAACCCTAATACTCAAAAATTACAACTAAAAACAGTGACTTTTGAGTTTCAACTCTAGTGAAGATGCGGGACTTCAAATAGGCGTTTGTTTGCCATATGGGCATCAGATACCCAGTATATATTCATCTTAAAGTATGCATCTTAAGATGTTGCAAAGTTTTAGTTATTACTCAAATTCATATATAGAAGTGCATGAGGAATATACCAATACTAGATAATATAAATATTAATCCAACAATTGTACTATTAGCATACACCAAGCCAAGGTATAAACAATCAGACTTTGTATATGCCTGTGACCTATTATGTATGTTACAAGTTAAACATCTCCTATGATGGGAAATGTTTGAAAATAATAGATTCATTCATGCACAAGAAAGACATTAGTTCCAGACTAAAAACCACAGAAAACACATTATTTCAAAGGATGTGAAAGTGAAACAACAAATACCCGTGCACGAATGAATTCTTCAATTCGCCCATTTGAGAATCGGCCTAGTAGACGAGGCCCTTGCCCTTGTTTGGACATAAACTCAAATGTCCTGATCTCCAATTCACGATCAAAAAACATATCCACTCCCTCACCATATATCCTCACTAAAACCTTTCGAGAGCGTTCTCTGTTGGTTGGCCACTTAATTTGGTAGACTTCATTCGTCATAGCACCTTTGAGTCTTATCACCTGTAAACCATCTACATCAATTATATCATCCCAATGAGAAGCCAATGACTGTAGTATCCTCAATGCCTCTGCTGGTAGCCGACTTCCTATAGCATCAACTTTTTCTGCAGATTCCATAACCAGGTACTCCTCTGTAGAAGCACTCGCCCGTTTATAACAAACACGTGAAGAACTTAACCTGTGCAATGACTGCTGAGATTAAAAAAAATGACTTATTTGAGCTCAATGTTATCTCTTAATCCTCTAAAAAATTTATAAATCTCTTATCTTCTAGTATACTGAAACCTGAAAGCACTATAAGTAACAACAGAAAAATATTTTCACAACAAAATGGTTTTATAAGATTACCATCTTCTCTTCTATTATCAATCAATTGATTTGGGGGTAATATGACTTGTTTAAAAGTCTAGATGCATAGCCTTGTTTTAACCTAATTGTTTTCTTCTATAAGATAGTTTTTTTACCGCACCTAACCTCCGATTAGTCGCCAATTAATCACTAATCGGAGGTTTACCAATTAATAGCTAGGCGGTCAACAGCAGTCCTAATTGGGCAAAACTTGGTGATTCTGGCCAGATTCCGCCCAAACCCGGGGGGAGGGGGGTGTAAAACCTGTCTACTTATAAAGACTACATGTAAAACTGAATATTACATAAAAAAAATCCTATTCAGATTAATCCAATCGCTACCCCACCGGCCGACATGCGCCTAAGGATTCTTACAACAGTGGTAAAGATATATAATATGAACATACATACATCACAATTTAAGCAAAACAGTCACTATTGTTCTTTCTAGTTCGTTTTAGCATGCATGTAGCAGATGTAGGTTTCAAAAGAAGTTCTATGCATAAAGTTAAAAAACATAGAGCGAAAACAATATACAATTAATTGCGAAATCAGATTGAATTATAGCAATTAAATGAATCGTAAATTGTTGCAATCGTATAGGATGAACAGATGACGCACAATCAATAGCTAAAAATCGAAGGAGATCACCAGCGTTTCCTTTCTCAAATCATTAGTAAACATAAAAGATTTTAGCTAATCAGTATTCAAGTTAAAACAAGAATAAATGAAAGTGTAACCTGAGCAGCAAGAAATGGAGTAGAATTGGGGTTTAGGGCACCGGAGCAGTTGAGAGAAAGAGTGGCAATGTTGTGCATGCTTTTTCAAAGTTACAAATAAGGCCCCGGTCATTGTGTAAACGATTTATAAACCCATGTTTCTTTCTTTGATCGATACCCACGCCATGTTAGTGAAAGTGTTTGAACGAAAACTCGGTGAGGGCAGTGCTTTCAAAATTCAAATCGGTAGAGACCGAACTCTTCAAAATCCAATATTTACTCTAAAAAGATCTGGAAATTTTCGGTAAAATACATTACGGGCGAAAAATCAGAGGGGGTCGGGGCACCCCTAGGCCCTAGCCCCAATAAAGCTTCGCCAGTGACGGCGGCAACAATTTATAACGCGGTACTCGTATTCTGTAAGTCAAACGGCGTATGAAGAGAGTCATTTTGAAGACTTTGCAAATTCACTCCAAGAAATAAGACATTTTGACTTTTGATTCAAGATTTGGTATTTGTCTACATAGATAAGCAGTTGTACTATCTTTTTATCATCTAACACCTCACCTTAAACAATTCAGTAAAAAATCTTATTGTTAGTGAGATATATATGTGAAAAAAACAAAGCAAAAACCATACATGACAGGGACTGAACAAAAACTATATCAGCAAGCACCTTCGGTAAGTGCAAGTTACAAACACATTGGTAATAGACATGTGACTTATTTTCATTTATATCCTTTTCTTTTTTTTATACAATCATTTGCAATCCTTCACAAAAATTATATTGACTATTTAGATATACAATGCATGTGAAAAGCAATTCGTTTACTATTTATTGAGTTCAATATGTTTTAATTAAAAAACCATCAACGTGGTCTATCCTGATTTGTGCATTTACTGTGACTGTGAAGCTTATAATCCGTTGTATATTAGACATATAATTGAAAATCCAAAAATCAGACCTTTGGATCGTCCAGTAGGATGAATATGTGAGCAGGAGGTGAACCTGCAAAACCAAAACCCGTTAGGCTCGCCGTAAAGACGGGAGGGCCCTATGTGATAACCATCCGACGTGAGGATAAGTATTTTTCTTTGAGAGAGAAAATAAGGATGAATAGTCATAAAAACGTACTTCAAATGTACTTGGATTTGGGTATATATACCCTTTGATTTGGATGATGTCACCCGGTCCACTCGTACACAGACTGATATGCGGTTTGCCCTGATAGCCGGAGAGCCATAATACTCCTGGCTCGGGTATCTGTCTCTTTAGGGTTCGGTAGCCGGACCTTAGGTTCGGTGTTGTTGACGTAGTTTCTTCAAGTCCCCAAAGTCTACTAAGTCTGAAGCCGGGACTTAGTGAGACTTTTGTCTTCTTGTGGTGATGGTCACTCACTTGGAGCATGATGTGGCACATCCTTAAGTGCCACCCGCATGTGACCGTAGACTTACCCTCTGTGAACGAGTTCTAACCGATGTTTGAAGTGACCCCTAATTAGATGCCCACTTGCACGCCAACTGTTTTCACAACTTTCCCCCTATTTATACTCGCTTTTCCCCTTCACTTTTCACTTTTCACTTCTCACACTTTTACACTCATTACCTTCATGCTTTCTTCAAGACCGTCTTCCGACGACTGTGCTTCAGCTTTACCCTAAATCTTGTTTCAGGTGTGTCCTCTTGTTTTCTTTCTTTAAATCGTGGCGGGAAAAGATTAGATGAGTGCTAGTTTTAAGTCTTGAGCCAGAAACAATTTGAGAAATTCTTAGAGACCTACCAGATTCCAAAATCTTTAAACCCTATCTTACCTGAGCCAAACCGTGCCATATACCCTTCATCGCCGGTTTTGAGAGACCTACCAGATTCCATCCGTGATTATCTACTGGTGCGGATTAGCAACTACCATATATATGTGTCTTGCGTTCATTTCATTAGAATCTTTGGTTTTGAGAGACAAAACTCTGCCAAATTATTTTCGTGGTGCTGTACTTACAAATCAGTAATAGAAAACAACTTTAATTAGTTTGTTCTTGTCTGATCCACTCTCATATTTGGATTCCGCACAAGATACGAGATTTACGCAGTCAACGGTGTAACGGAATCGATCCTAACACGAACTCACAAGTTGGTTCAAATATAATACATTTTCATGTTTTTTTATATACGTGTTCAGTTGTTTTACGTTTTAACATACAGACAAACACATATATGTATATATAGTGTGAGTTTCATTGGGGAACACTAAAAAAGTGGGAACCGATGAACACTCTTAAAAATTCAACTTAACATTTAAATTTCGACGATTTTCCTTATTAATACATGTAGAAGCATTTTTAATAAAAAAATCAAAACCTAAAAATATAAAAAAAAATGTGTAAAAAACTGTTAAAAAAGGCTAAAACTTTTTTTTTACAAAAAATATTTTTTATTGGAATAGTTGTCACACCCCAACCGATGGCGGAATCATCGGGGCGCGGCACTGAGCGAAACAGATTGTCCAGAAGTTTCCACAACAACTATTATTACAAATTCAGTTAAATGATACACGTCCCATACCGTATCCCAAATAAATAAACAAGTTATCATAGAAAGCAACTAGGTAAATAATTCCGTTCCGACAACTCAGATTCAATTATTACAAACCAAATGAATAAAGTACTGCTTGAAGTCATTAAGACTTATCCGGACAAGATCTACAGACAGCTAATGCCATAGACCCCTGATCGGACAACTCCAACGGCTCCATGGCAATTGTTTATTTGCTTCTAGAGACCCCTAGGTAGACCACTACCTATAGCTATTCATTGGCCTCTAGAGCTTTATTCTAGCCTCGCTCCCCTAGCAAGAATGCATCTTAAACACCTGTCACATACGTTAAAATAAAGTCAATACATATAATGTAAAGGTGAGCACACAAGTTTGATAATAGCATATAGAGTTTGAATAGTTTACGCATAACCAGGCACGTACACAGAGGAAAACGATGCATGTTAATTATCGACATGGGACCATCGGTACCAACGACTGCGGGTTGACCGTCCGAGACGGTTTGCAATACATGATTACCACCGTAATCCATGCAAGTAATTGTCCTTAACAACCCCCGTGTGAACGGGTGCTGAGTCCAAACTATAGTACTATGTTGCTAAGGCAGGTAGATAGCACTCCACGTGTAAACATAATAAACAGCATTCATTTAGTCAAATAGCACATGCAATCGGTTAGCGTTCAAATAGTTTGTGTTTAATTGTGGTTTGATAGGTAACGTATGTAACACCCAAAAGTGCTAAAAAGCAAAAAGGGATCGAGTATACTCACAGTGATTGATTGTGGATTGAAGGGAGCACTGAGTGTATGATTAGCCTGAATAGTTCGATAGCATAACGATAAGTAACGCGGAAAATGTAAACAAGTGAAAGTGGATCGAATGGGCTGGTCGATCGAACGGCAGGTTCGATCGAACAGGCTGTTCGATCGGCTGGTAGGTCCGTTTGGACAGTCCTGTTCGATCGGCCGGTAGACTCGATTGGCTGGGCCATTCGAGTGGATTGTTTCTTCCTCTAGTGTGCTTGTGTTTGGGGATTTGAACTTTTGAAGTTTTCGTTGTAGTATATGAGAACACGGAAGTGTTCTTACCTTTCAAGTCGATCGATCGAACGGTTCGTTCGATCGGCTAGCTCACTCGATCGGCTAGGAACTTCGAAAATAGTTCTCAACTGAATGTCACTCGATCGAACGGCCTGTTCGATCGGCTGGCATTCCCTACTACGAACGAGTGGTAAGATCGATTAAGTGTTGAAGCATAGCATCTCATGATCCGAACAGTAATGTTCACCAATCGAGTGGCATATTCGATCAAACACTACTTCGTCAATATTATACCTCAAAAAGTTTGAAAAGTGAGACGCCATGTGCTAGCCGATCGGCTGGCCCGGTCGATCGGCTGGTGTGTCCGATCGGCTGGGCTGTTCGAACAGCCTAGCCGTTCGGCCAGCAAGTCTGACCTGGTCGGCCTTTCGTCTAGTACTTGGCTGTTTGGTTACTTGTCATTATATCGAGGTAGTTTGATAACGAGTTGAACTATGATACCTTCGTTCTTACCCGTCTCTCCGGCTCGGATAGGAATCACCCAAGTCCGTCCGTTGGGCGGTTCGGAACGTCGGCTTAGAGTTTAACCCATTGTCGGTGAACCTCATAGATAGAATCCGAATCTTGACCCTCCTAACTGTTAGAGTGATTAGTTAGCCGGTTCAAGCTCCGTTTCTATCGGTTTGAAGGCATTGAGTGTAAAAGAGTTGAAAGAAAGTTGGGATTCCTTCTTTCAATCCTTCACAACTTGTGGATGTTTAGATCTTTGATAGATCTTAACTTGTTTGTGTGGAAATCGGTTAGATCTAAGCTATTCACAGTTGAATGAGGCCAAAACATGATGTTCTTCAAGAACACCATGATGACATCACCCAAGAACACCTAGATCTTGGTGATTTCACGGTTAGAATCCAAGTTTTGAAAGATAGAAAGGTGTAGAATCAAGTAATGATCAAGAACGTACAAGAATTTAGGTGAAAACTTACCGGGATTGAGAGAAATCTGGGAAAAAGTGAAGAAGAAGGCTGGGTCGGTCAGAGCTTTCCAAAAATAGAAAGTGTGACAATGACAGCCCTATTTATAGGCTCCAAAAGAGGAAAGTGGCAGCCGATCGGCCAGGAGCTCCGATCGAATGGGCTGCTCGATCGGCTGGCAAGATGCTAGCCGATCGGCTGGCCTGTTCGATCAGGATGTCTCCTGTTCGATCCGCGACACACTTTGAGTATTTTGCGACGATTTTTAACGTTTCGATTTCGATGGACGATGATACGAATACGATAGAGTTCCTAGTCAAATTACTTTTAATCCCAACCACTATATCTAACATACAATCTTCCATAAGTCATGTTTCGATGTCGGTTTCGATTGAGTTCGATTGCTTTTCGAGTTTCGATTTGACTTTCGATTGATTTGCTTGAATACCACACCAAACGTATAAATTAGCATGCACAAGTAACACGTAAGGCACACACACACGTATAATAATTACCACAATTCGCATAATTCGAGTCTCGAGTTCGATGATCGTTAGATTGGTTTGATTACTGATTAGTTAACTTTATCGCATTGTTACTTCCTATCGTTCACAGTCGTAGATCGGTTGCATTGATTAAACATTTGATTACTTCGATTCTTGCTAATTACAACACTTACTCCACAGAATACAACTAAAACATAAAATAGACTATCTACAGTCAAAGAAAGTCAAAGTTGACTTGGACTTTGACTTTGACTTTGACATTCGAAAACACGGGGTGTTACAATAGTTTCTACCCATTTTTATAAGAAAAGTGCTGAATTTTAATAAAAAACTGATTTTTAACACATTAAGTTAATTTTATAAGATATATTATTTAACTGTTTTTTAAACATATTTTATATTTTTAGTTTTTTATTTTTTATTAAAAATGTTTCTACAGGTATTTATAAGGAAAAACGTCGAATTTAAAAAAAATGATTTTTAACATATTAAGTTGAATTTTTAATAGTATTCCCCGGTTTCCTATTTTTTTAGTTTCCAAATGAACCCTTCTCAATAATTTTTTTTGAGTAAATTACTTTTGAGTTCGTGTCTTTTAGTGGTTTAAACTAATTAAGTCTAAAATCAAATTTTAATGCTCTCAGTCCCTAAACGTTCGTTATATAACGTTTTGAATCCCTGTGTTTTAGTGGTTTTAAGTCCAAAAACTTTTTTATTTTAGATTGAGTTAATTGCCAAAATCGTCCCTGAGGTTTGGGCACGTTTTTCATTTTCGTCCAAAATGACACTTTTGTACCAAATTGCCCCCAACGTTTGTAATTTTTTTGTCATTTTCATCTAAACCACTAACTTAGTTTGTTTTTTCTGTTAAATTGAGAATATTTAGATGAAACTGACAAATATAAAACCACAGGGACGATTTTGGAAATTTAGATTTCCTCTCAGTCCTCTAACGACTCTAAAAGTGCCCTAATACGACTATCTACCTCTCAGCGCGACAATCTAAGGCAGTTCTAGGTTCTAACTTGGTTTACTAGACACAAATGCAATTAGGGAACTAACGTCGACTTCTCTCAAAATCTAATTTAGCTATATACTGCACCGCGACCTAATAACTAACTCGAGCCTCGGCTACAAGTTAAGCAGAATATTTACTTCTAATTATATTTTAATTACTGTTTCTAAGGCTATCGGCCGATTTACCCAAAGATCACCCGAACCCGCAAGGATGCAAATAATCAACACATATCTATTATGTGAAAGACATCCACTAAAATCTATGTGAAACAGTAAACAATCCACAATCAAAAGTAAATACGCACACGCACCAAATCAGAAAATCTAGAACACGTTACTTTCAAAGTCAATCCATAATCAATTCAATAAAAACCGTTAAAAGATCAAAACATAACTTAAACCATCATCAAATCTAGGTAGTATCTAAAATTTAGCCAAGAATCATGATGCTCAAAACAAACAAAACAAGTTCAAAACAAGAATTCATCGTAGAGTATTGAAAACGCGAAAATAAGGAAAACCGAGAGATAAAACCCGAAAGATCTTCACTCTCACGATCCAAGCTTCAACCGGATGATTCCCGTTCGGCAAAATACTCCAGAATGCTCAAAATCACCTCCGAAATTCGTCCTAGGGTTTCTTGATTCGTATTCAGAGTTTTGTTCAGTTTCTTGGAAATCAAAACATCAAAACCCTAATTTTCCCGGAGATTACAACCCGTCGCGTGACGTCTAGGGGGGTCGCGTGACGCGGCGCCTCCCTTTCTATTTTTTTTATTTTTTAATTCTAATCAGCTTCCAGCTCTTCCCGACGCGCGTACGAATCCCGATTTTCTTCCAAACTGCTCGGTTTTGCTCGTTTTTCAACACTTTAAGCTCCGGGACCTGAAATCAAAGCTTAACGTCAGCAGTATCGCAGTTCTAACCTAAACTAGACTCTAAACGACTGAAAACTGACCGAAATATACACTATAAACATATGTACTTTGCAGTACATCAAACATCCCCACACTTACTCTTTTTTCGTCCCCGAAAAAGAATTATGCAACGGAATCAGAGATAAATATTCACTTGGGTCGAAAATTATAGGTATAATTAATTAAAACCAAGGCTTGCGTTAGCTGCGATTGCAAATATACTTTATCCACTTTAAACCCGAATCCAATCCTAAACCCTTATCATGTGATTTTAATTTAAGTGCGGTCAATCCACCTAGGGTCTCACACTAGAATCAACAGTCCACCTACTCCCGCCTCAAGCTTATAGGACTAAAAGAACGATCATTTGACCAATTCCCAACCGTCTTATATCAAAACCAAGAGAGTTTACAATCAAACTTTTTTTTTCCATTTTTTTTCTCTCGCTTTTTTTTTCCATTCATGAGACTAGACGGTGCTTTCCCTAGCCAAGAGGCAATCCGGCTGTACAGTCGTTATCTCCAACCACAGATTACTTAGGTTTCGGTACTTATTTATTTATTCTTTTTTTTTAGCACGGTCGATTTCACACACCCTAGAGGTAATTCGGCTGTAGAGTCGCTATCCCCAACCACAAACTACATAGGAATGCATTACTTTCATGTAGTTTTTAGCCCACTTTTTATTCTATTTTTTATGATAAAAAACTCTAACGGTTTTAACTTATAACGGTGCCCCTTATACTGTTATTGGCGGTTTTAGTTTCCCATATCTCCCAGGCGAAAACCCACTAGCGGACCGACAATTAAGGTATATTAGCTCAAAGGGACTTAAAACCAACACCGGGCCTATCCACATATCCCTAACTAGACGCAAGCTCGATTTATTTAAATCTCATATTATTATTATTCGAGCCCAAGCAATAAAGTTGTGGGGAATGTGATTGTGGTGATTTAGCAAGAAGAACAGAGTGATTTGGTGAAGAAATGAGTGTTTTATGGTGATTTTAGTCAAATTCGCGTTCTAGGGTTTGGAAAAGGGGAAAAGGAAGCAAATGCAGCGACGGGTTCAAGTTAAACGATTTGAAAAGGGTCAATAGGGCGTCGCGTGACGCGTTGGGTACCCTTGGGGGCCTCGCGTAGCGCGGCGAGGTCAAAAGTAATTGTTTTTGAACCTTAAGCCCTCGCGTGACGCGAAGGGCCTAGGCATCGCGCGAGGGGCTGTTTTTGGCAGAATGTTTCGTCCAAAACTTGCTTCCATGCCTTAGAAAATTTTTTGAAACTTTTCCAACCCATCCAAAACCCTCAAAAATTATTCTAAGTGTCCAAGACACTTACCTGGGACCTCTTTTGTCATGCCTTCTCCGTTCCGTATCGGTGATGAAACCTGCAAAATTCTCAACGACACAAAACAAACACCGAAAAACTACGAAAAAGACGAAAAAATAAGAAATTTACAAACGGTACATACTCTACACGCGAAGCTTTTCGCGCTCACTGATCGGTGAAGGTCGTTGGGTCCTCTAGAGGAATTTCTTCCTCTTCAGTGGTATCAATAGGACCTCCCAAGTAATGTTTCAGTCTATGACCATTTACCTTCCATACACCTTTGTCGACTTCATCGTATAATTCAACCGTGCCGTATGGAAACACTTCTTTCACCACATACAGGCCATTCCATCTCGATTTCAATTTCCCTGCTATTAATTTCAAACGTGAATTGAACAAAAGCACTTTATCACCTACCTTAAACTCTTTCAAACCTCGCAACCGCCTATCATGGAATGCCTTGGTTTTCTCCTTGATACTCCATGATCGTTCATAGGCGGCATCCCTCAATGCTTCCAACTCATGAATTTGGAAGAACCTCCTTCTTGCGGCTTCGGTAAGGTCAAGGTTTACGGTTTTTAATGCCCACAACGCCCTATGCTCTAGCTCTACCGGAAGATGGCAAGCTTTGCCATACACGATCATAAAGGGTGTTGTTCCTAACGGTGTCTTATAGGCGGTACGGAATGCCCACAAAGCGTCGTCGAGCTTTTCCGACCAATCTTTTCTACTTTTTCCTACCGTTTTCTCTAAGATTCTCTTCACCCCTCGGTTAGCATTCTCTACTTGGCCACTAGTTTGCGGGTGGTATGCGGTAGAAAGACGGTGAGTGACACCGTAGCGTGCGAGTGCTTTTTCCATGACGGAATTGCAAAAATGCGTGCCACGGTCACTTATGATAGCTTTAGGGACTCCGAAACGCGTGAATAGCTTCTTAAGGAATCTCACCACCACTCGGGCATCATTGGTGGGCAAAGCTTGAGCTTCAACCCACTTTGAAACGTAATCAATGGCCACGAGGATGTACCTATTCCCACTTGAAGATGGAAAAGGTCCCATGAAGTCAATGCCCCATACGTCAAAGATTTCCAAGACTTGGATGGGATTTTGAAGCATTTCATCCTTGGATGAGATGTTGCAGGTACGTTGGCAACGGTCACAAGTCCTAACAAACTCTACGGCATCTTTAACTACCGTTGGCCAATAAAAACCACTATCAAAAACCTTTTGTGCCGTCACATTCGCTCCGTGATGGCCTCCCGTTAAACCCTCGTGCACATGTCTAAGGATGTCTAAACCATCCTCCTTTGAAACGCATCTCCTAAGCACTCTATCTCCACCTATCCTAAAGAGGTATGGGTCGTCCCAAATATACTTCCTAGCCTCCCTAAGAAGTTTTTTCTTTTGTTGGTAGGACATACCCCTCACAAGATCTCCGGTCGGTAAATAATTTGCCAAGTCCGAGAACCATGGCAAACCCTCTGCCTCGGCACTAACAAAATCTATGGTTTCGTGGGGAAAAGTGTCTCCTATGGAATCCTCACGCACCTCTTCTCTCTTTGGATCCTCTAAACGTGACAAGTGTTCAGCGGCCACGTTTTCCGCTCCCTTTTTATCCTTAATTTCTATGTCGAACTCGGAGAGCAAAAGAATCCATCTAATAAGACGCGGCTTTGCGTCTTTCTTTTGAAACAGAAATCGCAAAGCGGAATGGTCGGTGAACACGGTGGTTTTGGAAAGCACGAGATATGAGCGAAACTTATCAAACGCAAACACTACGGCTAAGAGTTCCTTTTTCCGTCGTGGTATAGTTCTCTTGAGCATCGTTTAGAGTTTTGCTCGCATAGTAGATCGGATGAAAGTGTTTATCGACTCTTTGACCTAAGACCGCACCTACGGCATAATCGCTTGCGTCATACATGAGCTCGAAAGGTAAGCTCCAATTGGGCGAAACAAGTATCGGGGCACTCACGAGTTTTTCCTTCAAGAATTCAAACGCCTTGATGCACTCCTCGTCGAAGACGAAAGGTACATCCTTCTCTAAAAGCCTAGTCATCGGGCGTGTGATTTTGGAAAAATCTTTTATAAAACGCCTATAAAAGCCCACATGACCTAAAAAGCTCCTAACGGACTTGACACTAGTAGGCGGAGGCAATCTACTTATGGTATCTATCTTGGCCCTATCCACCTCTATGCCCTCTCTCGACACCTTGTGTCCTAACACTATCCCCTCCGTCACCATAAAGTGACACTTCTCCCAATTCAACATAAGATTTGTCTCTATGCACCTCTTAAGCATCCTATCAAGATTAGAAAGACATTGGTCGAAAGTGGTGCCATAAACCGAGAAGTCATCCATGAAAACCTCCATGGAAGTCTCAAGCATGTCTTGGAATATGGCAACCATGCATCTTTGGAAAGTTGTCGGAGCGTTGCATAACCCGAAAGGCATGCGGCGATACGCATAAGTGCCGTAAGGGCATGTGAATGTCGTTTTATCTTGATCCTCCGGGGCGATGGGGACCTGAAAATAACCCGAAAATCCATCGAGAAAACAATAAAATTGTTGACCCGCTAGACGCTCCAACATTTGGTCAATGAATGGTAAGGGGAAGTGATCTTTCCGGGTGGCGTCGTTTAACTTTCGATAGTCTATGCATACACGCCAACCGGTAACGGTACGGGAAGGGATTAACTCGTCTTTTCATTCATGATCACCGTCATCCCACCCTTTTTTGGGACGACTTGGGTCGGGCTAACCCATGGTGAATCGGAAATGGGGTAGATCACCCCGGCATCTAACAACTTAAGAACCTCTTTCTTAACAACCTCTTGCATGTTCGGATTTAGGCGCCTTTGAGGTTGCACCACCGGCTTATAGTCATCTTCCATGAGTATCCGGTGGGTACAATAGGCGGGGCTTATGCCCTTGATATCCGAAAGACGCCATGCAATGGCTTCCCTATTCACTCTCAACACCTCTAACAACCTACCCTTCTCTCCCTCCTCTAACTTAGACGAAATAATGACGGGAAACTCGGAACCCTCACCTAAGAAAGCGTACTCTAAGTGGGACAGGAGGACTTTGAGTTCTAAAGGGGTGGGCTTCTCTATAGGTGTACTCTCACTCTCACTCTTAATTTCACTCAATTCTAGCACCTCGGGGACCCACTCGTCCTCGTCTACCTCTTCACTCTCACTCACGACCGCCCCTACCTTCTCAACTACATCCTCTATCCTACTCTCAACTAGGTCGGCTCCACTAATATAGTCAAAGCAATGGTCAACACAAGATAAGAAAGACTCTATGAAATAGACCGAATGACAAGGACTACTAAGATCGTCGGAACCACTAGGGTGTTCCATGGAGCGTGCTATCTCGAAAGTGACCCTCTCCTCGCCGACTTGAAGTGTGATTTTCCCGTCAAAGACATCGATGATGGCCTTGGCGGTACACAAGAATGGGCGTCCTAGAATGATGGGAACCTTTTCGTCGGCTTCCATATCAAGAACGACAAAGTCTACGGGGAAGACGAACTTATCCACTTTGACTAGAAGGTTTTCAATGATGCCACGTGGATACTTAATGGATCTATCGGCTAGCGACAAAGACATGCGTGTAGGTGACAACTCTCCTAGACCTAACCTCTCATACAAAGAATATGGCATTAGGTTTATACTCGCTCCTAGGTCGGCTAGGGCCCTACACTCGGTATCACTCCCAAACAAGCACGGGATGGTAAAAAGGCCCGGATCCGTCAATTTTTCCGGGACCTTGTTCAACACGACGGCGGAACATCCTCCACTAAGGGGGATGTTAGAAACCTCTCCTAACCTATCCTTGCGTTTTAGAAGGTCTTTTAGGAACTTTGCATATTTGGGCATGGATTGGAGAGCTTCTATGAACGGAAGGTTGATCCTAAGTTGCTTAAAGATCTCTAGAAATTTCCCGTACTCTTTGGAATAGGTTTGATTTTTAAGGCGGGAAGGAAACAGAGCACGGGAAATATCAACATTGGGTGATGGGACAACTTGAATGGGTTTCTTTCCTACACTCTTCTCACTCGAAGGCCCCCGGTGTGTGCGGTACTTTCTGGGATTAACCTAGGTTGCACTTTACCGGGCGCCTCCATTTCAATCTCCTTATCTACGGGGTCCTCATCTTCTATCTCAACACTCTCGGGTCTCACTACCTCTCCTAAGGTCCTACCACTACGGGTCGAAATTGCCTTCAAAGAGCCAGAAGGGTTGGGCCTTGTGTTGCCCGAAAATTGACCGAGAGGTCGTTCTTGCAACTGGCGTGCAATATCCCCAACTTGCCTTTGAAGGTCTAAGAAGCTTGAATGATTATTCTTTAGGAGCGTAGCGTGGTCCTCTAAGGTACGTTGGGTAGCCTGATCCTTAACTAATAATTGGGAAAGAAGGTCCTCTATCCTAGACAAACTACCACCCGACCCCTCACTCTTAGGTTGAACCTCTTGGTTTAACCCCTCATCTCTGAACTGCCCCCCTGAACCTGAACTAGCAAATTGACCTGTTTGACCCGACCCCCCACTAGAATAAAAACCTGGCCCCCTACTTTGATATTGACCTGACGGAAAACCAGGGGGGTTACCTGAGGAGCGATAATTGTTAGCACGCCAATTAGAGTTACTATTGTTGAACGGGTTAGTTGGACCCCTATTTTGACCTGCTAAATACTCGACCTGCTCTAGGGTGATGGTTGGGCAATCTATGGTGTCATGTCCCCCTCTACAAACCTCGCATCTATCTACGTTCTTCTTAATTTCTAGCAACTCTTTGGTGATATAGTCAAGCTGAGATATTACCTTTGAGTCTGGAACGACTTGATTCACTCCTCGAGAAGATGAGGAAGTAATCACAGGATTGGAATTCCTGCCGGTAGCACTATGATCTATATCAGCATGAGCGAAGCTCTCAAAGAGGTCGTTGCAGCCAGCCACAGTTTTCTTTCCCATTAGGTGGCCTCCTGCGGATGTCTCGAATCGGGCCTTGCACTCAGGGGTAAGACTATTATACAATTTTTCTACTAAGGCCCAATCCGACAGTCCATGTTGGGAACAACGCGAGAGCAATGTTTGAAACCTCTCCCATGCTAAGTGATAAGGTTCGTCAGGCTCCATTCTGAAGGAATGGATCTGATCTCGAAGGCGGGAGGCCTTCGCAGGTGGGAAATACTTAGCAAGGAAGGCATCTCTAAGTCCAGCCCAGGTGGTGTAAGTACCTGCCGGCTGCGAATCAAGCCAGGTGGCTGCGCGGCCAGCAAGCGAAAAGGGGAAGACTTGGAGATAGCAGGCATCAAGATTCACACCTTCGATGCCGAAGGTGCTACACAGACGGGTGAGACGGTTAATATGTGCTGGCGCGTCCTCATCATCACGACCGTGAAACTGACAAGAGTTGTTAATGGCAGTCATGATGTATGAAGGAATTTGCCAAGACTTATCATTGGTGATTTCAGGTAGGGTGATGGGTGCGTTTGCGGTAAAACCCGCGGTGGAACGCTGGTGGACAGTTTGGTTTTCGGCCATTTGGTGAACTAGTGGTGGACTAGGGTGACGGGAGGGTGGTGGGGAATTATGGGGTGATGACTTCGGGGTGAAGTCGTAGTTCGGTAGTTTAGATGGAAGTGTAGAGTCAGAAAGGGCTGAAGATGAAGTTGGGGGTTTTCGAACCTGAGGGATTGGTGTGGAGAAGGAAGACTTGTCAATTGGTGGCTTCACTGGTCCCTGTGAACGCGTGTGGGGCATGAACTGCAAAACCAAGAATAAAACAAGTAAGTCAACTCCAATAAAAGACTCAAAGAAATACGAAAAAAGATACTAAAACTACTTGGACTCCTACGACTCACAAACACACAAAAAGCACGTAACGATATCAGTTGAAATCCAAACAAAGCAGTTAACGCAATTGCCAAGAGTCCCCGGCAACGGCGCCAAAAACTTGATGTGGAAAAAGTAGTTCAACTAAATAAACTAAATTACCCTAAATTAAGACTCAAGTAATAAAAATCTAGACTCTTTAACCTGACTAAACTACTCACCGGCAAGTGTACCGGTCGACTCTAGCACAGAAAAGTAAGTCCGGATGTCGAACCCACAAGGACTTTAATGAATTACGTTAACGACTAAACTTAGACTAGACACTGACACGACTAAACAAATGTTGTGTTTGGGGGGGGGGTTACTGAAAATCTAAAATTGTGATTAAATTGAAATTAAACTAAGACACAAACGGAAACTAGGGTTTTACTTCAGATGAGATTAAGGACTACCTAGACTTGAATCCAGTTTACCTATGAATGGACTTCTAACGGTTTTATTGTTGTATGGAGCCGGGATCGTTAAATACTAAACCTTAAGGTATTTCAATGCTAAGACTTCCCGACCCTTCTCAGGAAGAAACCTAGGAAACCCTACAAGGCTGTTATGATTACCGACTGTTAGATTTCCTCTCAGTCCTCTAACGACTCTAAAAGTGCCCTAATACGACTATCTACCTCTCAGCGCGACAATCTAAGGCAGTTCTAGGTTCTAACTTGGTTTACTAGACACAAATGCAATTAGGGAACTAACGTCGACTTCTCTCAAAATCTAATTTAGCTATATACTGCACCGCGACCTAATAACTAACTCGAGCCTCTCAGCGACAAGTTAAGCAGAATATTTACTTCTAATTATATTTTAATTACTGTTTCTAAGGCTATCGGCCGATTTACCCAAAGATCACCCGAACCCGCAAGGATGCAAATAATCAACACAGATCTATTATGTGAAAGACATCCACCAAAATCTATGTGAAACAGTAAACACTCCACAATCAAAAGTAAATACGCACACGCACCAAATCAGAAAATCTAGAAGACGTTACTTTCAAAGTCAATCCACAATCAATTCAATAAAAACCGTTAAAAGATCCAAACATAACTTAAACCATCATCAAATCTAGGTAGTATCTAAAATTTAGCCAAGAATCATGATGTTCAAAACAAACAAAACAAGTTCAAAACAAGAATTCATCGTAGAGTATTGAAAACGCGAAAATAAGGAAAACCGGGAGATAAAACCCGAAAGATCTTCACTCTCACGATCCAAGCTTCAACCGGATGATTCCCGTTCGGCAAAATACTCCAGAATGCTCAAAACCACCTCCGAAATTCGTCCTAGGGTTTCTTGATTCGTATTCAGAGTTTTGTTCAGTTTCTTGGAAATCAAAACATCAAAACCCTAATTTTCCCGGAGATTACAACCCGTCGCGTGACGTCTAGGGGGGGGGGGGTCGCGTGACGCGGCGCCTCCCTTTCTATTTTTTTTATTTTTTAATTCTAATCAGCTTCCAGCTCTTCCCGACGCGCGTACGAATCCCGATTTTCTTCCAAACTGCTCGGTTTTGCTCGTTTTTCAACACTTTAAGCTCCGGGACCTGAAATCAAAGCTTAACATCAGCAGTATCGCAGTTCTAACCTAAACTAGACTCTAAACGACTGAAAACTGACCGAAATATACACTATAAACATATGTACTTTGCAGTACATCATTGACCTTTTTCAATAAGGTCACCAACATTTTAGTTTTATAAAATTTAGAGGTTTAAGTAGGTTTTATTTTTATAAAACTGATCTATATAAAAAATTAGAAATTAATTTTTGTCTTAATTTATAAACATCTTTCGCCTTAATAGAAAAATTAACTTAGTGGTTGGATGAAAATTTATAAAAATTATGTGATAAAGCTATTGTTTTTTTCATATAAAAATTGCATATATATATATTCTTTTTTATTATATATGTAACAAAATTAATTAAATAAAAGAAATTTAAAAGAGTTTGAATAAATTGCCAAAATCGTCCCTGTGGTTTTATATTTGCAAGTTTCATCCAAATATCCTTAACTTAACAGAAAAATAAACTAAGTTAGTGGTTTGGATGAAAATGGCAAAAAGTTACAAACGTTTGGGGCAATTTGGTACAAAAGTGTCATTTTGGACGAAAATGGCAAACCTACCCAAACCTCAAGGACGATTTTGGCAATTAACTCAATATAAAATAAAAACTTTTTGGACGTAAAACCACTAAAACACAAGGATTCAAAACGTTATATAATGAATGTTTAGGGACTGAGAGCATTAAACTTTTTGATTTTACACTTAATTGGTTTAAACCACTAAAACACACGAACTCAAAAAAAAAAAAAAAATTATTGAGAAGGGTTCATTGCTAGTTTATGTAAAAACTCAAAAAGTAATTTACTTTTTTTTTGGGTAAATTACACTTTTCGTCCTTTATGTTTGTAGCGGGTTGCAATGGATGACCTTTAACTTTAATAATTACAGTCACAGTCCTTTATTTGCAAAACCTGTTACACCTTAGGTCCTTTTACCCAAACCTTGTTAAAATTTTTAGTTAAGTGAAATCATGTGCAACCCATGTGAGGGCAAAACAGTCATTTAATAAAAAAAGAATGTCAAAATTTAAAAATTATAAATCTAAACAATTATCATCATCATCATCATCTCCCCATCTCCCATGTGCACTCTCTCTCTCCCCTGTATTTTCTCTCTCTACATACCATCATCAGGCCTTTGAAAAGAGAGCATTCTATAAATCTAGTTGTAAAGACTTAGAAAAACTTACATTTTGCAAGAATCTAACAATACTGAAATATGAAGTTGATACACTTTTCTTCAAAATCATTCTTTACGGAAATAGTACGATTGTGTTCGCATTCCGAAAAGAAAATCAAAAGAAGTTTGACTAAATGTTGATATTTGAAAACAGAGCATCCTATAATGCTGATTGTAAACTCAACAAAAGTCATATCTTGCAAGAATCTAACAAAAATAAAAAAACGAATAATAATTACTCACTCTGAATAATAATTAATACCAGAAAGTTTGAATGATTATGGTAAACTTATGATGATGTTGGGTTACATCTGAACAACTGAAAGTTTGAATGATTATGAATTGAAGTTAGGGGATGATTGTGAAGCGGACCGAGATTGCGAGACCGGACTTTATTGCTTCTCTTGTCCTCAAGAATATTCAGGCTCTAAATGTGTTCGATCAACTGCTACCGTGCTACGAGCCGGACTTTATTACCCCAAAATAAATGGAAGCTTATGGAGAGTGGGGGCCACAGAGCCGGATTCTTGGCACTCATGTCGGATTCCGTCACACAATCATTTCATGTCTGTAGCACGAGTGGAAGAATTGGTGGTAGAGGTTGGTTAGAGAGGATGAAGATGAGGGATTGTAGGGTTAGGGTTGGGGAATTGGGGAAGATGGTGTTTGTTAATTAGTGAACATTTTAAATAAAAATATCAAATGACCAGAATACCCTTAAGTGGATAGACATAATTGAAAATTTTAACTTGGTTAGTGCTAAAGGACGAAAGGTGTAATGCGTTTTCCAAATAAAGGATTGTGACTGTGATTATTGAAGTTAAAGGTTATCAATTGCAACCCGCTACAAACATAAAGGACGAAAAGTGTAATTTACCTTTTTTTTTTTTTTTTTTTTTTTTCAAAACACCACACAGGGCAATTTGCTAGTTTATGTAAAAAACACAAGAAGACTTTTCCATTGTTTATCCGAAAAGACAGGGCAAATTGACCAGTAAACCCCAACAACTATTGTATATTTGAAGAAGACGTGCGAGGAGGAGGAGGTGGAGAAGACCTGCTGCAGCTGCTCACTTACGTTTCAAATTCTCTAATAATTCATACCCCTTTCCCATTCTTCAATCAATCTTTCAAAACCCCTATAACTCACCCGTCCCAGATCTTGTCTGCTTTCTTTTCATACATAAATAAATGCTCGCTTTTTCAGGTGACATTTATTACTCTGTTTTCAATTCAATTCAATTCTTCTGTTATCATCATACATCATACCCCAATTGTTTAAATGCCAATTGAGCTCTGAATAACAAGATTAATTATATTTTGTTGCTTCTTCACATCTATATGTTGTATTTCCGTCTTCCAGTTCTGGGTGGGTAATTAGGTTTTGCTTCAAATCGCATGTTTGTTTCAGTTTTGGGTACATACGATCATCTTTGGGTTTTTTTTTTGAATTATATTGTTTGTTTTACTAAGTTTGTAACATCTTATTATTATTTGTTTGAATTGAATTTTGATGTCGATTGATCTTTGTTAAACCTTGGGTTTTTGAATACAATTGTGTTTTCTTTCATCATCAATTTTGAATTTGAGTTGTTTGGTGAATTTATAGCCAGATTCATAATAGCATGTACGACCTTTATGTATTATTTCTGTGTGTGTCCTTTATGTTTCATATTATTATTATTATTATTAATGAAAAGTGTGGCAGCTGTACTTACATTGTTCACAGAGGAGGACTTTTTCAACAAATGCTAAACTTTAGCAGATCAAGAACTCAATCCAGGCCAAACCGATCTCATCCTCTGGGAGGTAATTCATTCATTATACTTACACATGTTGTTTAGAATGATCATGATTCCAGTATTGTAATCATATCCCACAAGATCATTGACTATCAAACTGAGTCAGTCAAAGCATTTGTTTTTAGAAAGCACAAGTCTGGTTGCTTCTGACTTGATAAGGGAGGCGCAGCAATGCGTACAGAAGGTGCACAAAAAGGCAGCTTGATGCCCTCCTCTAGTAAGGGGAAGGTTTGGTTTATTTTTGTGCTTTAGGTTGTACATGTAGAGTATTTAATATTTACAACTTTTCTTTGTCTAAATTTTGGGTAAGCGATGCTAGACAACTATGAGAACTATAAATAAATAGTTATATAAATATCTTGCACCTCATGCTTTCTAAAAACCAAGCTATAAAATCAGTTTTTTGAATTGAATTCACTAGGCATGGAGTTCGCAGACCCGAAAAAGAAGAATGGTGCAGTCGGAAAGATTCTTTTGGCTGCAGGACTTACTGCTCTATGCATTGTAATTCTTAAACAATCCCCAAGTTTCAACAGCCCTAGCCCAGTATGTAACTTTATCCTCTTTTTTGTTTAATTACATGTTCTTCTTTGCTTTAGATTGGTATTTTGATCTGGTACTTCATTATTTACCACTTAGATTATATTGTATACAGATATGCCTTCTTATCTATTAAAAATATCTTAAATATATTTCAATTATGCCTTCTTTTTTTTTCCCGGTGATTCTATTAAAACAACCGCAATTAAGTACAAGTAGTGAGGATGATCCACACTAGTTCATATACGGGACATGCCCCATATATGTAAACCACTAGAAACAAAATACCAATGACACCATAAAACCTAGTCTACTTTACATCAATTATGCCTTCTTATCTATTAAATATTTCAATCTTTAGTGACAATTTGTTAATATTAAAGAACTTTTTTTTTTTCTTAATCCACCAAATTATTTACATTCGATGACCTTTTCCCATTTCCTTAGGCCAACTAAACATGTCAATATGAATATTTGATGCAATAGATCATTTATTACCTTCTTCAATTCAAACCAAACATGTTTTGTTTTGTTTTAAGGTATTTTGTCTAGTATAGTTAAGAATCTTACTTCATCATATGACAACTGCAACAGATTTTTAGGTGTCCCATAACATGTGCAACAATTCCTTTTTGGGATGATTCCAAGTTGCAAATTGTTTATTCACACATTGTCATCATTATAAATAAATTGATAATGGGTCCTCATGATTCCATCATTGTCTTTTTTAAATGGGTTGGAGGGAGTATATGTATATCTGAGGACAACTTAATTTTCCTTGATTTATTATTCACATAAATAATGTTTTCAAATCTGACTTTTATTTTCCCCCTTTTTTTTTTATTTTAAAGTTTTCTCGTCATGAAGAGGGTGTTACCCACGTGTTAGTTACTGGAGGTGCTGGATATATCGGTTCTCATGCAGCACTACGCCTTCTAAAAGACTCTCACCGTGTGACTATCGTGGTATTTTCTTGTTTATTTTTTTCTTAACTGAAATGAAAGCGATTGTTTAAAACTTTTTTTTTTTTTTTTTTTTTTTTTGTGATAGGATAATCTCTCTCGTGGAAACCTAGGTGCAGTCAAAGTTCTTCAAGACCTGTTCCCGGAACCTGGGAGACTTCAATTTATTTATGCCGATTTGGGTGATCCAAAAGCTGTATCCTTTGAAACATAAATCAGCAAGCAAGTAGATGCTAGTAGTAATCTTTATTATTGCATAAACAGTTTCACGTCTGTCTGTTTTTTCCTTGATCAACACTTCAGATGCACAGAATTTTTTCTGAAAATGCATTTGATGCAGTGATGCATTTTGCTGCAGTTGCATATGTTGGGGAGAGCACCCTTGATCCCCTAAAGTAAGTGTATTCACCATGTTAGTTTCATTAATTAGAGTTAGAGGTCACAATACCAGCCATTAACGATAATCGGGTCAATTAGGGCAATCCTTTTACGCCTACTGGGTTTAATTACAAAAATCGGATAAAATGTAAACGGCTCCAAGTCACCAATTAACCCTTAAAAACATCACACTTTAGCTTTAGTTTCATTTCGAATAGGGGTGTAAAAGAGTCGAGCTGCTCGAGGTCGGCTCGCTTAAAGCTCGAATCTTGCATAGCTCAAACTAGATCGAGCCTATTATTTATATAAATATTTTGTTTTTTTTTATTTAACAAAATTAATATGCATGATTATAATAATAATAATAGTTGAATAATTATTAATATGTATATAAATAAAATAATAAATAGTAAACGAGCTGAGCCGACTGCCGAGTGTGAATTTTTTTTTCACGAGCCAAGCTTGAACTTTGGATATAGAGCTTAGCTCGAGCTCGGCTCGTTTACACCCCTAATTTGGAGGTTAATGGGCTGGTTTGCTACAATGAAGAAAATATAGTTGTCAATGGGTCCACTTAATGCTGCTAATATTGCAGGTATTATCACAATATCACATCAAATACACTGGGTATAATGGAGGCAATGGCAGCACACAATGTAAATACACTTATATACTCTAGTACGTGCGCAACATATGGGGAGCCCGAGAAGATGCCCATTACTGAAGAAACTCCTCAGGTAACAACACTAGCATATGTAATTTTTTTTTATACTTTAAAATTTATGTAACACCTCTTTTTTGTGTTTCACATTTCAGATTCCTATCAATCCATATGGAAAAGCCAAGAAGATGGCAGAAGATATTATTTTGGATTTTCATAAAAACTCAGACATGGCAGTCATGATTCTAAGGTTTGTATTTAAATGCCGTTTTTATACATATTTCTCGAATTTGAAACTTACTTGATTAGTTTGGCTTTTGTTATTGTTAATAATAATAATAATTTGAATGAATTTCAGATACTTCAACGTGATTGGTTCAGATCCAGAGGGACGGTTGGGGGAAGCACCAAGGCCGGAACTACGTGAACACGGAAGAATATCGGGAGCATGCTTCGATGCTGCCCGTGGAATCACCAATGGGCTCAAGGTAGGTACCAGAGAGGTTTTAAGTATACAGTTTTCGGCCCATTTCACATGTTTGTTTCTTCTTGGTTAATTTCTTCAGTTTTTCCCATTTGACTCGTTATGAATAAAATACAACCTGAATCGAGCCATTCAACCCATTTGACATGTTTTATTTATTTTCAGTTAATATTAGCAAGATACAACCTGAATCAAGCTGTTTTTTCCCATATGTATGAACAGATTGACTATGAATACGTGGCCCTGTGTAACAAGTTTTAATACTAACTTGTCGCCTATAATGTGATGCAGGTGCGGGGAAC
This sequence comes from Helianthus annuus, assembly GCF_002127325.2. NCBI lineage: Eukaryota > Viridiplantae > Streptophyta > Magnoliopsida > Asterales > Asteraceae > Helianthus > Helianthus annuus. Next base: position 12,333,087 of record NC_035433.2, on the reverse strand, counting down.
TGACTATAAAACCCCAGATGGAACTTGCATTCGTGACTACATTGATGTCACTGATCTGGTAGATGCTCATGTTAAAGCACTTAACAAAGCAAAACCTGGGCATGTTGGAATCTACAATGTTGGTACTGGAAGAGGTACACTAATCGCTGACACTTCACAAGCAATTCATAGATTTTGTTCTGGTTTAAAAAACGGGTCTGGGTCAATTTCAGATCCAACCCACAAACACATTTAATTAAATAAACAGGTCTGTTCGTGTCAGTTTCAACCCACAGAAGAATTTGCTGGGACGAAAATGAAAATGACCCTACACGTTTCATGGCTTTGACAGGTAGATCAGTTAAAGAATTTGTGGAAGCTTGTAAAAAGGCAACGGGTGCATCAATCAAAGTAGAATACCTCCCACGGCGCCCTGGTGACTACGCTGAAGTGTTCAGTGACCCATCTAAGATATTGCGAGAGCTTAATTGGTCAGCGCAACACACAGATCTAGAAAAGAGTTTGCAGGTTGCGTGGAGATGGCAAAAGTCGCATCACAACGGCTATGGTTCCTCCTCAACCGCTTCCATCTAAGATTCATATGATTTGGGAAATAGGTGTATGTAATTTTTAAACATCAATCCACATTATTTGGATAAATAAGGTAGGTTTCTTACATATATTGTATGCAAGTGACTCTCTACAATAATAACAATGTGTTGTAGCCTAATTATTATTTATTTTACATAATGGAGAGGATGCCATACCATACCATTATGCTTTACTATCTATCTTAAATGTTTTTATTTTAGTTTGATGGCGTGTGGATTGGTGCAATTTGTTTCCGCTAAAATAATTGATCATATCCAAATATCCGCAAAACCATGATTTTTTTAACACAAGCCGATGTCTTTTACCATACCGATACCGTACTCCTCTAGTCCTACAACACGCGTGCCGGTAATTAACCATTTTATCACTTGCAAGTTTTAACATGTAACTTCCTAATAATTTCGTTGTAATTCTCTATTAGGATAATACTAATCAGAATGTCAACAAAAATCAGTTGTAGTGGTTTGGAACAATTGGCCCACCAATTTAATCTAAAAAAAAAAAAAAACTATATATAAATGTGAAGGAGAGTAAGAAATTGCAGGACAAAGTCAAAAGCAAGGGTCAAATAAATTAATCTTGAACCCAGAATACATATATTTAGTTACTTAGAAAACAAAAAAGGAAGATGATTACACCTCTGTCATCATATATCTAACCACTATTCTTTTCTTCATACCAAGAACCAGCATCCTCAATGATACTCTCTAGTCTCTGTCTGTACAAATAAAATTACATACTTCCGGCTGTATCTTTTCATTCTATTTTCTGTTCAACACAAGAGCCACATTGCGTAGCTCCTCAAAAGCTTGCATTGTATCTGCATCAAATCCACCAGCAAACTGCCACAAGGTTATACTATATGGGTCACAATTGGTGACGAAATGAGAGCATGGACGGATCGAATAACAACGGGTCAAAGCTGCTGAAGTTTTGTACGGGTCAGAATTGGTTTCGGTCTAGTTAGTTAGACCACGAAACACCTTCGAACAAATTTCAACGTGTTACATAGACCGAATTGGCCTATTCATGAATAAACGGTCCAAGATTGCCACATCTGGCCTCAAATGTGCATGATGAACACTTTGTATTTTGTGAAATCTTGTTCGATAACTATGTAAAATGCATATTATTGTGGTAAATATGTCAAACCTGATGGATACGAAACGCAAATCTCACTCCTTGAAGTAGCATATAGTCCATTGAAGAATCTTTCTCCATTGTTCCCTTGGTTTGGAGTTCTGTAGCAACTCTTCTCATGTACTGCTTTGCCAACTTTACTGATTCCAGTTTAATCTGCATGCAATGTGAATATGTGTGTTATTCATTCATGGACATACATATTAGCTGGCATTAGTGCAAGGATAATTTCTAAAGTTAATTATGTAATAACCTCGATAGATGAATTACCTTGTCAAACGATTAATTTTCTTTGGTCGTGAATTGATATTATTATTATTGTTATAATTATCATAAATAAATAACCAATGTGTTTTTCAGGGGTGGCAATTCCTTACTCGACATGGAAATATCCAGGTTTTTTGGTGTCGTATGTAACCTGTTTTACAAACATGTCGTATCCCGGTCTATATGGTTAACCCATACAATTAAATTGGTCGTGTTCGGGTTGACCTGTTTAACTAAGCAACAAGGACATGTTCGTGTTCGTTCGTTAAGGAAATTAACATGTTCGCGAACTGTTCACGAACGCATACCGAACATAAGTTTATGTTTGTGTTCGTTCGTTAAGGAAATTCAATTGTTCACGAACAGTTCGTTAACACTGGTCTCGAACACAAACGAACGCAAACGAACATTTAAGTTGAAAAAAAAACACGATTATCCTTAAAATTGGATATACGTAGTTAAATACAACCATCAAATGATAAATCAAAACACAAAAAGTCTACTACACCACCAAACGATGAATCAAATTTAACTAACTTATACATAATTATCCCCAAAAATGTCTTGGAATGTCCAAATTTTAGCTAACTTAGAAAAAATAAGGTTTCAAGTTTTCAATATGTTTAGATAAAAGGTTTATTATTTATTATTTTTTAATAAAATCAAATGAACACGAACGAACGTAACCGAACATATTACCGAACGTTCAAGAACGCAGTCGAATGAACGAGACCCATGTTCGTGTTCGTTCGCTAAGCTAACCGAAATAAATAGTTTGCTCGTGTTCGTTCGTTAAGCTAATCGAACGAACATAAACAAACTTCCCACCAAACGGTTCACGAACTGTTCGCTGAACGTTCGGTTTGTTTACAGCCCTAACTAAGCAGCTCGACCCGTCAACCTGTTTAATTAAATAGCTTAACCGATCAGCCCGTTTAACCTATATATTTAGCACGTTTACAACGAATGGGTTAAACGGGTCGTGTTCAGGTTACTCCAATTTAAATAATGTCCAGGTTAAGGCTAAAGTCTTTGACATGAATATATATATATATGGGCCGTGTTCAGGTTTAAAGATTAAATCCGCCAACCTAACAGAATTGAGGATGGTGCTTTTGTGAAGGAAAAAAGAGGATATTTAGTGCAGAAAATAACAAACCTTGTTTAATATTCCGGAATCAAGCAACCAATCTGTGGGTATATGGTACTCTTTGCAACTACGGATCAACATGTCTCTTGTTCTAAGAACACTATAACCTATAAACGTACAGCAAACGATTATAAATTCATGACTATTAAAAAAAGCAAATAAAGATCGCGTAGACATTGAGAATGTTTTTACTTTTCAGATATGGACACCATTTTTTTCAATGCCAAGTCACATGGTAGGTGAAAATTGTCTTTGTAATTTGAAATTTCATGCTCCAGCTTCTTTAGATCACGATACGCAAATGCGGCCTCTCTTAATGTGTCTGCTTTCTTCTCGGGCCAAACAAATTGTTTCAGCACAGCTCTCTCATCCACCTTTTAAAAATTTAACAATCAACCTAACATTAGCGAAAATCAAATAATCCTAATTGTCCAGTGAAGTTCCATGATTCTGTGAATTTGTATAAAAGATATGCAGCAGATTAAATGTGGCAGAATGGATGGGTTGGGTAACGGGTCAAAACTGATAACTTTTAGTATGTTGTGTTTGTGCCTTTGCGGGTTAAACTCGACACGAGTTTTGGCGGGTTGACACAAATGTGATCCGTTTAACCTGATATATTTTTATTTCTTTTCGCAAATTAATACCCTTAAGTGGTAAATTTATGCCGTTCAAAAAAAAAAAAGTGGTAAATTTACAGCAAAAAACTCACATGTATAGAATAATTATGTTCAGAGTAACTATAAAACTTAATGCTCGTTTCTCTTTTATATATTAAGTTTTTCATAAAATATTCAACCAGTATAAGCTGTTGAAAAATAATTTAATCAACAATTAATTTATTAATTACCGAGTTATCAGCCAAACCAGTTTGTTCCAACTTGAGCAAACTGATTAAAGAAAGGTAGAAGGAGACTGTCCCGTTGTCGGACGAATTTAAAGAACAAGTAAATTAAAACCAACCTGGCGAGTGAGAACGAAGATCCTTGAACGAAAGCCTTGAACTGCACGGAAAAACTCCTGTCCTTAAAGGATTTTACGCGCTCGTATTGCTGTGAGCTGCAGCGTAAACTCCCAGGATTTAATGCAGAACTGATCTGGTATTCCAACAGCAATGGAAACCAGAAAACGCAGAAGCTGGAACGAAAACTTGATCACACAGTAGAGAGAGAGAGAGCTGCGAAATTGTGTGTGTATAAATGGATAGCAGGAGCCTTCAATTTATAGGTTTAGGATTCACCAAAGAATGAGAAAAACGTGGAGAGATATACCTAATCCCATACGAATTCGTTTTTCTGGATGCATATACGAATTCGGTTACAGAACAGCTATCCAATACGAATTCGAATCAGTATGGGATAACCCCCACTGTTTCGAATTAATCTCTATCTCATTTGAACCCCAGATACGCGCCCATTCGCGACTCAAACGCGACCATTCGCGAGCTCGCGGCTCGGCTCGGCTCGGCTCGGCGCGCGTGTGGGCTTCACCCACTTCTCAACCCATTTAACACTTTGGAGGCCCATAAGGGGTAATCCCTTATAAACCACTCAAACTTCAATCACTCCACCAATGTGGGATGGAGGAAACATACCAACTTGTATGTTCCTCTTTAATATTATCTATAATATTTCCAACATAAGCTATGCCATAAAATACATTTTTTAGATTTATAATAAATAATAAACAAAGTAACCGAATTAAACCGCAAACCTGCCAGGTTGACAATCTGTTTTTATTCTAGCTAAACCTTCTTGTGAATACATTTAGGATGACTTTGATACGCTCAATCTGTTTTTATTTTAGCTAAACCTTTCCACCCGTTTGAGGAAAAATATGACCCAAGTAGACTTATTAAACAAAAACGGGTCGAAATTGCAACCTCTAGACTCCAGATGATTAACTTACAAGAAAGCAGAGTTCATCATCAAGCCAGTTCACAAAAGCCACCACATCCTCTATATCCGGATAAACAACAATGTTGACTTCCCGTATTAAAGAGTCCCCTCGAGTCTCAACATCCTCCTTTATCTAAACATTAGAAGATACAATATGAACATTATTCATGTTTTCTCATCTGCTAACTAAAGCAGTTGAAATATCTACAAAAAACTTACAGCAAGCAAATGTGATGACCGGTTTTCAATTTCACCAATCATACTATTGCGGACATTATTGGCATCAAAGGCATGTCCTATCACTTAATGTATCTTTCCTGGAGTCGTCCCTTTTCATAAGAGAATGATAAAACTCAACTACCTGTGGAGCTCGTTGGACAACCCCTCCACAATTACTTCTTCCTGTAAACTTTGGTGGCAGCGGTGGCGGTGGCGGCACTCGACTGGTCAACTCTTTATGTTCTTTATAAGTAAAACTAGAAGGCGTCGGTGGGGGATTAGGAACCCGTGACGCCCTTTTTTCAACATCCATATATGTTTTCAGTTTCGTAGTTTCACGCAATCGTGATCCTTGGATCAAATTTGAATCATTTACGCCCTCCAGTGAACATATAAAACCATCAGACTGCCTTCTTTTGTTCATCATCAAATCTTCTTGACAGCAATTTGCTCCACTGATAGAATGTCTTCTTCCTTCTAACCAAGGTATATTAGGTTCGGATGCATTTGTTTCTTTATCTAAAACATTCCACTTTTTAACTTTTTTAATCAAACTTGACCTTTTTTGTCGGGTACTACCATGTTCAGAACTTTCATCACTTGATATAGAACCATTGAGCCATTCACCAGAAACTGGGCTTGATGGTATATCAGAAGTTACAAATGCAGAATTCTGCAACTCTTTTTTGACCCATCTAAGATACACAAGCTCCTCAACTTCGTTTAACCGACTTACTTGTAGATCTTCAACTTGTTTACCTAAGTCTTCATTCTTTTGTCTCAAAAGAGATGCCTCAGCTTTGATCTTCTCAACAGATGCATTCTGCCAATTTTAAGCCAACAAAATCAGACGACCACAAAGCCATACAGAATTCGCAAAAGCATGTAATTTGTATGAGTGATAAAAGATGGTTAATATTATATTTTGAGATGATCACTGTTCCAAGTACGGATGTTCACGGTAGGCTTCAACCAGTTTCGACGAAAATTTTGGGACGAACCGCAAATTATGATTTTGGAAAAAGACAAACCGAATTGGCTGGGTTGGTATGGTCGGTTTTAGACTATAAAAATTCAAAAGCATAACTTTGTACTAAATTTTAAAACACTATAAGGATTGTTCATAAATACAATATATATACACATAACTTTGTATTCCTAAAAAGAAAGAAAATAAATAATTAATGTCAAATGGCTTGTTCGGTTTACACAGCTGGTTCCAACTTCCAAACCATAAACTGTCAAACCATTAAAACCGAACCGTGTATATATATATATATATATATATAGATAGGGGATGGTTCAAATGAAAACCACTTTTATTGTGAAAACTCGAAAACTAATTAAAAAAAGCCTAAAAAACACACAATTTTTTTTTTCAATTTTTTTATAAAAATCGCTGCTTTTTATATATAAAAAAAAACTTTTTTTCAAAAAAAAAAAAAAAATTTTTGTGTAGTGCACATGTGTAATAATACACATGTGTAGTACACATACACATGTGTAGTATTACACATGTGCACTACACAAATTTTTTTTTTTTTTTTTTGAAAATTTTTTTATATAAAAAAACCTGCGAATTTTGGTTTGCAAAAAAAAAAAAAAAAAATTGTATGTTTTTTTGGCTTTTTTTAATTAGTTTTCGAGTTTTCACAATAAAAAGTGGTTTTCATTTGAACCTTCCCCTATATATATATATATATATATATATATATATATATATATATATATGACAAAGATCCGTTAGGAACCACCCCTTATTGCGAGAACCGCGAGAACCAATGTGAACACATGGCAAATTTGTAATTAAGTGATATTTAATAAAAAAAACACGCTCTCCTCTTATTTCAGCCCCTGTTCACCATCGTCATTCACAATCTAGGGTTTCGCTGGAGATTTTGCTTAATCGGCGACGGAGATCTACGGCGGTGAGTTTCACGGCGGCGATCTTACAGGGGATTCGATTGGGATACTGATTACGGCGTTGGGATACTGATTCCGGCTACACGTGGCTTCGTCTGACTCATCTCGTGTTGGAGTTGAACCTACGGCATCTGAAGGTTTTAGTTTTCGAAACCAATTCAGATGTTTATGCTATGATTTCAATTTATGATTTGCCCTTGATTCGAATCTCGTTTTGAAAGATTATTTGGTTGTTCTGGAATCGAAACAAGTTGCAATGACATGACGATGGCTGCTGTAAGTAATTCAATTTTACATATAGCATACTCCAACAGGTTTTATTCTATTCGAATCCCAAATAAATTAGGCATTATTGTTTGGTGTTTGGTGGTAGTTGCAGGTCAGAAGTGATGGTGATTTTTTAGCCAAGTGGTATCTTCTCAGGTAAAAGGTTTATATATAAATCTTTAATTTGTCAATAGATGGTATAGTTTGTAATTTATGTTTACATTCACTTTAGTTTTTACTTGTAGTTGTTATTTAAGTATGCATTAAGTTGGTATTTTGTTAAAGTTATATGTTAATTGGTCAATTTTAAGGCTTGTTAAATCTATTATTGTTATAAGTATTAAACTGAAACATAAGCTATCTTACAAGTCAATTTCAATCTCAAAATAGGACTTAAAAAAATAAAAACCTTAGAGCTGGTCACAAAAGGAGAGGTATTACAGTGATGTTGGTATTGGGAATTATCTATGATGGGTTTTCATCTTACCTATATCATTCATTATATTATCTTTATGTAATAGAAATTGATGAGCTAAATCGTTGTCTTGAAAAGCTTGTTTTAGATTGAGAGAATTGTATATGCACATGTGCATGTTGATTGTAAATGATATTGTATTAACTTATATGCACATGTGCATTATGTTGAAAATTATACCATGTCTTTGATGTATGGATTCTGTTTATGTATGGATTCTGAACAGGTGCCTTATGGATGACTATCCAATTATGTACAGAATGACATTAAACAAAGGGTCTTGGGTGGCTGAAAACTACAAAAAAATGGAAGAACAAGCCGACAACCGGGGAGGCATGGGTGGAGTTTATGCATCTTATGGCGTGCTGAGAAACACCGGAGTGAAGACGGGTCAAGATGGGTGGGGTTGGCACTGATGTTGATGTTGAATTCCCTACTCTAAATAGAACGTTTAATCACTAGGAGGACATTGTGATGATGTACAACACTTATTATACAACAACTGGATTTTCCACACGCAACTACTTATATATTGATTATCACTTGTTTTTCTTTACATTCATTGTTTATACTTATTGTTTATCTACTTAACAGTGTAATATTCATTGTTTTATTCATGCCCATTTAACATAAATTACCAATATGTCCACTGTTTCAACACATGCACATGTGCATTACCCAACGCATGCATTTTTAACATTGAAACCGTAGCATCTAAACTTGTCGATTCACTGTTTTTAATGTCATTATGTTTTAAGTGCATGTACTCCATTTTCAATCCACCTATTATACATTGCAACGTATACATTATGCACATGTGCATTGCCACCATATACTATGTCAAACACCATTAAACAATACTACCTTTACGTTATGCACATGTGCATTGCCAACATAATTTATGCCACACATTATATCACATCAATATGTGCCTGGGCATTTCCAACATATATTATACCATACACCATACAACATTGTAAACTACATATCCTATACCAAACACCATCATGAATTACCACTATGCATCATAATATATAAATATGCGCATGTGTATAGGCAACACAATCATTTACGTCACAATATTACACACCTGTGTATTTCTAACATATACTATATCAACCACCATATAACATTTGAAAACGTTGTAAATTGAATATAATCATTCGGTAACACATCATATATCACCACTGTTCATACTAATTTACCTTATGCACATGTGCATTTCCAACATATACTATACCATATTACATCAAATTATGTAATTAACGATCACATAGTTGTCATCGTCCAATAAACAAATATAAATTATCGTTAAAAGAAAATAACCAACATATAAACCATCATACAAAAAACAACCATGATTTTCAATATAACATCGTTCTATCCAACCTTCTTTCATTAATGTTTTCCACTGTCTTGTCGCCCTTATCATCCATCACATAAGATCCATCACATCGTGCTTTCGTCTACTTGTCATATTCCTTGTATTTCTTTATCCTGCCATAACTGCACGTGACATCAAAGAACAACGTTTAACATAAAGTAACAATTGGCTGCACATGTGCATATATTACCAACTGCATCATCGACTGATAACCAACCTTTTTTTGGCTTTTCACTTAACACTTTTGTATTCACCTTCCTTATCATCTGGCAGTTTTGTTGCTCCTTTGTCATTCGATCTCAACAAAAGTGTTATTTTCTTCGCTTTTTTCCATTTTTTTCCTACAATAATAATTGAAACCTAATATAATCAAACATGCAATTTCAATTAGTATGTGCATTAAACAACCTTTTTCATCACTGTAACGATATGAATTTGTGCATCTATATGCACATGTGCATCACATATTCTTATAATGATGCTTAAAATCAATCCATATGTAAAGTTTAATGTTATGTGCTCAAATTCAATATGCAAATATGCATTAATTTAAACAACAACATCAACAAAATCTAATTACACAGAATCATTTACACATATATTAAACAAAGCTGCTCATGTTTGCTATGCACATGTGAATCACATGAAACAATAACACCATCATATCCTAATTACACAAAATCACAATAACATCATCATATCCTAATTACACAAAACCACGTATCTTACACAAAACTTCTCAAGTTCACTATGCACATGTGCATTACCTAAAACAACAACACCAGCATTTTCTAATTACCCACAATCATATACACGTATCCTAAACAAATCTGCTCAAACTCACTATGCACATGAATGATATTATTAGATTTATTTGGTTCACATATACATACTAGGTCGGCTATGGCACTGTATAAGATCTGTGCGATAACATAACAAGCACAGTTAACAGATCAACGAGTTGAATCACATTCATATAAATCATTGATGGAAATCAGAATTACTTCAAAATTACTGATAAAAAACAGATACCTAAATAACAATATATATATATCTACTGGTAATAATCAGATCCTTACCGAGTGTTACCGATAAAAAAAAAGATACTTAAAGCGTTGCACTTTGCCCTATTTTAAATCCAAAGAAACCCAAGCGTGTTAACTTCCTCCTTCAGACGTGTCAGATTCGTTTGCTTCCTATTAAAAACATCATTCATGTTTCTCCATATAAACAATAGCATAATCTGAATGATTGAGAGCATAACCTGTTTCCATTTTTTTAGATCCGCAGTATCGCTGATGCAGATACACAAAATCCTTCAGATCTAGCACGAATATTGATCCCAACTTGCACCATTCAGCGACAAAATCCCATAGACTTATTAACATAATCTAACATTAAATACAAATTATGGCAAATTATGCACATGTGCATATTAACATATTTTGTCAAGATATGCACATGTGCATATCTATATATCACATAACACTACCTTATTAACATAATCTAACATTAAATACAAATGTGCATAACTATACATCACACCAAAATACAACTAAATACCTTATCTAATGTCACCTACATCAACATTAACTACCTTATTCACATGTTATTGCACACTATGCACATGTGCATATTGACTTATTATTACAATCTATGCAGATGTGCATAACCACATATTACACAAGAATTACCTTAATAGCCAATTCTGTTAAACCTGTGATGTCAAAATATGCACATGTGCATAGCTATATATCACACAATACAAAACGAAGCTTGAATCGACAAATAATCTATCATATAAAAGTACAAACGACAAATTATCTATCGTATAACAATATAAACGAATTGTATAAACTTGCAAACGGTGTCTCGATTAATATGACCATATCTATATTACCAATCCGTCAATGATTTCGTTGGCGGCGGCGATTTCGACGGCGATTAATTCCGGCGATACCGTCTTAGGGACACACTCATTGAATCGTCTATTCTTATAATCACTGGACGAATTTTGGGAACTAACCTCGATTATATGATGAAATATGACATAACTGCTGGTAAAATCTCAAACCTGAGATAAAATCTCAATCCAGATGCTTCGATATGGTGAACTGATGATGGTGAAGTGATGATGTATTCGAGACGATGATGAAATCGATTGTAATCGACGAATTGTTGATAGATTCAGGTTGATAATCGTTGAGAGACCTGGATGTACTCAGAATTTTGGAGAGTGGACATGAAAGTTTGTATTAAATGTAGTTTAATTTTGGCTTGAAGTCCGATATAGTAAAGCAGGTAAGCGTGTTTTTTTAAAAGTTATTTGGTATTTACAAAATTGCCACTTGTTCACATTGGTTCTCGCGGTTCTCGCAATAAGGGTGGTTCTCGCATGAACCTTACCCTATATATATATATATATATATATATATATATATATATATATATATATATATATATATATATCAAACCAGCCAATTTTGAAATTTCTTCGGTTTCGGCAGTTAATGAAGACCTTTACTTTCAAGAAGCACAATATTAAATATGCACATTTTGCTGCAAATTGAACTACTTTGAGCAAGACAGCATATGAAGATGATAAAAGCAAATATCAACAAAACTTAAAAAGTAAAAACTTATTGGATGATGTTGAAACCTCAGAATCTTTTGCTAGGGCAGCTAGTTGTGACTCCATTGACGATATTCTGCAACAAAGATTTCTCTTTTGAAGATGAAGCTCAGCATTCAGCCTCCTCAATTTAAGTACATCTACCTCAACATTATCAACAACCCCCTTCGTTATACTTTCTTGCGGTTGCCGATTGGAAAGACTAATGCTGTTCTCCGATTCCAGCAAATCAATTTTACCTTTAAGCGCATCATCGATTTCACTAGCCTTTGTTTCAACTGTTCTTTCTAGCTCCAAAGCCTTAAGGTTTTTTCTCTTGAAATCACACAACTCACCTTGCAATTTAGCTTCTCGGTCTCTAGATTCTTGAAGCAGAGTTCTAAGCTGATCAAGCTCAGCAAACAGATCACCAGAATCCGAAGAAGAAGACCATCTATTAAACCCTTGAGGATGAACTTGTGTAGCAGTGGCAGAACACGATAAATCCCCAATAAGTGATCGTTTGGCTCTATTAGGAACAAGAGGGTTTCTGGAATTCGTGGTGGACGCCACGGTAAGATGCGATTTCTTAGTGACTTGTTGCGATCTGGTTTTCTTTTCAGCTGCAAAACTTTTGACGATGTTAGAACCCCAGATCGATCTGGGTTTTAAATTCGACTGTGCGTTGTTGTTTTTAGCCTTTAACGGCACTCGATTCTCATCGGAGTACTTTGCTGATTGCTTCAATCTGTTCTCCGATGATGATTTGGTTTCTCCCATTTGAAAAACTTAACGGGCAATTCGTCGAACAGGTTGTGTGCACGTTGGAAAGCTGGGAAAATTTCCAGGTTGATTGGGAAGTTTAGTTAACAATCAAATCGGACATTGGGATTTGTGGGGAAGCTTCTATGCTGTCTGACAATGTGTCGGATTGTGATCAAAGTGTTTTGCTTTTGCTTTTGAATATTTGAATTTTGAATGCAACGAGCAAATTGTTGCAAGGGGGTCGGAATTTGATTTTGGTTGAGGTTTAAAAAGGATCGTATTATTGGCACACCTTGGGGATTAAATCGATACCTTCAATACGTATCGTATAGGCCTATACGATGCGTATTGAGGTGGGTTCAAACTTCTATGTCTGCCAAACGCTGCCAATGTCCCCTTGCCAAAAAGTAATACGCATCATATAGGCCTATACGATGCGTATTGAAAGTGTCGATTTAATTTTTTAATTTTTGCAAGGTAGCTTCATGTCACGCAGTAGCTTTTCGTCACGCGAATGAAGAAGCAGCACTTTGGACATTTGTCGGATGGATGTGACACACACAGATAGATAATATCTGATTGTTTCAGTTTTTTTCCGACTGTTTCGGTTATGTTTCAATAAATAATATCTGATTGAGAAGCACTAAATTAACAACGGTTCTCCAATTCCAGATCAGTAATGTAAGGAGAAGCGTTGAGATAACGGACATCCATCAAGCTCAAAAAGAAAACTTGTGTTTCCTATAGTCACAAACGATTGCTGTTTGTATTTCGCATAGCCACTGTTTCCGTAGTAAAAAACGGTTGCGGTTTGCAGATTCAATCTTCAGTACTTCATTAAAATTAACAAGGCGGTCTGTCTACACCGTGATCTTCATATTCTTGGTTCAATGCCAACTCATCTTTAGTAGTGTTTGTTTGAGAACCTGATTCAGATACATAAATCTTGAAGCAAATATGTGGTTCCCAGTTGGTTACAGAAACCACTAGCAGAAGAACCCGATACGTCTTCATGTTACGGATAATGTTCTCGAAATTGAAGGAAAAGGAAAAGATTTGTTGAAATCGAAGAAAAGAGTAAAAAAGATGAATTGAGGCGTGCATTGTTTAAATCTGAATCAGTTGGTATGTGTTCATATCAGCGTTGTTTATCACCCTGTGTGAGCATTGGAAGCCCGAAACAGTCTTGCAATTATATCGTGTCAAGATGTTTCAGTTTGCACACATTCTCACTCAACGAATGTTAGGGTTTCGTTTCTTCATGCTCCAATTCCGTAGTAAAAAACGGTTGCGGTTTGCACATTCAATCTTCATTGCTTCATTAAAATTAACAATGCATTCTCGATTGATAGCTTCCGTTTAATTACATTCATACGACACATGATAAAAGCGCTTCTTTAGACAATCTAGGATTATTTTCTAACTAAACCCTTGAATCCCAATGCTTCTCTAAAAATATTTGTTTCTCTAAAAATCTAGGAGAATGTTCTCGAAATTTAAGGAAAAGGAAAAATGGTTGCTGAAGTTTCGTCTTCTATGATGATCCGAAACATTCCGAATAACTACACAAAGATTTGTTACGTACTGATTATTGAAAAGATTTGTCGAAATCGAAGAAAAGAGTAAAAAAGATGAATTGAGGCATGCATTTGGAACAAGAAGTCCAACAATCCGTCCATTATCTGTTGTTGTTTAAACAATATGAATGCACGCAACGAATTTGACAACTGTGACAGCTTACTAAAAGTATAAATCACCTCCAATCCTTTACTGGTCAAATCACACACTATAAAGTTTAAACTTATCGTGTGTTGTAGTTTGGAAATTCAGTGAATTAGTTTAGAGAGGTCAGAATTTGCAAAAATGAGGGGGAATAAAAATTCCATAGAATATATTGAAATTCCGGCATTTTTGAAATTCGTGACATGCAACAGTATTCGGGTGGTTCCGAATTCAAATGTCCAGGGATGCATAAGATCTGGATTTCATTAGTTCGTGATCACAGGAAGTTCAGATTCTTCAGATCGAGATCAGATTGATGTTTTAGGGTTTGAGTCCCAAGTCTTCGTCAAGCCGGATAGAAGGATTAGCATCAGGAGATGAATCAGTATTGTCGATACTTAAAAGATATCACAGCTTTGTGATAGTCTAAAGTGTCAGAATGTTTAATCTTCAAGCAGAGGAATTGTTTTTTGTATTAACCGTCGGGGAATGATGATGTTTGTTGTTACTGCCGGGTCTAACGGAGAAGACTATATATCTGTTATTGTGAGTGAAGAGGAAGAATGTGATTTTGATCGTGGAAGAATGTTTCTCAGATCTAAATGTGTTACCAGATGATTTGTTATTCGATGAAGATTTGCTGATTATGGAGATTACCGTTTACACTGATCAATCATTCAGGAGTGTGCTTAAAAGTGATTACGCAATGCAGGATTTCAGATTTTCATGGATATTCACAAACTTGATGCTTACCGGTGTGGTGATTCAAAGTTTCTATCAATTGCCGGTTGGGTTTTTTTTGAAGATTAAGAGATTCAGCTCAACTGCTAAAGTGTTAAATAAAAAACCGAACGTGGATGTGGTTATAGTCGAAACAGAGAAGCTGCATTAATTAGTTTCGAGTTGGTGATTATTCGTGAAGATTACAGTTAAGGAAATCAGAGGAGGCCGGGAACCTTGAAAACAAAGACCTGAAGATTCATTCCAGGGGGAATTTATACATAATGAAGATAAGCAAGCCCGAATAATCAATCAAGGGGGAATTATCTGAAGATATCAGGATGCCTGATTAAAGTTGCAGAATATTCAAACACGGCTCTCATATTTCAAGATCAAGATTCGACAGAGACGACCAAGGGGGAAATTGTTGCTGCATATTTTGTATGTCCGCCACTGTACGAATAGGCTAGATAGAGCGTGTGTTGAATATTGTATAGATTAGATACGAACACATGACTTTGGAAAGGACGAGAGAGGTTCGTACGGATGTAACACCCTCGTGAGGAGGTAAGTTACCTTCGTACGGATGTAACACCCTCCGCACGGACTAGTACCTCCGCATGGAAATACATCCGTTTTAAACCTCAAGTATATATAATGTGTTGTGTGTTCGTTAGTTGTTAAGTTTTGGAGTTCCCAGAGGGGAAATGTTGGAGAAATTTTGTTTCTCCAACTAGTAAAGATGTATACTCTTTCGGTATGAATGGAATTATTCGACTTATGTCTAATCTCTACCGAATTAGTTCTTTTCTACCTAAACTTCCATCTAAGGCCACCGGATTCTGGACTTTCAAAAGGTAGTGAAGAGTTTGAGTTTAGTATGATGTACGTAGAAATACATCATGCTAGACTATAGGCTCCGGATTGGTCTCAACGTTGGGGTTGGGCCCATATGGGGTTCATCCCATTTGTCATAGTCCAACTAACATCCTCCTCCGTATATTAGCTGTAAGATCATAAATTGGACAAAAGGTTTCTTCTTCCTCTCTTTTCCCCGTGGCTCTTTTAACCCTCACACTTTGTTCTTTGTAGCATGGGAGATCTATATCTACACGCTTATTTATGTGATAGTTGCGTATATCGTTGAGGATATGAAACTCACTTGACCTATAGAGGGCGGTCCTCACTACTTAGGCTACTAATTCGTGATTTTTTTCTAACACGTTTTCTCCATGTATCATCTCCATCTTAGTCTCGAAAAATACTAGATCTGGTTCGTACAACTCCAAGACCGGACCCTTAGACTCCATGGTGTGGGAGCGTGGTTTTTGCAGGGTGGTGATGTGTAGTGATGGTATTGATTGTTGTTTGGGTTAATTGTGATTGGTTGTTTATTTTTTATTTTTTAAAAGTGCCCCTTCCACCCTTTGTTATTTTACCACGCCTCTCTATTAAAGTGTTTGCCATGTCCAGTTCCACACCGTCTAGTCTAGTCTTACAATCACTACCCGTAGGCTGTACATTGTTATTTATTAAAACCTTATTAATAACCAACTACTTTATGCATATAGTAGTTGTACAATTGGCTTTGAGAGTTTTTCAAAAAAAAATTGGATTTTTCATTTCTAACCCTAAAGTTTCAAGCTTTGGCAAGTTAAGTTTAAAGTTTTAATCTTTGTTTCCATTTTAACCCTGAAGTTTTAATCTTTGACAATTTGAGTTTAAAGTTTTAATCTTTGGTAATTTAACCCATTTGATTAATTTGATTTTTCACTTCTGATTCAAAAGTTTCCATCTTATTCAATTTAACCTCTTTCATTAATTTGATTTTTCATTTCTAATTCAAAAGTTTTCATATTTTGCGATTTAACCACTTTGATTTTTTTTTACTTATGTGTTGTAATCTTGGCTTTGGGTGTTTTCCAAAGAAAAAATGGTTATGCATATGATTTTTTTACTATTCACCCAAAAAGTATTTCATAAATTACTTTTAACCCAAAATTATTGTTTTTTTTTAATTTTAACACAAAACTTTTTATCTTTTGCAAATCTATCCTCGCAACTTTTTTTACTTTCAACTTTGGTCCTTTATAGTTTTTATTTTCTACAAATTTTTCGCTTTATGCTTCGTTCTAAATTTTGTGACTTAACACATCGCAACGCGCGTCTTTGGTTTAACGTTTTTACGTTTCGTTCTAAATTTTGCGAGTTAACACGACGTAATGTGCGTGTGTGGGTGAACGTTTTTACATCGTCTATTTTTTCCCGTTTGACAGGTTCAACATAAAGTGTGCGTACTAAATCGACTTAGTTATAACTAAAGAATCCCCGCCGCATTGCGGCGGGTCGTAATTCTAGTTATAGGTTATAATATAAAGTGAGATAACTAATGCCTACAGGGACTAAACTTGTCAGTATACAAATTATATGGGTAAAAAGGAAACTAGTCTCCGACGCAGAGGATAAGGGTGAGCCTTGCCTCCTGCCTTCTTACCCCTTCTTCACCACAGCATAGCGTAGACAGACAGACAGACATGGCTCAATCACTCGCTACACCCGTAGCACCTTCTCTCTCTCTCATCTCCAGCGGATTATCACCCTTCAAATCCACCTCAAATTCTCTCTCATTCTCCACTTTCAGTTCTCCCAAGGTAACAACAACAACGACGATAAAGTAAATAAAGTAAACTTGTGTGTGTTTTTGTTATAAAATTTGGGATGGCAGGTTGGTGGGTTGAGCATACGATGTGCCCGTGTTGGAGGAGTGGAGATACCTAACAACAAGAGAGTCCAGTACTCGCTACAGTACATACATGGAATAGGGCGTACCAGAGCACTTGAAATCCTGAATGACCTCAAAATGGAGAACAAAATCACCAAGGATTTGACTGAAGATGAGCTTATTGTTCTCCGTGATGAAGTCTCCAAGTACATGATTGAAGGAGACCTTGTATGTTTCCTTTATTCTTACCTAACTTAACTTTGAAATTGGATTGGGGTTTTAGTTTTCAATCTGTTCGTGTTGGATTAGTTAAGTGTAGTTGTTAAATAATTTGAACAGGTAACTTCTCCTTTTACCTAAAGAGTAGTAATAGTAGGTTTTTGATCAATGTACCACCATAGGGTGTGTGCATTTCAACCGTTTCTGTTATTTTAACATTTCTAAGAGAAGGGGCACGCACAATACTAAGTATACAACTGACTATGCACGTATACTTACTTTATTTGACCACATATGCTGGGAGAGACAACTGGCTTATCGCCGAGCCATTAAAGAAATAGGTGTGTGTTTATGTGGTTCTCTACTTAAAATAAGTTATGTGTTTTAGGAATCTCTTACGTGTAATTGTTTCTAACATCTTACAGTTGGGCAAAATGGTAGCTATCTTTATGTTGACTTGCTTGGTTTTGATTTTACAGAGGCGATTTAACGCGCTTGCAATCAGGAGATTGAAAGAAATTCAGTGCTACCGAGGCATACGCCACATTCAGGGACTGCCTTGTAGAGGACAGCGCACGAAGAACAATTGCAGGACTTTGAAAGGCAAGAAGGTTGCAATTGCTGGCAAAAAGAAGGCCCCTCGTTAGGCTTCTCGGTTTGTTAAAAGCTCTTGTTTGATGTAGATTTACCATGATCTTTGTTGAAATTTAACTACATTTTGTGTTCAATCATCAGGTATTATTCAATTTATAATTGCACCACAACTTGCATGTTACACATACCCATTCAGACTTCACAAAATGTCTATATTTTCATTGAGCATGTGGACTAGATGGACTAAAGGTCTTAAGAAAATAGGAAAAAGTTAAATTCTAGGTACTTCATTGGGTGCAAACGAAAGCACATTTTCTCTCGACCTTGTAATCACGACCCATTTTGACCCCTTTCTAAACTTTTTTTTTATTAGGTTGATTTTATATTTAAAAAAAGTTTACTTTTCCCGACATCATAAGTAGATTTATGACATTTTTAAGCGTCGAGTCTTACTTTTAGACCGGAAAGTTGTCATAGCTCATCAAATTCAGTTTACAATGATAAATGAGTAGTCATGCGAATAAGATAAAGATGAGTGAGGCTAGAGTACATGCGACTGATTTAGTAGAGGTGGGGAGGGGTTACATTCCGTAAAAAACATAGGAGAGAGGATACGTTTAGCACAACTCATTGAAAACAATTTCGAACACCAAGTCTAGCCACAAAACCTCCTCCTGGTCACGCCCTAAATCTGTCATCCTCCGTTCTCTATTTAGTGCAGTAGCATTTTATTTAATTATTAGGGTGAACGGGGCGCCCTCGGGGTGGCGTGCGGTGAGTGAGTTCCCCGCTCGGGAACACCGCCGCCGACCCCTCGGGGTGGCTAAGCGGGGACAGGTCTGCGGCATTGGTTCACCGCACATCAAATTGATTTTTTGAACGATATTTACTTAATTAAAAAAATAAAAAAACAAAGTCCTCCAAGAGAGGAGTGCCGCCATCAAATTGAGGGTGTGGGGGGAGTTAAGTGGGGAGTTGACGTGGCGCGTGCTGATTGGCTGTGGGTAAGAGAGGTCACTCTCCACTTAGAGGAATGCCCCTTACACCCTTATCATGTTAGTGGGAGATGTTGTACACAACCGGAAACTGTGAAATCAATCTCATACACATTCAGATTGACCCAATGGCTAAGGATCTTAAACAAAAAAAAAAAAAAAAAAACATGTTCTGTATATTTCAAATACATATCAAAACCCAAACATAATCTTCGTTTTCCAAATGACATCATCGTATAGAGTACATACAATCTGTTTTTAACAAGAACCCGCTTCACACAATTCATTTTTTTTCCTTTCAACACGACATCGTTTTAACTAAAAACCAACACTTGGAAAGTTTTAATATAAACATCACACATTTTCATAAAGTGGAAAATAGAAATAAGTTTATGACCCATTATCAATATGTTTATTCTCATACCCATTCTTCCCTTGTTCGACCTTGCTCCATTGCTTCTCATCCTCCTTAGCCGTGTCATATGCTGCATGTAGTCCAAACAAGAAGTAATACACCAGCAACAAACCTGTCCATCCTGCAAATCTTAAAAACGAGGCGCTATCAATCGACCCGAGAAGAAATATGTTGATCGCAATCGATGTTGATGGCAACCACGGAACCAACGGGACCCCCCACATCTTCGGTTCCCGTGCGTGTGGCACAAAAGCCCATAGACAAACCGTCGCGCCTAGCCAAATTGGGACAGTGATGCAGTACCCGATCCAACCATGCTTGGAGAGACCCCAATACCCGGCCGTGAAGCATGAGGAAACCATTATGGTTACTAAGCAAGCAACGAGTTTGTTGCGGTTGGCGGCAGTGGTGACTCCCGAGACGTAGTAGCGACGGACGAGGAGGGCGACTGCCACGAGCATGAAGATGAAGAGTGTGGAGATGGAGAGGAGGTTTGAGAGGATATCGAGCTTGGTGAAGAACGCGATCACTGCTGTGGCCATGAGCATGACCACGGTTGCGTTGACGGGTGTCCCGGTTTTGGCGTCCACGATTGCAAACCATGGTGGCATCATGTGCGTTCGAGCAATATGAGTCAAGTATCTGCAATAATACTCAGTTGTGTTTATGACCAGAAGACTTTGAAGATCAAATATATTAGTTGTTGCCTTGTTGAACTTACCTGGCTTGACCAACGGCTCCAACAAGGAGGACGGAGGTCATACCTTTTAGAGCTCCGGCAGCTACCACGTATTTCGCCCAATCCCACCCGACCTTCTCAAACGCCTTAGAGAACGGAGCATTCACATCTATGTCATAATATGGTTGCATCAAGCAAAGTGTTACAGCTAAAGCACAATATAAAGTGGTGGTAATGACCATGGAACCCACGAGCCCGATCGGGATGTCCTTAGCCGGATTCTTGGTCTCCTCGGCCATTGTTGAAACCGCATCAAACCCAACATATGCAAAAAAGAGCACCGCAGAGGCCTTGAATACGCCTCGAGCCTTGTAATGAAAAAAGTCGTCATAATTCTTTGTGTCGGCCTTGATGAGACCGCATACGATGATGAATAAGATCACGATAATGTGAACAAAAGACGCAACATAATTGAGCCGCGACGAGCCTTTGGTGCTGAGGACCGCTATGACACAAATGATGGCTATGACGCCGACCGCAATTGGGTCTAAACGGTTGTAGTCATCGGCAAGCCCATGAGCAATGATACGGAAGTCATCGGGATCGTGGTTGCACAGAGTGGCGAAGTAGGACGTCCATGAACGTGCCACCGCGGCTCCGCCTATGACGTACTCTAGGAGGATGTTTCCGGCTGCGATAAACGCCACGAAGTCACCTAACTCCACCCTCAAATAAGCAAACGACCCACCTGAAAGTTACGTCATTAAATTCCTATAGACAATAATTATAAACTGAAACGTAAGCTAATTAAGGAAAAATAAAATAACAAGAAAATTAATTAAATAAATAATTTGAGAATTCAGAATTGGTAGGTTGTTCATGGTTGACTAATTATGGGTGGCAACAGATGGTCCACATGGGTTCCGTTGACTCTAAAAGTCTAGACTTTAGATGCAAACACACTCCACACAACCCAACCAATTATCATTATGATTCTTTTACATTTTCACTCTTCGGCCGCCAAGATCCGTTGGCCGGCCGGAGGCATGCAAGTCCTACCGGGTAAGCATTATATTATATTATTATATATATGTTGCCTATTATTAATTAATTAATATTATAAACAGGGGCCCTCTTGGACAAATCGCTAACATAGTCTTTAATTTATGTAATTAATTAATAATAATCAAATTATAACATATAAATGTAATTATGGTAGGAATCTCTGATATTTTGACTTTCTTGACTCCTGATCATGTTTTCTTTCAGTAACATCTCAATTTGAATTTAGAATCATAATAATAATAATAATAATAATAATATAATCAGTTGTTAACAAAGTAGGACGGATGGATACCTGCAACCGGAATCTCTACTGCGAACTCGGTGTAGCAAAAGACTGACATGAGAGCGGATGCACCGGATACAACATAGGATAACACAACTGCGGGACCCGCTTCTTTATTAGCTTCGAGGCCGGTAAGCACAAAAATCCCGGCTCCTATGACCGCACCCATACCGAACCAAATAAGATCCCACCATGTCAAAGTTTTCTTCATATCCGTCTGGCTTCTGGCCTTGGAATCAAGCTCCGCCTGGTCCCTGGACCGCGTCAGGATCCGGTCGATCAACCGGTGCGGAGTCTGCTTCAAGGCGGCCGTGTAGTTCTGCCATGATTTGAAGGATTCTTCCGGCAGAAAGTCACCTTTCTGGTATGAACATCCTCTTCTTCGGATGCCGCCGGATTCTTTTTCTTGATTCATCATCAAAGACGACTATGATATGAATGTGGAGTGGAGGAGATATGATTGTGGGTGGGTGGGAGAAAATAGAATTAAAAGCGCAAGTATAAGTTTCACGTTGTAGTATAGTTCGGCGGATTTAAGGAGAGGACAAAAAGAAACGTACCAAAAGATCTGATGCTGGATTGGTTCACATATCATGCATTTCAATTTATTTATTTATTTCTTAATCATATATCATTTAATTTAATTATATTAAATGAATAAAACATATCATGTACAGCCACTTGACAACTTTTCGACGTCATTCTATGGAAACTAGAGCCAAAATCTTTTCAATTAACAAATTATAACAGCCCTATTAATTAAGAATAACTACAAACGAAACATAATCAAATTATATCTCGCGAACGGCGAATGAAATAAGTAAACAAGAAAGATAATACCAACACGAGCGAGACTGATTACAAAGTTGAATAAACAACAAAAACAGCCTAAAGAAAGATAACTACACCTTGTAACCTATGAAAAAAACAAAAGACTCTGATTCACCATCTTAAAATCTACACTATATGAAGAATAGAACAAGAGACAGCTCGCATGATGCTCAATTGAAATGACTTTGGCAGCAAGAGAGATCCATCCTAATATGATATCACAATGACTCGGACAAAGTAGCTAGCTTTCACTCTATATCTTGGTGCAACCAATGTTTCCTTTATATAGGGTGCATAGAGTTATGGTCATTTTAACATTACCTTCTATTTGCAACAACATACGAATCACACTTGATGTGCATCATTCTTCACTTTTGTCTAGCTTTGTTTCCTTCTTATATATGATTGGAGATGCCTTGATTAAATAAATTTACAAACTGTGTATCTACCATGTCACACGGCAATAAAAGTCAAGGCGAATTGTACGCCCTTGATCGAACACAAAAAAAAAACATGATATGGTTCGACTCTTTTATTATTTATCACTGAAATCACACCAATACAATAACCCTAACCCTCTATATACATACTAAAACTCATTTTAATTCTAACCCGACTCAAACTCTATTAGTTATATAATGTAAATACACACCTAAATAAACCTTATTAGTTTAAACTAATAATTATCTCTAATTAAAATATAAAAGACTCAATAAATAATTCATTAAAAATTATCTATAATCCGTCATGATCCTTATCTCCTCAATTCAAGATTAACGTCTTCACCGCGTACGCATGACTGATTCGTTGGCTTCCTTTTACATATTAACAGATTTCTCATCCCAATGTTTATATTTTCATTTGTGTTAGTAGATTAGGGTTTTCTATTCAGAAAGGGATGGCGGCGTAGTTTATTGCTCGTCTATCCGCTATCCTTATGTAATTTGTCCTGATGATTGGAATGAAATTAAATGTTTTTGATAAAAAAAATTGTGGTATAATTCCAGTCTTGAGTGTAAGATTATGTGTTTGGGTATATTGAAAGATATTTTGATGCTCCTAAAATGTGTATATATTTGTGTAACGTTATCATGTGTTTATTGAATTTGATGCTCCTAAAATGTATATATATTTGTGTAACGTTATCATGTGTTTATTGAAAGATATTTTGATGTTCCGAAAATGTATGTATATCTGTGTAACGTTATCATGTGTGTATTGAAAGATATTTTTATGGTCTGAAAATGTATATTTGATGTGTGTATATGAAACTAACTCATATTACTAATTTATTTATCGTTAATGGTGCGTATGTATTTATAGACGTCAACATTGATGTTGGTCCATATTGGTGTGACGCATCAACATGGATTTTTCTAGTACGTTTGTATTCAATTCGTTACTGCTTAATAAAATGTGATTGCGTATAATTATGACATCTACATATTCTATATTGCGAATTGTGAATAGTTGGTGTTGCATTTACTATTTGAAAAAATAATAATAATAATGAAAATGATTTTTTCTTAATTTTGGATGTATATAATTGTATTTATATATGACTTATATTATTATATATGAGTTTGTGTTATAGCATGTGAGAGTTTCACAACGAACCAAACTAATATAAACTTAGACATCGATATTCGAAGTTGAGTATTTTTAACCAAACTAATATAAATTTGGACATCGATACTCGAAGTTGAGTATTTTTTTTTTTCTAAAATTTGATGACTCCAGTAGAAATTTTATCTGTCAGAAAAAGGTTGTTTTACTTTGGCTCTTACTTTTTTTTTTCAAGAACAAGAATCATTATTGGGGTTTTGATTATATCTCATAACTAGGTTATAACCCCGTGTATTACACGGGTTGAATAAATAAATTTTATATACTAAATAATAAAACAATATATCTTTAAAAACCTCATTTATTGTACGGGTTGAATAAATATAATTTTATATATTAAATAATAAAAAGTTATATCTATAAGAATAATATTGTACGGGTTAAATAAATGTAGTTTTATATACCAAATAAAAAAGTTATATCTTTAAAACCACGTGTATTACACGGGTTGAATAAATGTAATATTGTTTATCAAATAATAAAAAAATTACATCTTTATAAATATGCGCATTACACGGTTTGAATAAGTGTAATTTTCTGTACTAAATAATAAAAAAAATATATATCCTTAAAAACCCCGTGTATTGTACGAATTCAATAAATCTAATTTTATATATAAAATAATAAAAAGTTATATCTTAAAAAACCTCATGTATTACATGGGTCGAGTAAATGTAATTTTGTATAATGAAAATAAAAATATTTAATATATTAATACAAAGTTTGGTTTTCGTGATAAAAATAGATTATTTTGTTGTTGCAAAATTTGTTAACGAAGTCTCAATAAATTTAACCCTTTATTTAAAACTCCGTAAATGTATAAATGATAAATAATATTAGAGGTAAAAAACCAACACTCTTAGTGTTGTAGAAGAGGTGAAGGTGTTAGGCTTTCTCTGGATCAAACACATGTCCAAAGGCTTAGATTTAAGGGTGGAGGGTATAGTTTCGGTAAACCATTCGGTGAATGGAGTTCACCGATCGGTGACCAACCCCACTTGTTTGAGTCACCAAAATTTTGAATGTTTTCGGTGTATATTCATCGATGCAGGGGGAGGAGGGAGGGAGGTAGGTTAATTGGTGGGTTCCAACCCCTTTCAACCAATCACAATTTTTTTTTTAACCTACTCAAACACCCTAGAGTGATTAACCATATCCCCTGATTGAGTGCAAAATGGGGAGTGGAATAGGGAGTTGACATGACATAATATTATTGGATAGTATTTCACTCAATCACCCTATAGTGATTAACCATACCCTCCACCCTAAAGGAGGATCTTTGGAACAATTTTGAGTTCTTGTAATTTCGTTTCCTGTATGTTGTTCTGCTAGCATCTTGCTAGTGTTTGGTGGAATGATATTAGTCTTTTCAAAAAAAGAAAAAGAAAACATACAACGTTGATTGGTTTTTATATTTTGGAATTACTAAAAATAATGTACTTAAACGATAGTATATGAAGATTCTCAAAAAGTGATTAAAGTTGACGTCACATGTTTTACATGTTAATATTTATTATAAATTATTATATGAAATTAAATTATTACAATTACATCTATAATATAAGTTATAAAACTAAATAATATTAAATTAAAATAATAATTATCTATAAGAGATTAAACTAAAATAATATTATTTATAAGAGGTGGCCTAATATGATGACAAGTGTCTCAAAAGCGGTTTCTTTTATTATATAGTATAGATTTGACATTAATATGTCATTAATCAAATAAATGTTTTATTTGACTCATAATAAATCTCATAAGGAGCAGTTAAACGTACCCATCTTCTTTTTTTAACGTATCTTACCCTAAGTTTCACATTAATACAATTTAAACCTGAAAATGTTTTATTTGTTTATTATTATTATTATTATTATTTAAAAGGTTTTTTAATTATTTAAAGAACTTTTTTAACAATTTTCTCCTCAAATTCTTTTTTGTCTCCTTAAATAACTTTTTTTCTTGTTTAACACTTTTTTTTTTTTAAGAAAACCTCGTTTCTCTTTTTTTAGAAAGTGTTATTAATAATATTTAAAGAGCTTTTAGCACTAGGTTATAACCCCGTGTATTACACGGGGTTGAATAAATAAATTTTATATACTAAATAATAAAACAATATATCTTTAAAAACCTCATTTATTGTACGGGTTGAATAAATATAATTTTATATATTAAATAATAAAAAGTTATATATATAAGAACCATATTGTACAGGTTGAATAAATGTAATTTTATATACCAAATAAAAATATATCTTTAAAACCACGTGTATTACAAGGGTTGAATAAATGTAATATTGTTTACCAAATAATAAAATAATACATCTTTAAAAACCTTATTTATTACACGGGTTGAATCAATTTAGTGTCTATTGATCTCAACCATTAGATACACTTTAAACCCTTTTTACACTATCCTTACCCTTTATCCATATTACATAAGAATAGATTGCCAGAAAAAGGTTAAAACTTAACAATAAAATAACACATAACAATTATTATGTAAATATACTATTAAATTTATATATTTTTCTGGTTCACATAATAGATAACTACAAATACATAAAATGAAAAATATAAAGCTGATTTAGTCAAAAAAATTGGATTTATATATAATGTACAACCAAAGTTCTTCATTTCATTATTCAACATCTCATTTGACGTAAGTCAAGTTACATTATTTTGAATATTAACCCAATGTTTTAAAAACCGGTTTAAATCGCCTGGTTGAACCGGTTAAACCAGATGCCGGATATTTGGCCGGCACGAATCATACCGGTAAACTAAGGAATTAGCAAAGAAGTTGTACCACCGGTAAATTGGATTATACCGGTTTAAATTGGTATACCGGTACCTGTTCATACCAGGCAAAAGGTCAAAATTTTGAACTTTTAATTTTCAGGTGCCTAAAAAATGTGACTATTTACCTTCTTAGTTAAAGTGTAAAACTTAGCGTTTACAATTGACTATCCACATTATTTGAAAGTAAAAACCGGTCCTATACAAAAAATATCCCGATACGATAAATCAATACTAATACCAGTTCGGTACTGATACCCGATACCATTTGCTTATTGTGTTAATGTTGTCAAAACATCTGCCGCCGTGGACCAGTTGGTTGTCGCCACTGCCATTGAACCGGTTGTTTTTTCTTCACCCAAACGAATCGGAACTATACGAATGAGGATTTTGGAATTAGGATTTGTACATAGAAGATGAGAAGGGAAAGAGGATATCAATAATAAAAAGTACACAATACTAAAAAACTTTCTACGACTTATCATTAACAACATAATTAAATAAATAACATTAAATAATAATAAAGATAAAAGAAAAAGACTATATATTAACAATATTATTAGTTTGATATAACGTGAGAAATTATTATTTTGTTATTTAATTTATTTATTTAATTAAATATTAATTTATTTATTTAATTTAACATAGATAAATAGAATATTATTAGTTTGATATAACGTGAGAAATTAGTATTTTGTTATTTAATTTATTTATTTAATTTAACATAGATAAATAGGAAATAAGGTGAGAAAGCATGAGGAAGTGACATGTGTCTCAAAACAGGTTTCTTTTATTATAGAGTATAGATATAGATTATTATTATTATTTATAAGGTTTTTTTTAATTATTTAAAGAACTTTTTTAACAATTTTTTCCTCAAATTCTTTTTTTGTCTTCTTAAATAACTTTTTTTCTTGTTTAACACTTTTTTTTTTTTTTTTTGAAAAAAACCTCGTTTCTATTTTTTAGAAAGTGTTATTGATAATATTTAAAGAGCTTTTCGCACTCTTTTAAAACATTTTTATATCTTTTGTTAATAAACAAAAATCGTTAACTAACATATTCATGATCACTTATTTAGAAAATGAACGTGTTTATGTAGGTTCGTTCAATCACTCATTTAGAAAATGAACGTGTTTATGTTCTCTCATTCACATTCTAAACGAACTATTCACGTACATAAGCGAACAAATCTAAATGAATATTAACGAGCATAGATGGACATACATAAACGAATGTAACCAAATGAACGAAATATGTGTTGAAGTTCGTTTGTTTAACAAAATGAATGCAAAGTTTATTAAATAAATTGTTTGATTTAAAATCATGAAACCGTCCAAACTTGTTATCAGTTTGACTTCACAAGCATTTTTTTTTTAATTTTCTGATAAGTTGGCTTCAAATTTTGAAAATGTAACAAACGATTTCAGTTAAGATTTATACTCAAATCGATCAAATAACACCTAACAAGACAAGTAGGATTGGATTGAGGCATAGTTTTTTTATCTTTTATATAGAGTTGATGACAATTTCAATTTATTTGATTGCCGTCAAATTTATCTTCTTTTTATTTAAAGTCAACACCTCATATTGACAAACTTTTTCTTCGGATAATTTGGACCATTTTTTTATTTTGCAATTAAATTTGGATTAACATATTTTATTCATATAACCTTTTCATTTTCCTATTGTACGAACTTTATACAATTTTTTTTATAGAAGTGTATTTTTTATTTAGAAAAGTTTATTTCTTATTTTTTGGAAAATAAATTAAAAATGTTTTTAATTTTCTTAACCTAAAGTAAAATATAAAAACGTTTTTAATTTTCTTTAGCTAATAACCTAAAGTAAAATAAAAAAAATCGTTTTTTTATTTTCTTTCTCTAAAGTAATTTTGATCTTTAAAAAAATCTAGAGGAAAATATAAGGCTACATGGTATGGTGATGGTCCTCTAAGGGAGGATGATCCGCCACGTAGGCGCCGCGTCATAGTACTCCCAAGGATGCTCCATCCTCCAAAAATAGAGGGTATGGGAGGATGGTCATAGTGATAGTCCTCCCCACATTTTTTATGTTTTTTTTTTTTAATCTTCTACTTTTTTTTTAACATTTAACAAATAAACTAACAAAATATTTTCATTAATATTTAAAAATATTATATAAACTTAAAAAAAACATAAACTTAAAAAAAATTAAACTTAAAAAAAATTAAACTTAAAAAAAATAAACTTAAAAAAACATAAACTTAAACAAATCCTAATATATTAAAATAAGCTACTAGTCTTCATCTTCGATGTCGTCGGGTTCGTTTTGAGCGTTGTTCCAGATGTACTCAACCAAGTCCGCTTGTAGGTTATGATGTGTGTACTCGTTACGTAGAGCGAACATGTTCAAATCTTGTTGTTCCCCACTAACTGGAACAATATTTCCAGTAGACGCGTTTTCGTCATACTCGCATTTCGCTCTACCTTCGTCTTCAATGACCATGTTATGAAGGATGATACAAGCGTACATAATGTTTGATAACCGCTTTGGTGTAGCCGAACGTGCTGGATGTTCAATGATGTGCCATTTTTTTTTGTAGAACACCAAAAGCCCGTTCAATATCTTTTCTCGCACCCTCTTGATACTTCGCAAACTTTTTTCTTTTGTCGTTTGTCGGGTGCGGAATAGTTTTAATGATTGTCGAGTACGTTGGGTATATCCCATCGGCTAGGTAGTAACCTCGCCTGTATTCCACCCCCGAAACTGTAAAGCTTGTGTCTGGACCTGTACCCGCCACTACATCGTAAAATATCTATGACTGGTATATGATGTTAAGGTCATTCAGCGAACCAGGTAGACCAAAAAAAGCATGCCAGATCCAGAGATCCTGTGACGCAACAGCCTCTAGAATAATAGTCGAATGTCCATGATCTCCCCTAGTATACTGACCTTGCCAGGCAACTGGGCAGTTCTGCCACGGCCAGTGCATGCAATCAATGCTCCCGAGCATTCCTGGGAAACCATGTCTCTGTTCGTGTGCTTGATATAATTTTTGAACGTCGTTTGCGTTCGGTTTCCGCAGGTATCGATTGCTATACAATTTGACAACCCATTGGCAAAACTTGTGCAAACATAGACGGATGGTTCTATCTGACATCCGTATATACTCGTCTAATGCATCGGGTGCGTAACCGTATGCCAGTTGGCGAATGGCCGACGTATATTTTTGTAAATTATGTGAAACCCCTTTGCCCCCTAGCGTCATTTCGCAGTGTAAAAAACAGATCAGACTGGGCCATGTCGCCTGCAATGCGTAAAAACAGTGGACGACTCATGCGGAAACGACGTCGAAAAATATCGTCTGGGTATACGGGTTCGTCGGCAAAATAATCGGCTACTAGTTTAACGTGTCCGGCTATAAATTTAAAACGAAACATAAATGAAATTAATTATAAAATACATTTTCAAATCTATATAAAACATAAGGAAAAAAAAGTAAAATACCTTCTTGGTCTCGGTTATATTTTGCTCGTCTAGTTAGCCGTTGGGACAACGCTTCATCACTCGCCATGAAGATCTGAGCCGCGTTCATAATCATGTTGTGCATAATACCATCCTATTCCGAAGATGATGAATACCACGTAGACGAAGTGTCACATCCCGATATTTCCACATATTACCGGTGGGCCTGGCGGGAGTATCGTGACGTAGTTGATATCATCATTGTCAATACACACAATAATATAGCACAGAGGAAGGCTGGGTAAATAAACTATTATAAACCATACTGTCTGAGTGTTCGAGTATATGAATAATACAGACTGGAATGTAATAAGATCCACAGGCGGATCATAATGTACAAAGAAACAAAAACTATAGACTTTAGGTATCTTATGGATTTGCAAGATCCTCTATGACACCCTATAGCTCCAGCCTATTTCGAGAAGTACCTGTCAATCAACCTTTAGGAAAATACGTCAGTTTACACTGGTAAATACAATTTAACTGACTCATTATGAAAACATTTATGAAAATTAATTTGAGTGCACATGACAAAAATCATTTATAACTTGGGACAATCTTTATTAAAATCTTGTATATAGTTTTACATGTTTGTCATACATGTGGGGCCGGTTTGGAAGCCGGACATGATTAACTGACTCACCACTTATAAAACTCACAAAGGAGTTATCCCCAACTTGTGGGTAATTTAATATTTAGCATTTGCATCTGTCAGGTGCATGCCTGCACCCCGTGCATAGGTCGTGGCCATTAATGACTTAAATGAGCCGAGGATATCCAGGACACGGTCGTTAACCCCCAAATGTTTATGTTATCAAACAATACAGATTAAAACGGGTTATGCAGATTTATTAAATCACAATCCGACTAAATAATCCCATACCCGACCAAGCGGTATTATTATAATACCGTATCCCAAGCCCGTATAGGGAAAATAAGTTAAAAGTATTTACCTGGTGATAGCAGTAAAATTCCTAAGGCTTTTGAAGGCACTTTATACCGGAAGCTATTTAATCTGTATAAAAGGTTTAATTAACCTATTAGGATGCTAACGGGTTTTTAATTAAGTCAAGGACTTAGACCGGCTAGCTAGAAGGAAACCTTACGGTTCTAAACGCTAGATTAAGCGGAGACCGGGATAGAATGTGATTTAGACCCGACAAGCTTGGATACTTGTATAATATGGGTAAACTAAACACATTCTGGAAAATGAGAATTAAATGATAAGGTTAAGCCCGTTTCGCCTATTTTGCGTAAACTAGTCACTTAAACCGATCCGAACGCATAAACGCGTAACGGGTAACCAAATAAATTATATACAGGTCTTAATCATTATTATGCTCAAAATATGTTAATATATCAGTAGTATATTAACATATATGCCCAAAAAGTAATTTAAACCAAAATAAGTCCCATAAGGGTATTTTGGTAATTTTAATGCCCATAAAAGAGTTTAATTACTAAACTGAGTTCCAGGCCTGATTTAATTAGTAAAAACATGTACTTTTATAAGTTATATCAGTAGGGTATTTTATATGCGAGAAAAATATCTTTTATAACCAATTACGCACCGTAGGGGAATTTGGTAATTTCACATATGCTTTTAAAGATCAAAACAGGCTTCTGAGTTTAAAAACTTTGGCTTACTGTATAATTATATAAATTAGCTTAAAACATCAGTAGGTAATGTGTTTTGTATGCCAAATATAGTTTTGACCCATACTAGGTGCTAAAAATGCTTAAAAGTCGATTTAAAGGGGTATTCGTGTTAAAATAGGAAATCTGAGTTTTTGATTAGTTTATAAGGTTCAAAATGTTCTATTTATCATATAAAATCAGTAGCAAAAAGTTTGGTACTAAAATGTTATGTAAAACTCATTTTATGTACAAAAAGGGTAAAACCGACAATTACCGAAATCATGCTATAATCCTATGTTATGCTCAGCCTAAAAATAAATAAAAATCTTCAAAAATCCCAAAATATTATTTTACATCAGTAAGTAAAAAGTTTGGTGTCAAAAATCGGGTTTAGATAGGCTTTATGCTAATTACGCCTTTTAAATGAAAAAAAGCTCCTTAATTACGCTATTGAGCATAACTCCTATTCTAGACCTCAATCTGATGTCAAATTTTCAGGACATGACTAAATATCAGTAGCAAAGGTGTTAGTCCATTCACATTGCTAAAAATCTCAGTTTTATGCAAAAAGGGCGTTTAAGGCATTATTAAGTATAATTACGATCAAGTGCATATAATTCAAACCACTAGGCATCATGCAATATAACTTCAGAGGGTTATACTACTGAATAATGTGGTTCTAAAGGAAGCTTAAAGCATGGAAGAATTAAGCTTGAACGGGTCAGAACTGAAAGTCAAAGCAAAAGTCAAGCTTTTGCGACTTTCGGTTATAAACTGACCTTAGACTATTAATTGTTGGGTTAGGACTGATAAAACATGTTTAATTACTAATTACCAAGCCATTAGAATGTTAAAATAATATTTAGAACCTTTGGTTTATTAGTTTAAATCATATTTGCAACTTCTGTCCAGTTTGACTTTTTGTCAAACTACTTTGACCCGACAATTAATTGGTCAAACGAGATAATTAGGAGATGCCCTTTTAAAGGTTAATCACCTATACTAATGTGGTCTTATAACTACTTTCAATTTGATCAGTAGTTAAACCATATAAGATTAAAACGAAAGTCAAACTTCAATTATGACAAGTTTGACTTCTAGATAATTAAGCTAACTACAAGGACTAAACAGCTAATTAGGAGCTTACTACAGGTCCAAGCTGTCTTTTCTACACTTGATAGTCTTCTCCTTGTCCTTGCAATGCTCCAGAAGTTGGTTTGAAGATGTTTGCAAATGTGAGCTTTGAGACTCAACTTCAAAGGCCTATATATACTTAATCACAAGTTCATGGATCAAGCCCAGCTGTTATGGGAGGCCCTAGGATCACCCCAGGTGTCCTAGTGGTTTAATATTACCGTCCAATAGTCCCTTGTTTCGAAACAAGTCAGTATGAGTCGGTTTAGCAGCTGCAACATACATCTGTCCAAAATTCTGCCCAGCGACGAGCTTACGGACCATAAGCTGCTAGTCTTGCGGACCGTATTTGACTCTTACGGACCGTAAGTCCGAATGCATGCGGTCCGTAACCGAACCTGATTTGCATCGCCCAGTTACCTCTTTGCGGACCGTAAGCCTAGGGCCATACGGTCCGTAACCGATGACCAGAGGACAAAAATTTTAAAACTTTCATATACTTGACCATGCATTTCCATGACCGAATCTTGAACAATAATTCAGTGTAATAGTCCATATGACCAGTTCTGAATGCTCAAACAACAATGCCATGCAATGTGTCTCCTTGGAGTTTATAGAGTTTGTCCAAACATGAAGATTCGGCAATATTGCACATGAAATCCAAAATCTTGAATTGTTGCATGAATTATTACTAACTAGCTGAAGTTCATGGATTTTCTAATAGTCATTCATTAGGGTGTATTATACAATTTATAAAGCTTTTGGGAAATGTTTAAAAGGTCATTCAGAGGTAAACTTAATATCTTGACACGTATAATTCCCGTAGCTTTATTATCTTTAGTATATATACACGAACGACTTCTTATATTCAATTAACCTTTCGATTAAGAATAAATCATCCACGAAATGTTAATCAGAGGCTTAAGTTTGGGCATGTTGACATTTTAAGTCCTTCATGAATTTTCCACGTGTTTAAAGTTCAGGACACGTGTCTACATATAATTTGGACACGTTTTTACGTGGTGTCACATCCTCACCCATTTAAAAGAAATCTCAACCCCGAGATTTACTGGAATAAGTGAGGGTACTTCTGCTTCATAGTGGACTCGACTTCCCACGTATATTCGGGACCTCTGCGAGCATCCCATTTGACCTTTACTATAGGTACATGCTTTCTTCGGAGCCTTTTAACTTGTCGATCCTCGATCGATATAGGTCTTTCAACGAATCTCAAGCTTTCATCGATTTGGGCGTCTTTATGGGAAATAGCTAGCGATTCATCGGCTAGGCATTTCTTGAGATTACAAATGTGGAAGACATTATGAATTCCACTCAGCTCCTCTGGCAGGTTTAGTTTATAAGCTACACTGCCGACACATTCAACAATCTCGAATGGTCCAATATACCTAGGGCTCAACTTGCCCTTTTTACCAAAACGCATTACACCTGTCACACCCCCAAAATCCACCTGCGGAGTATCACCGCTTGGGAGCGTGACTGACCAGGATCAAGCCACCAATCATATTGAACATGTAGTTAAATAGTAAAAGTTATCCATCAATACGAAAGGTGTTTATCAAAAACCAACATAAGTAAATGTAGCGGAAGCATTATGTAAAACCCAACATAAGTATCAATGTTTGAAACGTCATAAGTGTTTAATAAGCAATCATGATCCATCTGCCCACAACGACCTGCTCCTCCTTGTGCAAGCTCCATTAGTACCTAAGGTCCTGCAAGGCATGAAACAGAGAGTCAACAACTAGTTGAGCGAGTTCACAGAAAGTAAATGCGTAATAGTAAGTTCATGAGTATCAAGTGGCTCTACTGGGCCAATATAGGTTTCTATTGGTGGGGGCTTCCCAAATATTAATCCACTAGACTATGCGTAACCATATGTGTTCTTCACAACCGAGAACAGTAATACGTACAAGTTTACGCAGGATTTACGTAAGTATCCTTCACAACCGAGGATAGGGTACGTGGGGGTTTACGTAGGTTTTACGTAAGTGCCTGACACAACCGAGGCAGTAGTGAGTATCCGTTCACGCAGGCTTTACGTGAGTATCCTTCACAACCGAGGATAGCGAGTAACTTAGTTATACGTAGGTTTTACGTATGTATCCTGCACAACCGAGGACGATGGTATGGTAGTCTAGAAATGGTATCCGTATGAATCTATCCAACCTTATCCTTTCAATCCCATTCCCAACACCCCGGGAATCCCATGCCTTGGTAAGAGTGTGAACTCACCCTGGGTTGCTCGGCAGATACACACTAAAGGGTTCTTGAACTAAAGTGGTCAACCACGTCCTATCAGGGTTACCATACAAGTCAGGTTTTGACTTCAAGTAATGCACGTATAAGTCATGGCAAACACGTATTTATCATGGCAACACAAAATCAGTCAAGTAATATCAAGAAGCCCAATAATAATTGGCCCAACATGTTGTGCGATCCACAACATGTTGTGCGATCCAATACCCCGGCCCAACACATAAACAATCCATTACATACTCGGCCCAAATTAAGTAGTGTATGTGTGCCTTGTGCGATCCGATTAATACCCAGCCCAACATGTCATTCGGCCCAACAGTTAATGGACATAACACTTTGTGCGATTCATACAATCTTGTGCGACTGGGGTTACATTGTGCGATCAGGTTCCTTTGTGCGACTGGTAACCTCTTGTGCGAGTGAACTGGGTTGTGCGACTAGCCTTTGGGCTTGTCCGGCCCAAACAGCATAACAGCTCAACTTGTGCGATTTATGTGGGTTGTGCGATCAGACCAGCCCAACCCAACATGTCCATCGGCCCAACAGTTAAACTAACCCAATAACCTTGTGTGATCAAGACATCTTGTGCGGCCGGATATCTTGTGTGATCGGGTCAGCTTGTGCGAATGGGCTCGTTGTGCGATTAAGCCCCCTTGTGTGATTAGTAACAAACTTCCAATTATCATGCCATCGGTTACAATCAGTTAATAGTTTCCTTATCTATTTTTTATCAATTAACAAATTTCCAATTATTTGTTTAGCATAGAATCGATCAAACAAGACAAATCTATTACTAATTCACATGAACCCTAGTAGCCTCATAGCATGAACATCAATCTATTGATTCATATGAACATGTATCTGATTTTTATCAACAACCCATTCGCTAACACAAACCAACAATCCGAATCATAGAACATAACGATGGATCTACATCTATCCCAACCCGATTCATGTGGACCTTATATCCGGTTAACAAGTATTAAGTTTACTAGCAACTTAACAAAAATCCAAATAACATATATATCCAATCGGTTTACATCAACATCATCACATAAACATCATGTAAAACACATAAGTCATAATCATCATCACCATACAATCAAAGAACAAGCAAACAATATACACTAACCGTGATGTTCGAATGGGTTGAATGAACCGATGTGAAAAGCTTCAAGTGGGGAGGGGCTGCCGTCGGGTTTCAAGCAAAACGAGAGAGAGAGAGAGAGGAAGTCTAGGGTTTCTAGTGTGATGTGATTTTGATAAAAAGTGGAGAATGGTTACAACTCTCTCAATGTTAATCGGTTAAGGAAGGATGGGCCGAACCCACCACTTGGGCCGCCCTATAGTTCAATTACAAATAATACGGCCCAATGGCCTTGTGCGGTCGAGTGGTGTTGTGCGTTTGGATACATACATACAAGCACATAATATCGTTCAATAAATCACATAACATTTCATAAAATCATTAAATAGTAACTTTCACATAAGCACGTAACATTACAAGATAAGTCTAAAGTACGAGTTGTCACATTATCCCCAACTAATAAGAAATTTCGTCCCGAAATTTGGTACGCACTCACTGAGGAAGCTAGGTAAGTTGTATTGTTCACTGGTTTTCCTGGGGTGTCACATCCTCCCCCCGTTGATCTGGAATTTCGTCCCGAAATTCCGAAGTAGTAGCTTCAGCCTCAGTAGTGGTTGCATTGGTTCCGAATAACTGGGGGTACTTTTCTGTCATCCTGTCTTCGCGTTCCCAGGTGTACTCTGGGCCACGTTTGGAGTTCCAACGTACTCGAACAAGAGGGATTCTCTTGTTTTTGAGGACCTTCACATCCCGGTCCGTGATTTCAACTGGTTCCTCGACGAACTGCAACCGCTCGTCGATAGTAAGTTCCTTAAAAGGAATGATAAGGGTCTCATCTGATAGGCACTTCTTCAGATTCGACACGTGAAAGACGTTGTGAACTGCACCGAGTTCAGCTGGTAGGTTCAACTTGTATGCTACTTTACCAATCTTCTCAATGATTTCGAACGGTCCGACATACCGCGGATTTAGTTTGCCCCGTTTGCCAAAACGAACTACACCCTTCCAGGGTGAGACTTTAAGTAATACCCGGTCCCCGACCTGAAATTCCAAAGGCTTTCTACGCTTGTCCGCGTAGGCTTTCTGACGGTCGCGTGCTGCCACCATGCGTTGTCGTATTTGTGCAATCTTTTCTGTGGCGTCCACTACAATCTCTGGACCCGTAATCTGACTATCCCCCACCTCTGCCCAACAGAGAGGTGACCGGCATTTACGTCCGTACAATGCCTCGAATGGAGCGGCTTGAATGCTGGTGTGATAACTATTATTGTATGAGAACTCCACTAAAGGGAGGTGCTTTTCCCAGCCGTTGCCGAAATCGATAACGCATGCCCGAAGCATGTCTTCAAGAGTTTGAATCGTTCGCTCAGACTGCCCATCCGTCTGAGGATGATATGCTGTGCTCATGTCTAACCGTGAGCCGAAAGATTTGTGCATCGCTTGCCAAAGCTCTGACGTGAATCGTGCATCCCGATCCGAAATGATGGAGGTGGGCACTCCGTGCCTCGAAACAACTTCTTTAAGATAGACGTCCGCGAGCGTGGAGAACTTATCCGTTTCCTTTATAGCCAGGAAGTGTGCAGACTTGGTGAGTCGATCCACGATCACCCATATAGTATCATTCCCCCGCTGGGATCTAGGTAGGCCTGTAACGAAATCCATGGAAATTTCTTCCCATTTCCATTTAGGTATCGTGGGTTGCTGAAGTAGGCCCGCTGGTTTCTGGTATTCGACCTTGACTCTCGCACAGGTCAAGCATTTTCCAACGTACGTAGCGATGTGGGCCTTCATGCTAGGCCACCAATAAGTAGTTTTGATGTCGTGGTACATTTTATCCGACCCTGGATGTACCGAGTAGCGAGACTTGTGCGCTTCGTCCATCACAAGTTCGCGTAGACCGCCATAAAGTGGGACCCAAATACGTCCCGTTACATAGTAGGCACCGTCTGCCTTCTGTTCCATTCGTTGTCGTGAGCCGCGTAAGGCTTCAGCTTTGACATTTTCAGGTTTCAATGCTTCTACCTGAGCATTTCGTATCTGTGCTGGAAGACTAGACTGAATCGTAAGCTGTAGCGCCCGCACGCGCCGAGGTAAAGTGTCTTTCCGACTGAGGGCGTCAGCCACAACATTGGCTTTGCCTGGATGGTACTTGATAGCGCATTCGTAATCGTTCAGTAGTTCAACCCATCTTCGTTGACGCATGTTCAAATCCTTCTGCTTAAGAATATGCTCGAGACTCCTGTGATCGGTGTAGATTGTGCACTTGGTACCGTACAGGTAGTGTCGCCATATCTTGAGTGCGAAAACAACAGCTCCCAGCTCTAAATCATGCATCGTGTAGTTCCGTTCGTGAATCTTAAGTTGGCGTGAAGCGTAAGCAATAACCTTATCCCGTTGCATCAATACACATCCAAGACCCTGGATGGATGCATCACAATATACTACGAAATCATCCGTGCCCTCTGGCAATGAGAGGATAGGTGCACTACAAAGTCTATCCTTTAAGTGCTGGAAAGCAGTCTCCTGGGGCTCTCCCCAGCGATAGGTGACACCCTTCTGTGTCAGTAGCGTAAGTGGCTGAGCAATCTTTGAGAAATCCTTGATAAACCGTCTGTAGTACCCCGCCAAACCCAAAAATTGGCGTATTTCCGTTGGTGTACGTGGTGCAGACCAGTTTCTGATCGAATCTACCTTGGATGGATCGACATGGATCCCATCCTTGTTTACTACGTGGCCTAAAAAGTGGACTTCACGAAGCCAGAAGTCGCATTTCGAGAACTTAGCGTACAGCTGTTCCTTTCGAAGAAGTTCCAAAATAAGGCGTAGATGCTGCTCGTGTTCCTCCTGACTCTTGGAGTAGATCAGAATGTCGTCGATGAAGACAATGACAAACTTGTCAAGATAGGGTTTGCACACCCTGTTCATAAGGTCCATAAATACAGCAGGTGCGTTTGTTAACCCGAACGGCATGACAAGGAACTCGTAGTGACCGTAGCGAGTTCTGAATGCGGTTTTGGAGACGTCCTCCTCCCGGACTCTCAGCTGATGATAACCTGACCTCAGGTCTATCTTCGAATAGTAACACGACCCTTGCAACTGGTCGAATAGATCATCTATGCGTGGAAGAGGATAACGGTTCTTCACCGTCACCTTGTTGAGTTCACGGTAGTCGATGCACATCCTGAAGGTACCATCCTTCTTTTTCACGAAAAGTACTGGAGCTCCCCATGGCGAAGAGCTTGGACGAATGAAGCCCTTTTCTAAGAGCTCTTGTAGCTGCTTTGACAATTCCTCCAATTCTGATGGAGCTAGACGATATGGTGCGCGAGCTATGGGTGCTGCTCCTGGAGCGAGCTCGATTTGAAATTCGACCTGACGGTGAGGCGGTAAGCCTGGTAAGTCTTCAGGAAACACCTGAGGGTAGTCGCGTACAACTGGAATATCCTCCAGTTTCTTTTCCTTCACTGATGCATCTGAAACGAGTGCCAAGATTGCGGTGTGACCCTTCCGCAGACACTTCTGAGCCTTCAAGAAAGAGATGATGCCAACCACAGCACCACTCTCGTCGCCTTGAACTTCAAGAGGTTCCTGACCAGAACGTGGAATACGTATGATCTTCTCACTGCATAAGATCTCTGCCTGATGTTGGGATAACCAATCCATCCCTATGACAATATCAAAACTTCCCAAAACTATGGGAATAAGGTCGATCGAGAATGTCTGACCGGCTAAGACGATACTACAACCCCTGACTATTTGCGTGGCTTCTAAACTCTTACCATTAGCTAGTTCTACGACGTGTTTGTTGTTTAGGGGAGTTGATGTACGTTTTAACAATTTACCCATTTTCAATGACATGTAACTTGTATCCGCACCCGAATCAAATAAAGCAGTAACATAAATGTTGTCGAGGAGAAACTTACCCATAACGACGTTGGGATCATTCCTGGCATCACCCTGCCCTAACACAAATGCACGACCCCTTGCCTCGTTTCCGTTGTTGTTTCCCCCGTTGTTGTTGTTGCCATTGCCCTGATTGTTGTGATTGTTGTTCTGGTTCCTGTTTAGCTGAGGACAGTGCCTCTTGAAGTGACCTTCTGCCCCACACTGAAAACATACTTTGTTGCCCTGTTGCTGATTCTGCTGTGCTTGTGGCTGCTGCTGGTTCTGGTTCGCAGGACGAGGGCTTCTACAATCCTTAGCCTCATGACCCATCTTGAGGCATCTTTGACAGCGACCCTTGTTACACTGGCCACCGTGGTGTCTACCGCAGTTGTTGCACTTTGGGAGGTTCCCTCGATATCCGCCCTGCCTGTGGTTACCTGAAGAGTGCTAACTGGGACTCTGATAACTGTCAGTCTTTCGCTGCTGGGCCTGAGACTGAACTGAAGCTGATCCCTTGCTGGAATCCCCATCCCACTTTCTCTTACTGTCACTGGTAGTAGCAGGAGTAGCTGAAGTAGTAACAGTAGCAGTAGCGCTGATACGTTTAGGCAGTTTGTTCTGATCCACTGCCTGGTCTGTGATGCGGTGAGCGAGGCGTTGAATATCCTGGATGTTATCAAGATTAGCCGAAGTAACGTGGCTCTGGATCTCTGGCACCAACCCTTTGAGATACAACTCAATGCGCTTAATTGGAGGGTCCACCATAGTTGGACACAGCACGGCCAGTTCGTTTGACCTTTTGGTGTAAGCTTCAATCTCCGATCCAGTCATCTTCAGATGGTAAAACTCATCCTCCAGCTTATGGATGTCTTCCCGAGTACAATACTCCCTCTTGATCAGTTCCTTGAATTCGTTCCAGGGTGTGGCGTTAGCAGCTGCCAACCCTAAGATCTGAACTTAGGCGTTCCACCAAGTTAGTGCTATTCCTTCTAGCGTGCCAGTGGCGTATTTCACCCTGTGAGCCTCAGGGCATTCACACATCTCGAACACAGACTCGAGCTTTTCAAACCAGTGGAGGAGTCCAACCGCTCCTTCAGTGCCACTAAAGGTACTTGGACGACAGTCCATGAAGTTCTTGAAAGTGCAGACAGGTTGCTGCGCGTGTTGACCTATTGTGTGCGAATAGGACGAGATTAAATACGAGAGTTAATGCAGGATCTAAGGATCCTAGTATGAGTCTATACTGCAGGGTATACTACCTGCTTGAGCAGCTGCAAGTGCCGCAACAACTTGAGCTTGAACGAGAGCCTCTAGCTGGGCTTGAGTCATGTTAATCCGTCCAGACATGATCTTCATTGTAAAAGTAATGTAAGTGAGAGTGGTTCGCGAGTAGGGCGATGACAGAAAAGTGTAAGCACGTAGGTATTCTCATGTAATAAAGTCATGTGTATCTAAGCGTAATGCGAGCAAAGTTCTATATAGTTCTAGCATGCAGGTAATAATCATAAACCTTACTACCTAGGATGTCGAGTCTTGCACGTGGAGCGAAGCGTCGTTGTGGATCGTTGAGAGCACTGTTCTGGTTATAGTCTGGTTTTAATAAAAACGTTTTCCCATATTAAAACCAAGTTCTCTATAACCAATGGCTCTGATACCAATCTGTCACACCCCCAAAATCCACCTGCGGAGTATCACCGCTTGGGAGCGTGACTGACCAGGATCAAGCCACCAATCATATTGAACATGTAGTTAAATAGTAAAAGTTATCCATCAATACGAAAGGTGTTTATCAAAAACCAACATAAGTAAATGTAGCGGAAGCATTATGTAAAACCCAACATAAGTATCAATGTTTGAAACGTCATAAGTGTTTAATAAGCAATCATGATCCATCTGCCCACAACGACCTGCTCCTCCTTGTGCAAGCTCCATTAGTACCTAAGGTCCTGCAAGGCATGCAGCAGAGAGTCAACAACTAGTTGAGCGAGTTCACAGAAAGTAAATGCGTAATAGTAAGTTCATGAGTATCAAGTGGCTCTACTGGGCCAATATAGGTTTCTATTGGTGGGGGCTTCCCAAATATTAATCCACTAGACTATGCGTAACCATATGTGTTCTTCACAACCGAGAACAGTAATACGTACAAGTTTACGCAGGATTTACGTAAGTATCCTTCACAACCGAGGATAGGGTACGTGGGGGTTTACGTAGGTTTTACGTAAGTGCCTGACACAACCGAGGCAGTAGTGAGTATCCGTTCACGCAGGCTTTACGTGAGTATCCTTCACAACCGAGGATAGCGAGTAACTTAGTTATACGTAGGTTTTACGTATGTATCCTGCACAACCGAGGACGATGGTATGGTAGTCTAGAAATGGTATCCGTATGAATCTATCCAACCTTATCCTTTCAATCCCATTCCCAACACCCCGGGAATCCCATGCCTTGGTAAGAGTGTGAACTCACCTTGGGTTGCTCGGCAGATACACACTAAAGGGTTCTTGAACTAAAGTGGTCAACCACGTCCTATCAGGGTTACCATACAAGTCAGGTTTTGACTTCAAGTAATGCACGTATAAGTCATGGCAAACACGTATTTATCATGGCAACACAAAATCAGTCAAGTAATATCAAGAAGCCCAATAATAATTGGCCCAACATGTTGTGCGATCCACAACATGTTGTGCGATCCAATACCCCGGCCCAACACATAAACAATCCATTACATACTCGGCCCAAATTAAGTAGTGTATGTGTGCCTTGTGCGATCCGATTAATACCCAGCCCAACATGTCATTCGGCCCAACAGTTAATGGACATAACACTTTGTGCGATTCATACAATCT
This sequence comes from Helianthus annuus, assembly GCF_002127325.2. Lineage (NCBI taxonomy): Eukaryota > Viridiplantae > Streptophyta > Magnoliopsida > Asterales > Asteraceae > Helianthus > Helianthus annuus. Next base: position 12,289,354 of record NC_035433.2, on the reverse strand, counting down.
TGTGCGACTGGGGTTACATTGTGCGATCAGGTTCCTTTGTGCGACTGGTAACCTCTTGTGCGAGTGAACTGGGTTGTGCGACTAGCCTTTGGGCTTGTCCGGCCCAAACAGCATAACAGATCAACTTGTGCGATTTATGTGGGTTGTGCGATTAGACCAGCCCAACCCAAGATGTCCATCGGCCCAACAGTTAAACTAACCCAATAACCTTGTGCGATCAAGACATCTTGTGCGGCCGGATGTCTTGTGTGATCGGGTCAGCTTGTGCGAATGGGCTCGTTGTGCGATTAAGCCCCCTTGTGTGATTAGTAACAAACTTCCAATTATCATGCCATCGGTTACAATCAGTTAATAGTTTCCTTATCTATTTTTTTATCAATTAACAAATTTCCAATTATTTGTTTAGCATAGAATCGATCAAACAAGACAAATCTATTACTAATTCACATGAACCCTAGTAGCCTCATAGCATGAACATCAATCTATTGATTCATATGAACATGTATCCGATTTTTATCAACAACCCATTCGCTAACACAAACCAACAATCCGAATCATAGAACATAACGATGGATCTACATCTATCCCAACCCGATTCATGTGGACCTTATATCCGGTTAACAAGTATTAAGTTTACTAGCAACTTAACAAAAATCCAAATAACATATATATCCAATCGGTTTACATCAACATCATCACATAAACATCATGTAAAACACATAAGTCATAATCATCATCACCATACAATCAAAGAACAAGCAAACAATATACACTAACCGTGATGTTCGAATGGGTTGAATGAACCGATGTGAAAAGCTTCGAGTGGGGAGGGGCTGCCGTCGGGTTTCAAGCAAAACGAGAGAGAGAGAGAGAGAGGAAGTCTAGGGTTTCTAGTGTGTTGTGATTTTGATAAAAAGTGGAGAATGGTTACAACTCTCTCAATGTTAATCGGTTAAGGAAGGATGGGCCGAACCCACCACTTGGGCCGCCCTATAGTTCAATTACAAATAATACGGCCCAATGGCCTTGTGCGGTCGAGTGGTGTTGTGCGTTTGGATACATACATACAAGCACATAATATCGTTCAATAAATCACATAACATTTCATAAAATCATTAAATAGTAACTTTCACATAAGCACGTAACGTTACAAGATAAGTCTAAAGTACGAGTTGTCACAACACCCTTCCAGGGTGATACTTTCAATAGAACTTTATCGCCTACCTCAAACTTTAGAGGTTTACGCCTCTTATCAGCATAACTTTTCTGCCTATCCCTGGCAGCTTTTAGGCGATCACGGATCTGGACAATCTTGTCCGTTGTTTCAAGGACTATATCAGGTCCTGATAATTGAGCTTCTCCTACTTCTGCCCAACAGACAGGCGTTCTGCATTTTCTACCATATAATGCCTCAAAAGGCGTAGCCTGAATGCTGGTATGGTAGCTATTGTTATAGGATAACTCGATCAGTGGCAGGTGGTCATCCCAACTACCACCTAAATCAATAACACATGCACGAAGCATGTCTTCCAAGGTTTGAATATTACGCTCACTCTGTCCATCAGTCTGAGGGTGGTAAGCAGTACTAAAATTCAAACGAGTGCCCAAAGATTGTTGGAAACTTTTCCAAAAATGAGAGGTGTATCTAGTATCTCTATCCGAGATAATAGACACCGACACACCATGAAGAGCCACAATCTTGTCAACGTATAACTGGGCTAACTTGTCGGAGCTATGAGTCTCCTTGATGGGCAAGAAATGTGCTGACTTTGTCAGTCTGTCTACGATAACCCATATGGTGTCATTTCCGTGCTTTGTCATAGGTAACCTGGTTATAAAATCCATGGTTACCATCTCCCACTTCCACGTAGGGAGTTCTGGCTGTTGTAGAAGACCTGATGGCTTTTGATGTTCAGCCTTAATCTGAGCACATGTCAGGCACTAAGCTACATGAGTGGCAATAGATTTCTTCAAACCTATCCACCAATAATTGGCCTTTAAATCTTGATACATTTTATCACCTCCAGGGTGAACTGAGTACTTAGAGTTGTGGGCTTCCTGAAGGATCACATCTCGAAGTCCTCCTTGAATAGGAACCCAAATTCTTCCATTCATTCTGAGGATTCCATCCTTCCCAGGTGTTAACTGTTCAGCAGTTATACCTAACTTTTCATTTGGAAGATTAACTTCCAAAACAACATCTTTCTGTGCAGCTAATAGTCTTTCATTCAGACTATTCTTCAACTCAATGCTCTTGGCATTGATCCTAATTGGCTTAACTCTTTCCTTTCGGCTTAGAGCATCAGCAACCACGTTCGCCTTACCTGGATCGTAGCGAATCTCACAATCATAATCATTCAGAGTTTCCATCCAACGACGTTATCTCATATTAAGCTCTTTTTGATTGAATAGATGTTGGAGACTTTTGTGATCCGAATAGATCACACATTTAGTTCCATATAAGTAATGTCTCCACAACTTTAGTGCGAATACAACAGCGCCCAATTCTAAATCACGGGTGGTGTAATTCTTTTCATGCACTTTTAGCTGTCGCGATTGATGTGCACAAAATGCAACATATAAATTACATCAATTGTGGCATAAAACTAACCCCTTTTTAGTACTAATGTTGGAAAAAGTGTGCTTTTGTCTTCCTTTTGTATTTTCAGGATTAAATGAGCTCAAATGAACAAAAGAAGCAAAAATACAGCTAAATCTAACATAAATACAAGAAAAGGAACAAACGTGGCATGCCCGACCTCCCGACAGCATCTTCCCAAAGCAAAACAAGAAGACAGAAGGCTGAACACGCCCCGTGCTCAGTGAGCACGGGGGCGTGCCCAAGTGTCAGCAGAAAAGACAAAGTGATAGAAGCTTCTACTGCCCACCAGGGGGCCGTGCTCAGCTGGACACGGGGGCGTGGTCAACTGTTGCAAACGCATTTAATGAAATTGCGAATTGCAAATAATAAAGAGAGAGACTCGGATGGACACGGGGCCGTGCCCAGTGGACACGGGGCCGTGCCCAGTGGACACGAGGACGTGCCCAGGCTTCTGTTCAGCCTATAAATAGGAGTGCTTGGAGCTCTTGCAACTCATCCCTTGGCACACCACCTCTCTCACACTTCACCCACCACCCACCACCATCACAACACCATCATCCATTGTCCATCATAGAGTGTGTGAGTCATCTCGGGATCCAAGATTGATCGTAAGAGTTCTTGATAATCAAAGGCCATGTTTGCCTAAGTCTCTTACATCACTTGGTGAAGACAAGTGTTTAGTGTAATACTTTTTATTTTTAATCTTTTGCACTTTTTAATTGGTTTTGTATTAATGACTTTAATTACTAGTTTCTTATGTTGAAGGTGATTCTTCCTTATCGTTTGTCCGTGGTGTCTTGGCATTATTTTACTGTCTATATAAAATAAAAGATTTTCACCATTCATATCTCCACGGTCTATATGGAGGTATGTTGGCTACCTGGTCGGGGGTTAAGGGAACGGTTTGGTAAGAGTCTTGCCATTGTTCAGTGTATAGATCCTGCAAAGGACCTGGATCAAATTTAGTAGGATCTCCTTCAATACCCAACGGTATTGGATGGCGGGGGTCCAAACTCTTTGATCCCCTCATAAGTTAAACTACTATTAAACTTTAACCCGACTACTTAGGACTGTATCCCTGCTGACTCAGACTACTTAGCCGAGGGTAACGTCACCTTCAAAAGAGGGGCCTACCACATTATGCATTAATAACTTAATTAATTATTTTTCAATAATCCAACCCTTTAGGGTTGTATCCTTGCTGACTCAAACTACTAGGTTGAGGGTAACATCACCTTCAAAAGAGGGGCCTACTACAATAACTAAGATAATCTCTTAAACAAGTGCAAAAGTTCGAAAATAATCAAAGGTTACACTACACACGAGTCGGATCCAAGTGATTCATCTTGTCTATCTGTTTTTACTTTTATTTTCTTTTTCAGCATTTTAGTTAGTTTTATTTTTCTAGTTTAAAAATTTTTTTCTAACATTTTGATTTGATTAGACGTTGAGGATAAACCGGTACTAAAAGCTCTTGTGTCCTTGGACGACCTCGGTATCTTACCAACACTATACTACGTCCACGATGGGTGCACTTGCCCATATGTGTGTTTAGTGTTAGTCAATACCGTGTTTATAAATTTAAAACTTGGCTAAAAAGTGTAAAAAGGGCTTAAAATATACACCTAAAACATATTACACCTAATGCACATCAAGTTTTTGGCGCCGCTGTCGGGGACACAAGGATTTTAAGAAAATTAGGAATCAGCGGCCTAATCATTTTTTCTATTTTATTTTTATTTTTTAGGATTTTCTTAGTTTTTCAGCTTCTGCAGAACTCAGCACGGGCCGTGCCCGCTGAACACGCCTCGGTGCCCAATCATTGGAACTGGCAATCCTGTTTTAAGTCAGACAGTAAGCTGAACACGGGGCCGTGCCCACTGAACACGCCCCCGTGCCCAAGATTCAGTTACTGAAAACAGAACCGTAAGATCCCGACGGTTGGTAATTTCTGACACAAACATGAGTGATAATGATACTTTTTACTTTCGGCACTCTTATGGTACGTGGTGTCAATTGTATGGTGGGGGTCATAAAGAATTAGAATGCTATTTTCTAAACTATAAGCCCCACTATATAGACCCATCATTTTCCTGTAGCCTTAAGAGGGGCGAAAGTAAAAATAATCCTTATCTCTCCCTCGAATGCGCTCAACCAGATATTCTAGGAGAAATGCTCCTCGACGAACTATTTCAACTAGAAGATCTAGTTCTTAATTGGTTAAAAGAACTTAAGATGGATTTCCTTGATTCATCTCAAGACGATGACCAAAAAGAATTGTTGGGTTCGCATTCAAATAAAAACAACCTCGTTGCTCCCAACAATACCTTCCACTCTAGCGAGGACTTGGATGATAGTCGTCCCTGTGCCGATTGTGCCGTGATGGACTCCCCATCGACTTCGGTCGATGCATACATAGACCTGAGCGATTCGGCATACACCTTCTTTAACGAGAGCCCGGAAAAGGGTTGGACTTGTCCACCTACATTTAACATAGGAATCACCCTCACCGACAACCTCTTGTGTTCTCGTCTTAATCTAGAGCAATTAAGGTATCTTAGGCACTTTGAGGTTGTCCCATCCAGTAAGGAACCGCCCGATCCGGATAAGTTCCTTGAAAATAGACATTCTTCAGAATCAGCCTTTCGACACGGGGCCGTGCCTAGCCAACATGCCCCCGTGTCTACCAAAAGATTCCCTTCTGACTTTACGTCAGAATACGAACAAAATGTGTCAGGATCTTGCCTGCACACGGGGCCGTGTCCGGCGGACACGTGGCCGTGTCCAACATGCTGTCGTTTTCTATAAATGCAGCCAAGAATCCTACACATTTGGACCATCCAGGGACAGAGATTTGAAGGGATCTTCTCTCCTACCATCCTAGGTATGTTCTAAAAGAAGGTTCCAACAACCATCTTGTCCTTTCCTCTTTTATCCATTTCCTTCTTCTTCATCTTTCTCCAAAACCTCCATTAAAGCTTGAGATTTCAAGCTTTATTGTAAGGATTGTTGAAGTTTGTTCAAGGAATCTTGTTAAAAATAAGTTGCATAACATTGTTTTAAGTTATTATTACTCAAACAGGCTTCACAAATTGAAAAAATAACTTAAAACTTCAAGGTTCCTTGATCCAAAATTCTGCAGAAGGTGAACACGGGGCCGTGCTCATTGAGCACGGGGCCGTGTCCAAAGTACTGTTTCATTAAAATAAGCTATTTCTGGTTTGTTTTCGTAGAATGTCAAGTGAAAACAGTGGAGCATCCTCTGTACATTCAAGAAACAGTCGAAGAGGGAGAAGGCCTTCCATTGAAGCTACCCTTGTACACTACGTCATGGCACTACGGGAAGCTCTCGATGAAATGACTTCGGTGGATGAGGTCCTAATAGACCGTATAAATTATCTTACGGTGGGGCTGAAAAATAGTTTTCAAGAAATTAACCTCTTGCACCAGAGGTTAAATATTCTTGTGACACCTCCCATGGAACCAATCCTCCCTCAAGAGGATTGGAACCTAGCACTTGGAGTCAACAACCCTACCGGATGGGATGACATTCCAGCGGAGCCTCCCCTTGAAAATCTACAAGAAGTCCCGGTGGAAGTTGTACCTCCTCAAACCGATGCCAACGTTTCCTCCTCCCAAGGGAGATAGAGGAGTGGCTCGCCGACGTATGAGGAACCCATGCCCGGAGGAAGGAGTTCTTTGAAGCCACATCTAACCGAGAGAACCATCTCTTCGGAAATTTTGCTAATTAGAATAACGTTTAGGCTAGGACTCCTTGGTTTAAGCTTCTTGTGCTCGCTTATCTAAAATATTAACTTCCTAGGATTATGTATTTCTCTCTATGACTTCAATGAAATGATGGTTTTTATGTTTGAATGGTGTTGTAATAAATAAAACACACTCGGGATGGTTAAGGATAACAAGGGAAACGAGAAACATCACCCCATGCACGAAAACAAACAGGGCCATCCGACAAAAATTTCTTCATTACAGCAAGTTCAGCACGGGCCGTGTCCGCCCAACACGGCCTCGTGCGGCACAATCTGCAAAAATCGCCCAGTTCAGGTAACTGGACACAGGCCGTGTTCACTGAACACGCCCCCGTGTCCAGGCTTCTGTTTATCTTTACTAAATTTTGTCACTGGCACCTGAACACGGGGCCGTGCCCGGTCACCACGGGGCCGTGTCCAGAGTGCCAGTAACATGAAATTTTGCTTTTAACACCCTTTTACACATTCAATCAACCTAAAAACTTATTTTTGGGACACATTGAGGACAATGTGTAATTTAAGTGTGGGGGGGGGGGATGCTAAAACTTTGAATCTTGCAAGTCCTAATTAACAAGCCTTACACAAAACTCTATTGGAACCGCTAATCACCCCAAATTTTTTTCAAAAAATTTTTACATTTTTTTCCTTGTCTAAGTTTAAGTTGGGAATTTCAAGTTCTAACAAGGTTATATTTTTACAAGTTTACAACCGATAGCGTCGTGATAAAAAGAACCAACATAAGAAAATTATGAAACGGCATGACAAGCTTAGTTAAAATTTGATTATATATACTTGATCACATAAAAACCCATTCCCACAAAAGTGAGTTTTGAGCCTTTATCGAGCATACAAATACATATCTTTACACTAAATGCTCATTTTTTCGTTTCTTGTGTGAATAGCCGTTTGGTTCGTACGACTCTAGAACTTGCCACGACAATGCATTCTCGGTCCTTACCAACTTAAACCCGAGTAAGTAAATGATGGAGGCATTAGGACTAACCTTTTTTTTTTCTACACCATTATTTTTCAATTTTTTTTTACCACCTACCCAAAATCCCCCTAGTTAACCCCTTTGAGCCTAAACCTTTTCATTTCTTAACCCAAAACAATCACCCTTTTTACCCATTTAAACCTGTTTATTTTAATCCTTTTCTTTTAGTAAGAAAGCTCGGTTTTTCCTATGACTTTTCAAAAAAAAAAATAAATAAAAAAAATAGTAGATGAAACCAAATAAACAAACAAGTTCATCAAAATTAACCTTGTATGAAAAGAAAATGGTTCATCAAAATAAAAAAATAAAATTGTGAAAAATAAAAAGTCTTTAAAAAAACCGATGCTTTTTACGCTTTTCGCCCTTTTACTAACCACTAACCCAACCACCCACCTTTAGCCCAAGCCTAACCCTTCACCCAAAAAGTCCTCTTGATATTTACAAATGTATATAGTTAAAAAGGAGGAGGATTGATTGCTTCGCAAGCCTATGGTAGGAGTAAGTTCCATGCCGCTCTCGAGTGATTCACTAAAAATACACCTTCGGCCGAGTGTTGAGTGATCCCCCGTGAGGTATGTGAACTTGTATATAAATGGAATTTTAAAAAGGCATGTTATGCCCTAATAAGTAATTTATCTTATGAAACGTTTTTAATAAATAATGACGAATAGGATTGTAAATAAATAAAAATAAAACTTAAATAAAGAATCTTGGAAATCCCGACACTCTATGACAAGTCCAAAAACCTTCTCTTCTACCCATTCCATTTGGGAGTGAAAAAGCCACATTATAAAGAGTTTTGCTTGAGGACAAGCAAAGATTCAACTGTGGGGGTATTTGATGTGCACAAAATGCAACATATAAATTACATCAATTGTGGCATAAAACTAACCCCTTTTTAGTACTAATGTTGGAAAAAGTGTGCTTTTGTCTTCCTTTTGTATTTTCAGGATTAAATAAGCTCAAATGAACAAAAGAAGCAAAAAGACAGCTAAATCTAACATAAATACAAGAAAAGGAACAAACATGGCATGCCCGACCTCCCGACAGCATCTTCCCACCACGGGGCCGTGCTCAGCTGGACACGGGGGCGTGGTCAACTGTTGCAGACGCATTTAATGAAATTGCGAATTGCAATTAATGAAGAGAGAGAATCGGATGGACACGGGGCCGTGCCCAGGCTTCTGTTCAGCCTATAAATAGGAGTGCTTGGAGCTCTTGCAACTCATCCCTTGGCACACCACCTCTCTCACACTTCACCCACCACCCACCACCATCACAACACCATCATCCACCACCATCATCCATTGTCCATCATAGAGTGTGTGAGTCGTCTCGGGATCCAAGATTGATCGTAAGAGTTCTTGACAATCAAAGGCCATGTTTGCCTAAGTCTCTTACATCACTTGGTGAAGACAAGTGTTTAGTGTAATACTTTTTATTTTTAATCTTTTGCACTTTTTAATTGGTTTTGTATTAATGACTTTAATTACTAGTTTCTTATGTTGAATGTGATTCTTCCTTATCGTTTGTCCGTGGTGTCTTGGCATTATTTTACTGTCTATATAAAATAAAAGATTTTCACTATTCATATCTCCACGGTCTATATGGAGGTATGTTGGCTACCTGGTCGGGGGTTAAGGGAACGGTTTGGTAAGAGTCTTGCCATTGTTCAGTGTATAGATCCTGCAAAGGACCTGGATCAAATTTAGTAGGATCTCCTTCAATACCCAACGGTATTGGATGGCGGGGGTCCAAACTCTTTGATCCCCTCATAAGTTAAACTACTATTAAAACTTTAATCCGGCTACTTAGGACTGTATCCCTGCTGACTCAGACTACTTAGCCGAGGGTAACGTCACCTTCAAAAGAGGGGCCTACCACATTATGCATTAATAACTTAATTAGTTATCTTTCAATAATCCAACCCTTTAGGGTTGTATCCTTGCTGACTCAAACTACTGGGTTGAGGGTAACGTCACCTTCAAAAGAGGGGCCTACTACAATAATTAAGATAATCTCTTAAACAAGTGCAAAAGTGCGAAAATAATCAAAGGTTACACTACACACGAGTCGGATCCAAGTGATTCATCTTGTGTATCTGTTTTTACTTTTATTTTCTTTTTCAGCATCTTAGTTAGTTTTATTTTTCTAGTTTAAAATCTTTTTCTAACATTTTGATTTGATTAGACGTTGAGGATAAACTGGTACTAAAATCTCTTGTGTCCTTGGACGACCTCGGTATCTTACCAACACTATACTACGTCCACGATGGGTGCACTTGCCCATATGTGTGTTTAGTGTTAGTGAATATCGTGTTTATAAATTTAAAACTTGGCTAAAAAGTGTAAAAAGGGCTTAAAATATACACCTAAAACATATTACACCTAACGCACATCACGATGCATAGGCGATTACATTGCCTCGTTGCATAAGTACGCACCCCATGCCCGCGTGTGAAGCATCGCAGTATACAACAAACTCTTCTACTCCTTCTGGTAAAGATAATACCGGAGCATTGCTCAACCTTTGTTTTAAAATCTCAAAGGATTCCTGTTGCTTTGGACCCTAGTCAAACTTCACATTCTTACGGGTCAAAGAGGTTAATGGTGCAGCTATTCTTGAGAAGTTCTCAATGAATCTTCTATAATATCCTGCTAAACCTAGAAAACTGCGAATTTCCGTAGGTGTCTTAGGTGCTTCCCAATTCATAACAGCTTCTACCTTGGCAGGATCTACTTGTATGCCCTGCTCACTTACAACATGTCCAAGGAACTGGACCTTGCGAAGCCAAAATTCACACTTGGAGAATTTGGCATACAATTTCTCCTGTTGAAGCAGTCCTAAAATACACCGAAGGTGCTTTTCATGCTCCACTTGGCTACGAGAGTAAGTAAGTATGTCATCTATAAAGACAATGACAAACTTATCTAAGTATGGCTTGCAGACTCTATTCATGAGGTCCATGAATGCTGCAGGCGTATTAGTGAGCCCAAAAGGCATCACTAAGAACTCGAAATGTCCATACCTCGTTCTGAATGCCGTCTTCGAAACATCTTCAGTTCGAACCTTGAGTTGATGATACCCAGATCTCAAATCAATCTTTGAGAAATAACTTGCCCCTTGGAGTTGATCGAATAAATCATCGATCCTGGGCAAAGGATAACGATTCTTGATCGTTACCTTATTCAGTTCACGGTAATCAATGCATAAATGCATTGATCCGTCCTTCTTTTTCACGAACAGTATAGGAGCTCCCCAGGTGAAGAGCTGGGCTGAATGAAACCTTTTTCCAGTAAATCATCTAATTGAGTTTTGAGCTCTATCATTTCAGTAGGCGCTAGACGATACGGAGCTTGTGCAATAGGCGCAGATCCTGGAAGGATGTCTATCCTGAAATCTACTTGCCTCTCAGGAGGTAAACCAGGTAACTCGTCAGGAAAGACATCGGGGTACTCTGAGATGATTGGAATGTCTTCAATCTTCGGCTTTGGATCATTCATAGTCACTTGTGCCATGTAAATGACACATCCATTTTTCAAACACTGGGATACCTTGAGAATAGACACATTGCTGGGCAACCCATATTGTGTATCTCCTTGAATAGTGACTGTTTCACCAGAGGGGGTTTTGATGATGACAAGCTTTTTATCACAGGCAATTTGGTCTTGGTTATGCGACAACCAATCCATGCCTAAAACTATATCAAAACCAGCCAATTTCATTGGCAGGAGGGATAGCGGGATAGAATGATTCTTAATAGATATGGAACATCCATCAAGAAGAGTTGAAACTGTTTCTAAGGTACCATCAGCAAGTTCTACCTCATATTTTATGTCTAGAGTCTTAATAGGCAAATTTAATATCTTACAGAACTTATGGTCTACAAAAGACTTATCAGCACCGGAATCAAATAAGACTCTAGCATAGTTATTATTAATGAGGAAGGTACCTGTTATGACGTTCTCGTCATTCACCTCTTCCCTCGCTTGCATCTGGAAAACCCCTGCGTTTTTTTCTTTGCCTCCTCGGGCTTCTTCGCATTCTTGGGGCAATTGGTTTTGATGTGCCCCTTTTCATTGCAACTGTAGCAGGTTGCATCCTTAATATTTCGGCACTCAACAGACTTGTGCCCCTTCTTTTTACATATCCCACATGGTTTGGCCTGTGGGTCTCGATTGCACTTTCGAAAGTGCCTCTTATGACATGTCTTGCACCTGGGCTTATCGTTTGATTGCCCCTTCTTGGAACCAGAGTTCCCTTTGCTCTTTTTGTTTGATTGAGGAGACTGGTCATCCTCTCTTTTCCTTTTCCCCTCCTCAGTAGTCTTCTTCGCCCGACTCCTCACAATATCCAAAGTGAGGGACAATGATAGATCCACAACGGATCTATAAGTGGCTGGTTTAGAGGCCTTAACATTTCCCTTTACTTCAGGGGCCAGACCACCAATGAAACGCGCAATGCGTTTGGGCTCAGGAGTGACTAGATATGGCACAAGCCTTGACATAGAATTGAAACTAGTCACATAGGATCTACAATCCAGATCCTTCATCACTAAGGTGAGTAAATCAGTCTCTGTACGCTTGACTTCGTGTTGAGGACAATAAGTGTCCTTAACCAATTCAACAAACTTCTCCCACGAGAGATTGTACAAATGAACTTTCCCAGTGGACTGCACTAGAGCCTATCACACCCCCAAAAATCCACCCGCGGAGTACCACCGCTTGGAGGCGTGACATGACCTGGATCAAGCCACCAATCATATTGAACATAGTAATTAAATAATAAAAGTAATCAATTCAACCCATCACAATATAACTGGTGTTTAACAAAACATAATTTGAGTAGCGGAAGCATAAGTATGTAAACCCAAAGTAAATCATAAGTTCAAATGTTTAAGCGTTTAACATGGCATCCACGATCCTTGTCCCACAACGACCTGCTCCTCCCTGTGCAAGCTCCATATGTACCTAAGGTCCTGCAAGGCATGCAGCAGAGAGTCAACAACTAGTTGAGCGAGTTCACAGTTGATAGTTCAGTAATTGTAATAGTATGAGTAGCTTTATGTTCGTTCATTAGATCATGTATCATATTAGTTTGCATCGCGGCCCTCTAGGCATGTAGGCGAAGATTAGAGGAAGTTATCCCAAGTATTCTAGACTAGGTATATTTGTGTCGCAGCCACCCGGCATGTGTGCGAAGTTTAGTGTATGGATCGCAGCCATCCCAGGCATGTGCGCGAAGATTAGTCATATTATCGCAGCCAACCCCGGCGTGTGTGCGAAGATCAGTTCTAATAGTATCACTAGTCTAGTCGTATCTTATCAATAACCCTTCCTCACCCGAGGACCATATCATTAAGTTCCATTAGCTAGGTAAGTACAAGTAAATCATCTAATCCCATTCCCACCCTGGGAACCCCATGCCTTGGCTGTGTGAATTCACCTTGGTTTGCTCGGCAGATACACAAAAAGGTTTCTTGAACTAAGAGTGGTCAACCACGTCCTAACAGGGTTACCATACAAGTCAGGTTTTGACTCAAGCATCGCACATAGGTTTACGTATAGTCTAACAAGTTATGTACACGTACTGATCATGGCAACCACATAACAAACAAGTGTATAACATATCCGAACTTGTGCGATTAAACGATTGGGCTCAATAACAGTCGGCCCAACCCCTTGTGCGATCTGCAAGACTTGTGCGATCCACAATGGGTTGTGCGATTAGCCCTATGCCCGGCCCAATAACATAAGTAGTCCAATAACATATCAGCCCAATTAAATAACGCATAAGTGGCTTGTGCGGTCCGGTTAACCTTGTACGATCCGGACAGCTTGTGCGATGGTGGTTTGGGCTTGTTCGGCCCAACAGCTTAACAACATTCAACATACGTGTGTGGCCCAACATCTTGTGCGATCGGTACCAGCTTGTGCGATCCACAAGATGTTGTGCGATCATGCAAAACTAGCCGGTACTATGTGCTAGACGTGTTTGTACTTATCTTGTGCGATTTCTTGTGCGTGTGATCTTGTGCGACCAGAGCCTCTTGTACGATCAAGAGGCTTGTGCGATCGGTTTTAAATATCCGGATTTCATGCAAATTCGGTTACAATCAATTTAATCAGTTTCCTATTTTACCATATCAATTAACATAATCAACAGTTTCTTGTTTTATAATTTTTCGATCAAAGCAAGGTTGTTACAACCAATCCACATAACCATAAACAAAGCATGAACACTAATCTATCGATTCACATGAACATGTAGCCGATTACATCATCATAACCCGATTCACTAGAACATCAACAAGCTAACAATCCGAATCATAGAAACATAACCGTGGATTAACATCTACATCAAACCGATTCATATGGACATTATATCAACTTACACATGTGGCCGATTAACTTGTTATCACATCATGATTCCTTGTACAACATATGATAACAGTGACTAATAAGAACCCTAATCACTAAACAAGATCAACATATAGCACTACCCAATCATCCATCATACAGCCAAAATAATAACGAAACACTAACCGGATGAAAGTAGAGATAGGTGATCCGAACAAGGGTCCTCGATGGAACGGGTGTGCTTGCCGTCGGGTTTGGGAGAGAGGATGAGAGACAACTAGGGTTTTGTGTGTGTTATGTTGATGTAACAAATGAGGAGTATACACCCCTCCTACCTCGGTTATGCGTGTAAAGAGAGGTGGGCCGAATCCCTCACTTGGGCTGCCCTTGATCCGTGTGCAAGTGTAAAGCCTGAATAGGTTGTGCGATCGGGTGTGAGTGGTGTATTTAGGCCGATTGCATACATACATACATACAAGCACAAATCAAACATAACATTCATTTAATCAACAAGGTTCACATAAGCACGCAACGTTACACAAAGTAGGTTCGAATTACGAGTTGTCACATTATCCCCAACTTAAAAGAAATTTCGTCACGAAATTTGGTACGTACTCACTGAGGATGCTAGTTAAGTTGCATGGTTTTTCTGGGGTGTCACATCCTCCCCCCGTTGATCTGGAATTTCGTCCCGAAATTCCGTGGTAGCTTCAGCCTCAGTAGTAGGTGTACTGTTCGCGAACAATTGAGGATACTTTTCTTTCATTTCGTCTTCACGTTCCCAGGTGTACTTTGGGCCACGACGGGAGTTCCAACGAACTCGAACAAGAGGGATTCTCTTGTGCTTGAGGACCTTAACATCCCGGTCCGTGATTTCAACTGGTTCCTCGATGAAGTGCAACTGTTCGTCGATAGTGAGCTTTTTCAAAGGAATTATGAGGGTCTCATCTGACAAGCATTTCTTCAGATTTGACACGTGGAAAACGTTGTGAACTGCCCCGAGTTCAGCTGGTAGGTTCAGTCTGTAGGCTACTTTGCCTATTCTTTTTATGATCTCGAACGGTCCGACATACCGCAGATTGAGTTTGCCACGTTTGCCAAAACGTACCACACCCTTCCAGGGTGAGACTTTAAGTAAAACCCAGTCCCCGACCTGAAATTCCAATGGCTTCCTACGCTCATCCGCGTAGCTTTTCTGACGGTCGCGAGCTGCCGCCATGCGTTGTCGTATTTGTGCAATCTTTTCCGTGGTGTCCACTATAAGTTCTGGACCCGTGATCTGACTATCCCCCACCTCTGCCCAACAGAGAGGTGACTGGCATTTACGCCCGTACAATGCCTCGAATGGAGCGGCTTGAATGCTGGTGTGATAACTGTTATTGTACGAGAACTCCACCAAAGGGAGATGCTTCTCCCAGCTGTTGCCGAAATCAATAACACATGCTCGAAGCATGTCTTCTAGGGTTTGAATCGTGCGCTCAGACTGTCCATCCGTCTGAGGGTGATAAGCCGTGCTCATATCTAACCGAGAGCCAAAAGCCTTGTGCATTGCTTGCCATAGCTCTGAAGTGAATCGTGCATCGCGATCCGAAATGATAGAGGTGGGCACCCCGTGCCTTAAGACTACTTCCTTCAAGTATATGTCTGCTAGTGTGGAAAACTTGTCTGTTTCTTTGATTGCCAGGAAGTGAGCAGACTTGGTGAGTCGGTCCACGATCACCCAAATTGTATCGTTGCCACGCTGGGATCTAGGCAGGCTAGTAACGAAATCCATGGAAATTTCCTCCCATTTCCACTGTGGTATCTTGGGTTGCTGAAGTAAGCCTGATGGTTTCTGATACTCTGCCTTGACTCTTGCACATGTCAAGCACTTGTTAACGTAAGTCGCTATGTGGGCCTTCATGCTAGGCCACCAATACGTTGTTCTGATGTCGTGGTACATTTTATCCGACCCTGGATGTACCGAGTAACGAGACTTGTGAGCTTCGTCCATTACAAGCTCGCGTAAGTTGCCATAAAGTGGAACCCAAATTCGCCCTGTTACATAGTAGGCGCCGTCCTCCTTCTGTTCTAATCGTTGCCTTGAGCCGCGTAGGGCTTCAGCCCTGACGTTTTCTGGTTTCAATGCTTCTACCTGAGCATCTCGTATCTGTGCAGGAAGACCAGACTGAATGGTAAGCTGTAGTGCTCGCACGCGTCTAGGTAGAGTGTCTTTCCGACTGAGAGCGTCAGCCACAACGTTGGCTTTGCCTGGATGGTACTTGATGGCACATTCGTAATCGTTCAGTAGTTCAACCCATCGACGTTGACGCATGTTCAATTCCTTTTGCTTGAAGATATGCTCAAGACTCCTGTGATCGGTGTAGATAGTGCACTTGGTACCGTACAGGTAGTGTCTCCATATCTTGAGCGCGAAAACAACAGCTCCCAGCTCTAAATCGTGCGTCGTGTAGTTCCGTTCGTGAACCTTAAGTTGGCACGAAGCGTAAGCAATAACTTTATCCCGTTGCATCAATACACAACCAAGCCCCTGTATCGATGCGTCACAATAGACCACGAAATCGTCCGTGCCCTCTGGCAATGAGAGGATAGGTGCACTGCAAAGTCTATCCTTTAAGTGCTGAAAAGCAGTTTCCTGAGTGTTGCCCCAACGGTAGGTGACACCCTTCTGTGTCAGTAGTGTAAGCGGCTGAGCAATCTTTGAGAAGTCTTTGATGAACCGTCTGTAATATCCCGCCAAACCCAAGAATTGCCGTATTTCCGTTGGTGTACGTGGTGCAGGCCAGTTCCTGATCGAATCAACCTTGGATGGATCAACATGGATCCTATCCTTGTTTACTACGTGGCCTAGGAAATGGACTTCACGAAGCCAGAAGTCGCATTTTGAAAACTTGGCGTACAACTATTCTGACCGAAGAAGTTCCAAAATAAGTCGTAAGTGCTGCTCGTGCTCCTCCTGACTCTTGGAGTAGATCAGGATGTCGTCGATGAAAACAATCACAAACTTGTCTAGGTAGGGTTTGCACACCCTGTTCATAAGGTCCATAAATACGGCAGGCACGTTTGTTAATCCGAACGGCATGACAAGAAACTCGTAGTGGCCGTATCGAGTTCTGAATGCTGTCTTGGAGACGTCCTCATCCCGGACTCTCAGTTGATGGTAACCCGATCTCAGATCAATCTTTGAGAAGTAGCTCGACCCTTGCAACTGGTCGAATAAGTCATCGATACGTGGAAGAGGATAACGGTTCTTCACCGTCACCTTGTTAAGTTCTCGGTAGTCAATGCACATCCTGAAGGTACCGTCCTTCTTTTTCACAAATAACACTGGAGATCTCCAAGGCGAAGAGCTAGGACGAATAAAGCCCTTTTCCAAGAGCTCTTGTAGCTGCTTTGACAGTTCTTCCAGTTCAGTTGGAGCTAAACGATACGGTGCTCGAGCTATTGGTGCTGCTCCTGGTGCTAGCTCGATTTGAAACTCGACCTGGCGATGAGGCGGTAGACCAGGTAAATCTTCAGGGAACACCTGAGGAAAGTCGCGTACAACCGGAAAGTCTTCCAATTTCTTTTCCTTCGCTGATGCATCAGTAACGAGTGCCAAAATAGCGGTGTGACCCTTTCGCAAACATTTCTGAGCCTTCAAGAAAGAGATGATGCCAACCACAGCGCCACTCTTGTCGCCTTGAACTTCGAGAGGTTCTTGACCAGAATGGGGAATACGAATGATCTTCTCGCTGCATAAGATTTCTGCCTGATGTTGGGATAACCAATCCATCCTAATAACAATATCGAAGCTTCCCAAGACTATGGGAATAAGGTCGATGGAGAAAGCTTGACCGGCTAAGACAATATTACAACCCCTGACTACATGCGTGGCTTCTAGACTCTTACCATTAGCTAATTCTACTACATGTTTGGTGGTTAAGAGTGTTGGTGCACGTTTTAACAATTTACTCACTTTCAAAGATATATAACTTGTATCAGCACCCGAATCAAACAAAACGGTAACATAAATATCGTCGAGAAGAAACTTACCCATAACAACATTGGGATCATTCCTTGCGTCGCCCTGACCCAGCACGAATGCACGACCCCGAGCTTCATTGCCGTTGTTGTTGTTTCCCCCGTTGTTGTTGTTCCCATTGCCCTAGTGGTTGTTGCGATTCTGGTTCTGGTTCAATTGAGGACAATCACGCTTGAAATGACCTTCAGCCCCACACTGGAAACATCCCCTGTTGCCCCGCTGTTGCTGCTGCTGCGGGTTTTGTGGAGCTGGTGGTGGTAGTTGCTGATTCTGATTCGCAGGTCGTGAGCTCCTGCAGTCTTTAGCTTCGTGCCCTAACTTGAGACATCTCTGACAACGTTCCTTACGACACCGTCCACTGTGGTGTCTGTTGCACCGATTACACAATGGGTGAATACCCCGATATCCACCCTGCCCCTGACCACCAGAAGATTGTTGACCCAGACTCTGGTAGTCGTTTATCTTGCGCTGCTGTGCTTGCGACTGAACTGAGACTGAACCTTTACTGGAATCCCCATCCCACTTTCTTTTGTTATCGCTGGGTGTAGTAGAAGTAGCAGCTGGAGTGGTAGTTGCACTGATGCGCTTCGGCAGCTTGTTCTGTTCCACCGCCTGATCCGTGAGGCGATGATCAAGACGCTGAATGTCTTGGATATTGTCGAGGTTTGCCGATGTAACATGGCTCTGAATCTCTGATGCTAGACCCTTGAGGTACAACTCGATGCGCTTGATTGGAGGGTCCACCATGGTTGGACATAGGATGGCCAGTTCATTCGACCGTTTCGTATAAGCTTCAATTTCCGACCCCGTCATTTTCAGATGATAAAGCTCCACTTCCAACTTGTGGATGTCATCACACGTGCAGTATTCTCGTTTGATGAGTTCCTTAAAATCGTTCCAAGGGGTGGCGTTAGCAGCTGCCAACCCTAGGAGCTGAACTTGCGCGTTCCACCAAGTTAGCGCAATTCCTTCTAACATGCCAGTGGCGTATTTCACCCTGCGAGCCTCAGGGCATTCACACATCTCGAATACCGACTCGAGCTTCTCAAACCAATGGAGTAGTCCCACTGCTCCTTCTGTGCCACTAAAGGTGCTTGGACGACAGTCCATGAAGTTCTTGAAAGTGCAAACAGGTTGCTGTGCGGGTTGACCTCCTGCTTGTGCGGCTGCAAGTGCCGCATCAACTTGTTCGTTAATGAGAGCAGTCAACTGGGCTTAAGTCATGTTAACACGTCCAGACATGATCTTCATAGTAAAAGTGGCATAAGTGAGAATGGTTCGCGAGTAGTGCGATGACAGAAGAGTGTAAGCACATAGGTATTCTCATGTAATAGGGTCATGTGTATCTAAGCGTACTTCGAGCAAAGTTCTATGCAATTCTAGCAAGCAGGTAATAAACATAAACCATATTACCTAGGATGTTGAGTCTTGCACGTGGAGCGAAGCGTCGTTGTGGATCGTTGAGAGCACTGTTCTGGTTATAGTCTGATTTTAATAAAAACGTTTTTCCCATATTAAAACCGAGTTCTCTATAACCAATGGTTCTGATACCAATCTATCACACCCCCAAAAAGCCACCCGCGGAGTACCACCGCTTGGAAACGTGACATGACCAGGATCAAGCCACCAATCATATTGAACATAGTAATTAAATAATAAAAGTAATCAATTCAACCCATCACAATATAACTAGTGTTTAACAAAACATAATTTGAGTAGCGGAAACCCAAAGTAAATCATAAGTTCAAATGTTTAAACGTTTAACATGGCATCCACGATCCATGTCCCACAACGACCTGCTCGTCCCTGTGCAAGCTCCATATGTACCTAAGGTCCTGCAAGGCATGCAGCAGAGAGTCAACAACTAGTTGAGCGAGTTCACAGTTGATAGTTCAGTAATTGTAATAGTATGAGTAGCTTTATGTTCGTTCATTAAATCATGTATCGAATTAGTTTGCATCGCGGCCCTCTAGGCATGTAGGCGAAGATTAGAGGAAGTTTTCCCAAGTATTCTAGACTAGGTATATTTGTATCGCAGCCACCCGGCATGTGTGCGAAGTTTAGTGTATGGTTCGCAGCCATCCCAGGCCTGTGCGCGAAGATTAGTCATATTATCGCAGCCAACCCCGACGTGTGTGCGAAGATCAGTTCTAATAGTATCACTAGTCTAGTCGTATCTTATCAATAACCCTTCCTCACCCGAGGACCATATCATTAAGTTCCATTAGCTAGGTAAGTACAAGTAAATCATCTAATCCCATTCCTACCCTGGGAACCCCATGCCTTGGCTGTGTGAACTCACCTTGGTTTGCTCGGCAGATACACAAAAAGGTTTCTTGAACTAAGAGTGGCCAACCACGTCCTAACAGGGTTACCATACAAGTCAGGTTTTGACTCAAGCATAGCACATAGGTTTACGTATAGTCTAACAAGTTATGTACACGTACTGATCATGGCAACCACATAACAAACAAGTGTATAACATATCCGAACTTGTGCGATTAAAAGATTGGGCTCAATAACAGTCGGCCCAACCCCTTGTGCGATCTGCAAGACTTGTGCAATCCACAATGGGTTGTGCGATTAGCCCTATGCCCGACCCAATAACATAAGTAGTCCAATAACATATCAGCCCAATTAAATAACGCATAAGTGGCTTGTGCGGTCCGGTTAACCTTGTACGATCCGGACAGCTTGTGCGATGGTGGTTTGGGCTTGTTCGGCCCAACAGCTTAACAACATTCAACATACGTGTGTGGCCCAACATCTTGTGCGATCGGTACCAGCTTGTGCGATCCACAAGATGTTGTGCGATCATCCAAAACTAGCCGGTACTATGTGCTAGACGTGTTTGTACTTATCTTGTGCGATTTCTTGTGCATGTGATCTTGTGCGACCAGAGCCTCTTGTACGATCAAGAGGCTTGTGCGATCGGTTTTAAATATCCGGATTTCATGCAAATTCGGTTACAATCAATTTAATCAGTTTCCTATTTTACCATATTAATTAACACAATCAGCAGTTTCTTGTTTTATAATTTTTCGATCAAAGCAAGGTTGTTACAACCAATCCACATAAGCCTAAACAAAGCATGAACACTAATCTATCGATTCACATGAACATGTAGCCGATTACATCATCATAACCCGATTCACTAGAACAACAACAAGCTAACAATCCGAATCATAGAAACATAACCGTGGATTAACATCTACATCAAACCGATTCATATGGACATTATATCAACTTACACATGTGGCCGATTAACTTATTATCACATCATGATTCCTTGTACAACATATGATAACAGTGACTAATAAGAACCTTAATCACTAAACAAGATCAACATATAGCACTACCCAATCATCCATCATACAACCAAAATAATAACGAAACACTAACCGGATGAAAGTAGAGATAGGTGATCCGAACAAGGGTCCTCGATGGAACGGGTGTGCTTGCCGTCAGGTTTGAGAGAGAGGATGAGAGACAACTAGGGTTTTGTGTGTGTTGTGTTGATGTAACAAATGAGGAGTATACACCCCTCCTACCTCGGTTATGCGTGTAAAGAGAGGTGGGCCGAATCCCTCACTTGGGCTGCCCTCGATCCGTGTGCAAGTGTAAAGCCTGAATAGGTTGTGCGATCGGGTGTGAGTGGTGTATTTGGGCCGATTGCATACATACATACATACAAGCACAAATCAAACATAACATTCATTTAATCAACAAGGTTCACATAAGCACGCAACGTTACACAAAGTAGGTTCGAATTACGAGTTGTCACACCTTCCACCATGTGAGGGCATCGCCCTTAAAAGATTGTGATACAAACATAACCACATCCTCCTTAGCGCATCCACTGATGTCTATGACAGTCTCCATCTCGTCTAACCACTTCATACAGTCAATCGCCCCCTTTTCTCCTGTAAAGTCTCTCGGCTTACAGGAGACGATGTACTTGTAGGTACAACCCTTGGTGTACCTAGGGGTCGGCTCAAGGACTACTTGCTTCTTGGGTTCACTACCCTGGTTAGATGAGTGCTGAGACTCACTTTTCTTATGAGTATGTGGCTGAGAATGGGTTCTTGAATGAGTTTGAGACCGAATAACACTCGGCTCTTTAAACTTAGCATCTACCGCTTGAGAAACTGCCGCGGTGATCAGTGCTTGCAGTTCGGCACCAGTGATATTAATCCTGGTGTTGCCTTCTGCAGGATGACTGTTTGCTTCATCTGAGCCAGCCATTTTTGGATACTATAACAAACAATAATAATATTTAAATTATATATAGATTTATTGCATTGATGATCAGATGGTCATGGTATTATTAAACCATTTAGACCATTTTTTAAAAATCGATAGAATACACTATTCTTTATACTATTAGGCAGGGGAAGATGGAATTTTCACATCTGCCAATGTCGTAAAAGACATTTTATTTATCATTAAGCTCGTCTCGAAGGACATTTAAATAGCCTAGGAAGCTTGTCACAGGGACGACTTAAGATCTAACCACCGACCTCTTGGATCAGGGATCTTTTAAGGGTCGAACAAAGTTCATCGCCTTTTTGACAAGAAGTTTATAAATGGAACTTTCGTTGTCATTATTACATCTTTGCTTATAAGCATACATCTCTAAGGGATGTCTTGGTGTACACATCATATTGATGTTTATTAGCCATGATTCGCATTGATCATTTATGCTACATGTGACTTGGAAAGATCCAAGTACCTTTTGGAAGCTTGTGTGGTTTCTCGTACCACATAGCTAGGAATGTTAACATGTTTTCAGATGTTAACAGAGATTTTATTGTCTTAAAAAGGTTGTACCATCATAGCCAATTAATATTTTGGCTAGGTTATACCTCTAAGAATTTCTTTTGGCGGATCAATTATAAATTGAAAAGATATAACATGATGTAATAAAATACATATTTAAAAACAAAAGATAAACTTCATTAATACTTGAAACAAGTACAAGTGCCCTAAACGGGACTTAGAAAGGACAAACTGCCCACGCAGGGGCTACAGAAACAAGAAAATAAGTCCACGCAGGGACTTTGATACTGAAAAAACCTAATGTCCTCACAGGGATATGATTACAAACCACAAGAAAATTAAACAATCCCCTACTTCTTCTTCCCTTTGATAAGGTTTGCAAGGCCCTTCATGAAGCTACTATGCTTCTCCTTGGTTTTTTCTAGCTTTGTGCTTAACCCTATCTAAGCTCTCCAGGATTTCCTAAGTTTGTTGCTGCTGCTGTAGCTGTTGTGGTGGAGGAGGTTGCTGGTATGGCGGGTACTGATAACCCTGTACAGGGTATCCAGTTGGATGAATTGGAGGGTAAGAAGAAGGGTAAAGGTGTTGGTACTGCACAGCTGTAAGATACGGGTCTTGAGTTCCATAGCCCGATGGATACCCCGATGGGTTTTCAAAAGGATTGTACCCGAAAGAACCTGGGTACGTCAGGATTGGGTTATCAAAACCCATAGGTGGCTGAGGTGGTGTATAAGAAGCTTGCGGAGGATCAACCTCCGGCGCCGCGTTTGAGGGCCCACCTATCTGGGGATCCTCTGGAATAGGGGGATAAGAATTCGAACCCTGAGGAGAACTGAAACGAGGTCCTCTTCACACGGATATACGTGCGTTCCTCCTTCGCCTCGGAGGCTCGGGAGGTGGCTTCGGTGGCTGCTGGGGTGGCTCCTCTACAGGGAGTGGTGGTGGTGAAACAGCTTGGAGTTGGGGTTCAACCAAAGGTGGTTAGGCTGGAGAGCTATGGTATGAAGGAGTAAAATACCAATCAAAGGTGGCCATCCTCTCTTGGAAAGAATCGGGCCCACGGTATGGGGATCCCTGAAACGGAGACCCACTAGATATGCTGATTGGGTGGCCCGGGGTTCCAGTCTGCATCTCCGGATCTGGGTCGTCATCCATTTCCATTTCCTGAGAAAAATGGTCCTCAGGGCCCAAAGGGTTGTAACCAATAAAATCATTGACATAGTCATTCGGATTGAATTGTGCTGGCGAATAGGTGGAATCCGCATGGTGGAACGAATGGGAGTGTAAGGAATGATGCGATTGGTGGGATTCGTGAGAGTGGTGAGAGTGCTGTGAATGGTGCGAGTGTTCGGGCTCGTCTGGGATAGGCGACCCAAAAGATGGATGAAAAGAAGGTGAAGAGCTTAACGAGACAGAATGTCTCGCCGGCTCGAAGGAGTGTCCCCACAGATTGTGGGAGTCAGAACTAGATAGAGACGCAGACGTAGTGCGTCTGTGCGAAGGTCCTGCAATAGATGGCCCCCCTCGCATGGGACCTTTTCCTCTTCCTCTAACTCTGGGAGGCATGTTTGAAGAACTTTCTGTTAAAACAAGAAAACAAAATAAAATAAAACATAAACAGCAAGGAAAAGATAAAGATACATCCTAGGTCATTTGCCTAGACTCGAGAGTCTAAGGAATGTGCTTATTGTGTCATTGAGATTAAACACAAAAGGTTAGTGTTTAATTCACTCAATGTTGGCTCTGATACCAACCTGTCACACCCCGATATTTCCACATATTACCGGTGGGCCCGGCGGGGAGTATCGTGACGTAGTTGATATCATCATTGTCAATACACACAATAACATAGCACAGCGGAAGGCTGGGTAAATAAACTATTACAAACCATACTGTCTGAGTGTTCGAGTATATGAATAATACAGACTGGAATGTAATAAGATCCACAGGCGGATCATAATGTACAAAGAAACAAAAACTACAGACTTCAGGTATCTTATGGATTTGCAAGATCCTCTATGACACCCTATAGCTCCAGCCTATTTCGAGTACTTGTCAATCAACCTTTAGGAAAATACGTCAGTTTACACTGGTAAATACAATTTAACTGACTAATTTTGAAAACATTTATGAAAATTGATTTGAGTGCATATGGCACAAATTATTTATAACTTGGGACAATCTTTATTAAAATCTTGTATACAGTTTTACATGTTTGTCATACATATGGGGCCGGTTTGGAAGCCGGACATGATTAACTGACTCACCACTTATAAAACCCACAAAGGAGTTATCCCTAACTTGTGGGTAATTTAATATTTAGCATTTGCATATGTCAGGTGCATGCCTGCACCCCGTGCATAGGTTGTGGCCATTAATGACTTAAATGAGCCGAGGATATCCAGGACAGGGTCGTTAACCCCCAAATGTTTATGTTATCAAACAATACAGATTAAAACGGGTTAGGAGGATTTATTAAATCACAATCCGACTAAATAATCCCATACCCGACCAAGCGGTATTATTATAATTGTGACACCCCAGGAAAACCGGTAAACTGCACAACATAACTAGCTTCCTCTATAACCGCATGCTAAATTTCAGGATGAAATTTCTTTCAAGTTGGGGATAATGTGACAACTCGAGTTTCCAAGATTCCATCTTCGCATTAATTGCACGTTAACTGTTTAGTTGTTTGCTTGTTTGCCTTGTAATTGTACACGTTGGATTATATGTTGAGGTGTTTGTTGGATATGTTATCTATGTAATGTGATTAAGGTGTTTAACATGAAATCTATTTGAAAAACTTAAACCATTTATACCTTGTATGGCTTTGACGAAACAGAAGTGTTTCATCATCAACACTCCGACGAAACAGAGAGTTGCTTCGTCACAGACTTCTCGACGAAACAGTGATGTGTTTCGCCATCCTTATTCAACGAAACAAAGTGTTTCGCCGGCCCATTGATTCGCCGAAGCCCATTAAGGGCCCAATGTGTTACGCGTATACTTATTGAGTTCTACGATTTCATTCGTGACATTTTTAACAAACTAGAAACCCTAGCTTTCTCTCCCTCTCTGTTAACCGACGGCAGCCATCATTATCATCCTTGGAAACTTTCAAGTCCTTCATGTATATCGTGAATTCATTATGTATATCGTGATGATTTATGAATACATGACTCGTATGCTTGTCTGCTAACAGTTTGTTATAGGATAGGGTTAATGGTTATAGATGATAGATGGTGACGAATGTTTTTGATCAAGATGATTGGATTATAATGATTGATTAGGGTTGCTTATTATTGTTGATCAGAATAGAATGTTAATACTAATGAATATGTGAATGTGTTCTCATGTAATGGTCAACATATATGCTAGATTGTCTAAGGTTAACACATGATTATGTTATGTTTGGTATAATAATTGGTATCGATGATTGTTGTATGGGTTCTGTGTGATTGTATGTTTGTTGTGAACTGTTAATCGGCGGATTAGGGTTTTCTGTGTAACTGTTAATGACGTAACTGATCTTGTAGACGAAACGCAAATCACGGCGAAACAGGGGGTGTTTCGCCGAGAGTAGATATGACGAAACGGAGGGTGTTTCGTCGAAGGGTTGCACGACGAAACAAGTATGTTTCGTCAAGGGTTTAAATTGCACAATGAACTCAATTAGGTCTGTTAGGGGTTAACTGAGTTAGTTAACTGTTGTTAAATGATAAACATGACTTGCATGAGCTTGAATAGGTACTTTGTGTTATTTTGTGATCACTGATTCAATACCCACCGTGATTGTACTTATACGTGAACTTCATGAATGTAAACTGATTTTGTACACGTGCATACCATAGGCCTTGACTGATTAATTGGAACCAAGTAATTAACCAAACCGAGAAAACCAAGGTGAGTTCACACTCTTTCCAAGGCATGGGATTCCCGGTGGGTTGGGAATGGACTGAATGACTACCCGTACTTGCATCACTACTAGACTACTTACTACCGTCCTCGGATTGGGAAGGACGCCAGTGCGAAAACCTACGTAAAACCTACGTACTATTGTCCTCGGTTTGGGAAGCACACCAGTGTTAGAACCTACGTACTATTGTCCTCGGTTTGGGAAGGACACCAGCGCTAAACCTACGTACTTGATACGTACTACTGTCCTCGGTTAGGTAAGGGCACTTACGTAAAACCTACGTAAACTCATACTTACCACTGTCCTCGGATTGGGAAGGACACCTATAGATACAACTAGTCTAGTACATACAACATGGGGGAGCCCCCACTTATTACTATAAAGGTTTGGGAACAAGGGTACTGGGTAAACGCATGATTATGAACGAACTTACGATTTCTGAACGAACTCATTAACTGAACAATCAACTGTGAACTCGCTCAACTTTGTTGTTGACTCTTTGTTACATGCCTTGCAGGACGTTAGGTACTCATGGAGCTTGCACTGGGAGGCGCAGTCGTTGTGGGACATGGACAGTGGATGCCACGTTAAAAACGTTATGACATTTTGAACTTAATAGTTATGTTTGGGTTTTCACAATTATGCTTCCGCTAAACACTTAACTATGTTTTGTTTTGAACACCTTTTGTATTGATGGGTTGAACTTTATTAATTACTTTCTATGTTCAATATGATTGGTGGCTTGATCCTGGTCAATCACGCCTCCATGCGGTGTTACTCCGCGAGTGGATTTTGGGGGTGTGACAGATTGGTATCAGAGCCATTGGTTATAGTGAACTTGGTTTTAATAAGGGGAAAAAGTTTCTATTAAAACCCAGACTATAACCTGTACAGTGCTCAACGATCCACAACGACACTTCGCTCCACGTGCAAGACTCAACACTATAGGTGATATGGTTTATGTTTTATTGCCTACTTGCTAGTTACATAGAACTTCGCTCATGGTATGCTTAGATAAACTTAGCAACTGTTGATTGAAAACACATGTGTGCTTACTCTCTGCTGTCATCGCACTTTCGCGAACCTCTCTCACTCATGTTTCCTTTTGTTATGAAGATCATGAGTGGACGTGTCAATATGACTCAAGCCCAGTTGACGACTTTGATTAACCAACAAGTTGCTGCGGAACTTGCAGCCGCTCAAGCAGGAGGTATACCCTGCAGTCGCAAACTCACTCTAGGATCTTTAGATCCTACACTCCTAAAGAAACTCTTGTGTTTAACCTTGTCCTATTCTTATACACAACAGGTCAGAACGCTCAGCCACCTGTGTGCACATTCAAGACCTTTATGGACTGTCGTCCTAGTACTTTCAGTGGCACTGAAGGAGCCGTTGGACTCCTCCATTGGTTTGAGAAGCTCGAGTCCGTCTTTGAGATGTGTGAATGCCCTGAGGCTCGTAGGGTGAAGTATGCCACTGGTACTCTCGAAGGCATGCTGACTTGGTCGAATGCTCAGGTTCAGATGCTGGGGTTGGCGGCTGCTAATGCCACCCCATGGAACGACTTTAAGGAACTGATCAAGCGGGAATACTGCACTCGTGATGACATCCACAAGTTGGAAGTGGAGTTCTTTAACCTGAAGATGACAGGGTCAGAGATAGAGGCGTATACGAAAAGGTCAAACGAGCTGGCCATCTTGTGTCCAACTATGGTGGATCCTCCCATCAAGCGTATCGAACTGTACCTCAAAGGCTTAGTACCTGAGATTCAAAGCCCTGTGACCTCTGCTAATCTTGCAACCATTCAGGATGTTACTCGTCTTGCTCATCGTCTCACAGACCAGACAATGGAACAGAACAAGCTGCCTAAATGTATCGGCGCTGCTACTACTACTACTTCTGCTATTCCCAGTGACAACAAGCGAAAATGGGATGGGGATTCCAGCAAGGGTTCGACTACAGTTCAGTCGCAGGCACAGCAGCGAAAGACTGATGACTACCAGAGTCCTGGTCAGCAATCTTCTGGTAGTCAGGGGCAGGGTGGATATCGAGGGAACCACCCAAAGTGCAACAAATGCAACAGACACCATAGTGGTCAGTGCAACAGGGGACATTGTCAGAGGTGTCTCAAGATGGGTCATGAGGCCAAAGATTGCAGGAGCTCACGGCCTGCAAATCAGAATCGTCAGCAGCAACAGCAAACACCGCAGAATCAGCAACAGCAACAGGGCAACAAAGGATGTTTTCAGTGTGGCGCTGAAGGTCACTTCAAGAGACACTGCCCACAGTTAAATCAGAATCAGAATCAGAACCACAACCAGGGAAACAGGAACAATAATTGGAACAACAATGGTGGAAACAACAATGATAACGGCGCTAGGGGTCGCGTGTTCGTGCTGGGTCAGGGTGACGCAAGGAATGATCCTAACGTGGTGATGGGTAAGTTCCTTCTCGACGACTTTTATGTTACTGTTTTATTTGATTCGGGTGCCGATACCAGTTATGTGTCTCTAAAAGTTAGTCAAATGCTCAAGCGCACACCAACACTTTTGAACACCAAGCATGTCGTAGAGTTAGCTAATGGTAAAAGTCTAGAGGCCACACACATAGTTCAGGGTTGTAATCTAATCCTCGCTGGTCAGACTTTCTCTATCGACCTCATACCTATAGCTCTGGGTAGTTTCGACATCGTTATTGGGATGGATTGGTTATCCCAACAGCAAGCAGAGATCCTATGCAAAGAGAAGATTGTTCGTATTCCCCGTTTTGGTAAAGAACCTCTCGAAGTTCAAGGCGACAAGAGTGGTGCCGTGGTGGGCATCATCTCCTTTCTTAAGGCTCAGAAGTGGTTGCGAAAGGGCCACACCGCTATCTTAGCACTTGTTACTGACACATCAACGAAAGAGAAGAGATTAGAGGATATTCCAGTAGTACGTGACTTTCTTCAAGTGTTTCCTGAAGATTTACCTGGGCTACCGCCTCATCACCAGGTCGAATTCCAAATCGAACTAGCTCCTGGAGCAGCACCAATAGCTCGTGCACCGTATCGCTTAGCTCCATCAGAATTGGAAGAACTATCCATGCAACTACAAGAGCTTTTGGATAAAGGTTTTAGTCGTCCTAGCTCTTCGCCCTGGGGAGCTCCGGTGTTATTTGTGAAGAAGAAGGACGGTACCTTCAGGATGTGTATTGACTACCGCGAACTCAACAAGGTGACTGTGAAGAATCGCTATCCACTCCCACGCATTGATGACTTATTCGCCCAGTTGCAAGGGTCGAGCTACTACTCAAAGATTGATCTGAGGTCAGGCTATCATCAATTGAGAGTCCGGGACGAGGACATCTCCAAAACAGCATTCAGAACTCGCTACGGCCACTACGAGTTTCTGGTCATGCCATTCAGGTTAACTAACGTGCCTGCAGTCTTCATGGATCTTATGAACAGAGTGTGCAAGCCTTACTTGGATAAGTTTGTTATTGTATTCATCGACGACATTCTGATCTACTCTAAGAGTCAGGAGGAACACGAGCAGCATTTACGACTTATTTTGGAAGTCCTTCGAACAGAACAGCTGTATGCCAAGTTTTCGAAATGCGACTTCTGGCTTCGTGAAGTCCACTTTCTAGGCCACGTGGTAAACAAGGATGGGATTCATGTTGATCCATCCAAGGTAGACTCGATTAAGAACTGGCCTGCACCTCGCACACCAACGGAAATTCGCCAATTATTGGGTTTGACAGGTTACTACAGGAGGTTCATCAAAGACTTCTCGAAGATTGCGCAACCTCTCACCTCACTAACGCAGAAGGGCGTTACTTATCGATGGGGTAATGCATAGGAATCAGCATTTCAGCACCTAAAGGATAGACTTTGCAGCGCACATATTCTTTCATTGCCAGAGGGCACAAATGACTTTGTGGTTTACTGCGACGCATCAATTCAGGGTCTTGGTTGTGTATCGATGCAACGGGATAAAGTCATTGCTTACGCCTCGAGCCAACTTAAGATCCACGAAAGGAATTACACTACACACGATTTAGAGCTGGGAGCTGTTGTTTTCGCACTTAAGATATGGAGACATTACCTGTACGGTACCAAGTGCACCATCTACACTGATCACAGGAGTCTCGAGCATATCTTCAAATAGAAGGAATTAAACATGTGTCAACGTCGATGGGTCGAGCTTTTAAACGATTACGAATGTGCAATAAAGTACCATCCGGGCAAAGCCAATGTTGTGGCCGACGCCCCCAGTCGAAAGGATACTGCACCGAAACGCGTGCGAGCGTTACAACTCACCATCCAGTCTAGTCTTCTTGCACAGATACGAGATGCTCAGGTAGAAGCATTGAAACCAGAAAACGTCAGGGCTGAAGCCTTACGCGGCTCAAGGCAACGGTTGGAACAAAAGGAAGACGGCGCCTATTATGTAACAGGACGCATCTGGGTCCCACTTTATGGCGGTTTACGAGAACTTGTAATGGATGAAGCACACAAGTCTCGCTACTCGGTACATCCTGGCTCAGATAAAATGTACCACGATCTCAGAACTACGTATTGGTGGCCTAGCATGAAAGCTCACATAGCAACTTACGTCAGCAAATGTTTGACTTGTGCGAGAGTCAAGACGGAATATCAGAAACCATCAGGTCTACTTCAGCAACCAAAGATACTACAATGGAAATGGGAGGAAATTTCCATGGATTTTGTTACTGGCCTGCCTAGATCTCAACGTGGGAATGATACTATTTGGGTGATCGTGGATCGACTCACGAAGTCTGCACACTTCTTGGCTATCAAGGAAACATACAAGTTCTCTACCTTAGCAGACATTTACTTAAAAGAAGTAGTTTCGAGGCACGGGGTGCCAACCTCTATTATTTCCGATCGTGATGCACGTTTTACTTCGGAACTGTGGCAAGCAATGCACAAATCTTTTGGCTCTCGTTTAGACATGAGCACAGCTTATCACCCTCAGACAGATAGGCAGTCTGGGCACACTATTCAAACTCTAGAAGACATGCTACGTGCATGTGTAATTGATTTTGGCATCGGCTGGGAAAAAGATCTCCCATTGGTGGAGTTTTCGTATAATAACAGTTACCACACCAGCATTCAAGCCGCTCCATTTGAGGCATTGTACGGGCGTAAATGCCGATCACCTCTTTGTTGGGCAGAGGTGGGTGATAGTCAGATCACGGGTCTAGAACTTGTAGTAGACGCAACGGAAAGAATTGCTCAGATACGACAACGAATGGCGGCAGCTCGTGACCGTCAGAAAAGCTACGCTGATAAGCACAGGAAACCACTCGAGTTCCAGGTTGGGGATTGAGTGCTACTCAAAGTCTCACCTTGGAAAGGTGTAGTTCGTTTTGGCAAACGAGGTAAACTTAACCCACGTTACGTTGGACCGTTCGAAATCATCGAGAAAATAGGCAAGGTAGCCTACAAACTGAACCTACCAGTAGAACTCGGTGGAGTTCACAACGTATTTCACGTGTCAAATCTGAAGAAGTGTCTGTCAGATGAGACCCTCATAGTTCCTTTGAAGGAGCTCACTATCGACGATCAGTTGCGATTCGTCGAGGAACCAGTTGAAATCACGGACCGAGACGTTAAATTCCTCAAGCACACCAGAATACCTCTTGTTCGAGTTCGTTGGAACTCCCATCGTGGCCCAGAGTTCACCTGGGAACGAGAAGACCAAATGAAACTCAAGTATCCCCAGTTGTTCGGGAACAGTGCAACCACTACTGAGGCTGAAGCTACTACAGAATTTCAGGACGAAATTCCAAATTAATGGAGGGATGATGTAACACCCCAGGAAAACCGGTAAACTACACAACATAACTAGCTTCCTCAGTAACCGCATGCTAAATTTCGGGACGAAAGTTCTTTCAATTTGGGGATAATGTGACAACTCGAGTTTCCAAGATTCCATCTTCGCATTAATTGCACGTTAACTGTTTAGTTGTTTGCATGTTTGCCTTGTAATTGTACACGTTGGATTATATGTTGAGGTGTTTGTTGGATATGTTATCTATGTAATGTGATTAAGGTGTTTAACATGAAATCTGTTTGAAAAACTTAAACCATTTATACCTTGTATGGCTTTGACGAAACCAGAAGTGTTTCGTCATCAACACTCCGACGAAACGGAGAGTTGCTTCGTCACAGACATCTCGACGAAACAGTGATGTGTTTCGCCATCCTTATTCGACGAAACAAAGTGTTTCGCCGACCCATTGATTCGCCGAAGCCCATTAAGGGCCCAATGTGTTACGCGTATACTTATTGAGTTCTACGGTTTCATTCATGACATTTTTAACAAACTAGAAACCCTAGCTTTCTCTCCCTCTCTATTAACCGACGGCAGCCATCATTAGCATCCTTGGAAACTTTCAAGTCCTTCATTCTAATCCCTATACCTTTCGGTTAGTTAATTGTTGATATTTAAATTGCTTATGAATTCATTATGTATATCGTGATGATTTATGAATACATGATTCGTATGCTTGTCTGCTAACAGTTTGTTATAGGATAGGGTTAATGGTTATAGATGATAGATGGTGACGAATGTTTTTGATCACGATGATTGGATTATAATGATTGATTAGGGTTGCTTATTATTGTTGATCAGAATAGAATGTTAATATTAATGAATTTGTGAATGTGTTCTCATGTAATGGTCAACATATATGCTAGATTGTCTAAGGTTAACACATGATTATGTTATGATTGGTATAATAATTGGTATCGATGATTGTTGTATGGGTTCTGTGTGATTGTATGTTTGTTGTGAACTGTTAATCGGCGGATTAGGGTTTTCTGTGTAACTGTTAACGACGTAACTGATCTTGTAGATGAAACGCAAATCACGGCGAAACAGGGGGTGTTTCGCCGAGAGTAGATATGACGAAACGGAGGGTGTTTCATCGAAGGGTTGCACGATGAAACAAGTATGTTTCGTCAAGGGTTTAAATTGCACAGTGAACTCAGTTAGGTCTGTTAGGGGTTAACTGAGTTAGTTAACTGTTGTTAAATGATAAACATGACTTGCATGAGGTTGAATATGTACTTTGTGTTATTTTGTGATCACTGATTCAATACCCACCGTGATTGTACTTATACGTGAACTTCATGAATGTAAACTGATTTTGTACACGTGCATACCATAGGCCTTGACTGATTAATTGGAACCAAGTAATTAACCAAACCGAGCAAACCAAGGTGAGTTCACACCCTTTCCAAGGCATGGGATTCCCGGTGGGTTGGGAATGGACTGAATGACTACCCGTACTTGCATCATTACTAGACTACTAGACTACTTACTACCGTCCTCGGATTGGGAAGGACGCCAGTGGGAAAACCTACATAAAACCTACGTACTATTGTCCTCGGTTGGGGAAGGACACCAGTGTTAGAACCTACGTACTATTGTCCTCGGTTTGGGAAGGACACCAGCGCTAAACCTACGTACTTGATACGTACTACTGTCCTCGGTTAGGGAAGGGCACTTACGTAAAACCTACGTCAACTCATACTTACCACTGTCCTCGGATTGGGAAGGACACCTATAGATACAACTAGTCTAGTACATACAACATGGGGAGCCCCCACTTATTACTGTAAAGGTTTGGGAACAAGGGTACTGGGTAAACGCATGATTATGAACGAACTTACGATTACTGAACAATCAACTGTGAACTCGCTCAACTTTGTTGTTGACTCTCTGTTACATGCCTTGCAGGACGTTAGGTACTCATGGAGCTTGCACTGGGAGGCGCAGTCGTTGTAGGACATGGACAGTGGATGCCATGTTAAAAACATTATGACATTTTGAACTTAATACTTATGTTTGGGTTTTCACAATTATGCTTCCGCTAAACACTTAACTATGTTTTGTTTTGAACACCTTTTGTGTTGATGGGTTGAACTTTATTAATTACTTGCTATGTTCAATATGATTGGTGGCTTGATCTTGGTCAGTCACGCCTCCATGCGGTGTTACTCCGCGAGTGGATTTTGGGGGTGTGACAATAATACCGTATTCCAAGCCCGTATAGGGAAAATAAGTTAAAAGCATTTACCTGATAATAGCAGTAAAATTCCTAAGGCTTTTGAAGGCACTTGATACCGGAAGCTATTTAATCTGTATAAAAGGTTTAATTAACCTATTAGGATGCTAACGGGTCTTTAATTAAGTCAAGGACTTAGACCGGCTAGCTAGAAGGAAACCTTACGGTTCTAAACGCTAGATTAAGCGGAGACCGGGATAGAATGTGAT
Source organism: Helianthus annuus (assembly GCF_002127325.2). Lineage (NCBI taxonomy): Eukaryota > Viridiplantae > Streptophyta > Magnoliopsida > Asterales > Asteraceae > Helianthus > Helianthus annuus. The sequence continues at coordinate 12,254,619 of NC_035433.2, read as the reverse complement.
TTAGACCCGACAAGCTTGGATACTTGTATAATATGGGTAAACTAAACACATTCTGGAAAATGAGAATTAAATGATAAGGTTAAGCCCGTTTCGGCTATTTTGCGTAAACTAGTCACTTAAACCGATCCGAACGCATAAACGCGTAACGGGTAACCAAATAAATTATATACAGGTCTTAATCGTTATTATGCTCAAAATATGTTAATATATCAGTAGTATATTAACATATATGCCCAAAAAGTAATTTAAACCAAAATAAGTCCCATAAGGGTATTTTGGTAATTTTAATGCCCATAAAAGAGTTTAATTACTAAACTGAGTTCCAGGTCTGATTTAATTAGTAAAAATATGTACTTTTATAAGTTATATCAGTAGGGTATTTTATATGCGAGAAAAATATCTTTTATAACCAATTACGCACCGTAGGGGCATTTTGGTAATTTCACATAAGCTTTTAAAGATCAAAACAGGCTTTTGAGTTTAAAAACTTTAGCTTACTATATAATTATATAAATTAGCTTAAAACATCAGTAGGTAATATGTTTTGTATGCCAAATATAGTTTTGACCCATACTAGGTGCTGAAAATGTTTAAAAGTCGATTTAAAGGGGTATTCGTGTTAAAATAGGAAATCTGAGTTTTTGATCACTTTATAAGGTTCAAAATGTTCTATTTATCATATAAAATCAGTAGCAAAAAGTTTGGTACTAAAATGTTATGTAAAACTCATTTTATGTACAAAAAGGGTAAAACCGACAATTACCGAAATCATGCTATAATCCTATGTTATGCTCAGCCTAAAAATAAATAAAAACCTTCAAAAATCCCAAAATATTATTTTACATCAGTAAGTAAAAAGTTTGGTGTCAAAAATCGGGTTTAGATAGGCTTTATGCTAATTACGCCTTTTAAATGAAAAAAAAGCTCCTTAATTACGCTATTGAGCATAACTCCTATTCTAGAGCTCAATCTGATGTCAAATTTTCGGGACATGACTAAATATCAGTAGCAATTGTGTTAGTCCATTCACATTGCTAAAAATCTCAGTTTTATGCAAAAAGGGCGTTTAAGGCATTATTAAGCATAATTACGATCAAGTGCATATAATTCAAACCACCAGGCATCATGCAATATAACTTCAGAGGGTTATACTACTGAATAATGTGGTTCTAAAGGAAACTTAAAGCATGGAAGAATTAAGCTTGAACGGGTCAGAACTGAAAGTCAAAGCAAAAGTCAAGCTTTTGTCAAACTACTTTGACCCGACAATTAACTGGTCAAACAGGATAATTAGGAGATGCCCTTTTAAGGGTTAATTACCTATACTAATGTGGTCTTATAACTACTTTCAATTTGATCAGTTGTTAAACCATATAAGATTAAAACGAAAGTCAAACTTCAATTATGACAAGTTTGACTTCTAAATAATTAAGCTAACTACAAGGACTAAACAGGTAATTAGGAGCTTACTACAGGTCCAAGCTGTCTTTTCTACACTTGATAGTCTTCTCCTTGTCCTTGCAATGCTCCAGAAGTTGGTTTGAAGATGTTTGCAAATGTGAGCTTTGAGACTCAACTTCAAAGGCCTATATATACTTAATCACAACTTCATGGATCAAGCCCAACTGTTATGGGAGGCCCCAGGATCACCCCAGGTGTCCTAGTGGTTTAATATTACCGTCCAATAGTCCCTTGTTTCGAAACAAGTCAGTATGAGTCGGTTTAGCAGCTGCAACATACATCTGTCCAAAATTCTGCACAGCGACAAGCTTACGGACCGTAAGCTGCTAGTCTTGCGGACCGTATTTGAGTCTTACGGACCGTAAGTCCGGATGCATGCGGTCCGTAACCGAACCTGATTTGCATCGCCCAGTTACCTCTTTGCGGACCGTAAGCCTAGGGCCATACGGTCCGTAACCGATGACCAGAGGACAAAAATTTTAAAACTTTCATATACTTTACCATGCATTTCCATGACCGAATTTTGAACAATAATCAGTGTAATAGTCCATATGACCAGTTCTGAATGCTCAAACAACAATGCCATGCAATGTGTCTCCTTGGAGTTTATAGAGTTTGTCCAAACATGAAGATTCGGCAATATTGCACATGAAATCCAAAATCTTGAATTGTTGCATGAATTATTACTAACTAGCTGAAGTTCATGGATTTTCTAATAGTCATTCATTAGGGTGTATTATACAATTTATAAAGCTTTTGGGAAATGTTTAAAAGGTCACTCAGAGATAAACTTAACATGTTGACACGTATAATTCCCGTATCTTTATTATCTTTAGTATATATACACGAACGACTTCTTATATTCAATTAACCTTTCGATTAAGAATAAATCATCCACGAAATGTCAATCAGAGGCTCAAGTTTGGGCATGTTTACATTTTAAGTCCTTCACAAATTTTCCACGTGTTTAAAGTTCAGGACACGTGTCTGTCACACCCCGAAATATCAGAGCATTGGCGTGACTGGACTGGTATCTTCATTGCACAGCGGAAGCAAACAATCTAAGTATTTTGGAAATTGAACGCCACTAAGTACTCGACTCTTCATGGTCCTCCTATTCCAACCGTTCCATTGTTTGAAAAGTAACCTGAGAAAGAAACATGCGAAAAATCAACATAATGTTGAGCGAGTTCATAGTTTGTTTGAAAAAGATTTAAAATAAATCTTTTTGAATGACCGGTTTTTGTTGTATTGTTGAATGTTTAAATACTTGAATGTTTAAAATACTTGAATGTTTAAATACTTGAATGTTTAAATACTTGAATGAAAACATGGTATGTAACTTGTAGAATGTATGAATGTTTGAACGTAACTTGTAAAACGTATCTGTAACTGAGTACTATGAATGTTTGAGATCGCTAGTGGTTTGCAAGGCCACTAACATGTGTCACGACATAGGAAGCCACCAAACCTAGGCATTTTTGTCACCTTGACTGAGACACAGAAGCACTCATTGGTAGAAGTAGGCCAAGAGTGGGGTTGCCTGAAACACATTAGATCTAACCTTTTGTTCCGCGGTCTGAATGTATACGTTGATTAATGGTGCTTATGGTACCCTATTCGAGACATGATCTAGAATGTTTCACTTGAATGTTTTTGTACTCCATCATACCATAACACATGTATTATAAGCTCTTGTATTTGTATTTTCCCGTAATTTAGAAAACTAGAATTTGTGTGTATGCATATTTCGAAAAATATGCTTGTTTAAAAAAAAAACGGTATAAAACATAAGCTTTTCGTAAACCATTTGTGTCAGTTAAAACTTGCTTGTAAAATGGTTTAGAAATATGAAATTCATGTATGCTTTGCAAAAAGTGCATGTCTTTCCACCCCGAAAACATTTAGAAAAATGTAAAACTGTAAAAAGGTGGGGTTATGAACTCACCTGAATATTCCTTTGCAAAGCTAGCTATATACGACTTTGCGATGTCGTTTCCAAGACGGGACTTGCTAGCGTGCATTCTACAATATTCCTAACATGGAATATCTAATAAGTTTCTAAGCAAAAACGGTAACTACGTGTTACCGAGCTCTACCGAATCGTTAACTGAACGATTTGACGTAAATTGTCAACTTAAAATACGCGAAGAAGTTATACTGGTTAGCTCGTTTTAAGAAGTTGTATGTTGATATAGTAATATATAATAAACTCGTATTATATATTGCGTCTTGTGTATATTTGCCAAAATATACGTATATGCCGTTTCGGCGTTTGAAATAAATATAAAAGTTATATTTATAAAAATTTCATCGAGTCGTATGCTTAAAATAAATATATACTATATTTATTTATAAAAGGATTCGAGTTTGTTTGAAATAAATATAATAATAACTATATTTGTTTTTGTTGTTGAAATATTTTCTATATCGTTGTTCTCGTAAGTTGTAAGTCGTTGTCGAAAGTTATACTCTATATTTGTATCTCGTTTTATAAAAGTCGCTTTTCAATAAAACATGTTTTGCTTTTACCAGTTTTCTCGAAAAACGGGCAGAGTTTCCTCTGTTTTTGGACGCCCCCGACATCTAAGTGTCGCTATATTTTTCAAGATTCAACCAATAACTAACGCACTGTAATCAGATATATCTCGTCAAGCATTTCAAAATATAAAGTAAATCATAAACGAAATGGTTCGAGCTCGTTCACGTTAATAAAATAAGGAATAATTATCGTAATTACTGCACGTATCCTAAATTCTTTTACCAAGTCCTCGTGCCACTGAGTTGACCGAGTCAACTGGGTTGACTCGCTGAGTTGACCGAGTTGACCCGAGACCCGCACTTGAATCTGACCGAGTTGCACCGAGCCACAAACCCGAACCCGAACAACATCAGGTCTGCCCCGTTGACCTGAGTAGACTCGGTTTGACCGAGTCAAACCGTACCGAGCCGTCTGACCGCGAACCGAAGTCGAACCGGAGCTGTTCACTTGTAGACTTGAGCCGTGACTGAACTACTAGTATCGATCATCATCTCTAACAGTGGCCATATAAACAAAATCATCATCACCATTTTCAGATTTGCGAGAAATAAAAGAAATAAGAAGTGATTACCGGAATAACTTGCCGGATAAAGTCACAGACCGCCGGACCTTGATACCGACCGCTGGTCCGAGATGCCGACTTCTGGTCCGAGATGCCGACCGCCGGACCGTCACCTCTGCTCCGTCTCTCTCATCTCCGACACTCTCTCTCTTCACGCCGTTCTCTCTCTCCTTCTCTCTGCGTCGTCGAGCCGCGGTGTGCCACCGGCTCCGGTCGCCGGTTACCCTCCACCGCCCCGTCGCTTTCTTTCTCCTCTTTCGTTCGTAGCCCCGCACCACCCACCACAGCGCCGCCGCCTGTGGTGGTGGTGTTGCTGCCGCTGATATTCGCTGCCACCAAAACAATGGTGGTGGCCGATGGTATAAGAGAAGACAGGGGGGGGGGGGTTATCTGTCGTCGGTAGCCGGCTCCGGCTTACCTGCCGAGCAAAAATCAGAAGAGGGGGGTGCGATGTGTTGTGAGGTGTGGGTGATTTATGTATGGATCAAGAGAGGGAGGGTGTAGGTGAGGTAGAGAGAGATTAGATTTCTCTGTGTTTGTATAATATGACTGAGGGAGAAAGGGAGTGCAAGAGGTAATGGGTTTCTTTGAGAAGATGACTTCTCTGTGTGTGCTAAATGAAATCGAGAGTGAGGGAGAGAACTTTATCTTTGTGTGTGTTATAAGTTGTGAGTGAAAGTAAATAGGGTGCAACACCCTTTATATAGAGTTTAAGGTTTTAATTGCCTTTTGAGTGTTCAAAATGTATTCAGGTCAAATGTTTTATATTTGGAGCTAAAATCTCTTGAATAGATTTATGGAGATATGAAAAGATTTGGTAAATATTTTACTTGGATTTGTAGGGATTTTTAGAGATCTCATAAGATCTAATTTATTGTACAGGTTTAGGTTTGTGGGTTTTGGGCTTGGGCCCAGGGCCCACAAGCCTATCTCATGTGTATGCGGTCCGTAATTCCTACGAGACCCGGTATCGCGACCCCTACTCCGTAAGCATAAAATATTCTTAGAAATTCCATGTTTGTCGGCGTTGTCAGCATTTCGTACGGTATTAGTCCGTTGTCGCGTCATATTTAGCAGATTCCCATAAATCACCACACGCGCACTGTATAGCTGAACAAACGTTCCTGGGCACTCCAAGGGCCTAATTAAGTTAATTAGCGTCGTAAGCCCTATTTATTATCGCGTTAATCACCTGTTAATCACGAAATTAAGGGTGTAAATTAGCGGTTGTCACAGTGTTTATATATAATTTGGACATGCGTTTACGTGGTGTCACACGAAGACGATGAAGACATGGAAGAAATTGAAGAAGGTGAATCCATGATAATTTTTGATAGAGAGATGGGGTGCTAGCGGGTAAAAATTGGTATAAAATTAGATGAGTTTTTATAAAAAGGGAAGAGGGGTTATAAAATGTGAGAGAGATATGAGATTGTAGTGGGTGAAAAGTTGTAAAAAAAGGTGTGTTAGGAAACTTTATTTGTAAGTATTAAAGAAAATCTCAATCAACTGGATCTCTGAAGAAGATAACAGTCCTGAAGAACAAAGCAAGATGAAGAAAATCAGTTAAAGCAAAGTATCTACTACAAAGAATCTCAAGTTGATAAAGAGTTGATTTGGATTATCAGAGAAGGTCGTTTCTGATGGATCTGATGATATTTCTGATAAAATATCATCAGTTTCTGACAAATTCTGATCATCAAATTTTCTGATGATTTGTTCACCAGAATTTCTGATGAAGTGGCTTATCAGAAATTCTGATAACAGACCCACTTGTCTAAAATCACAACTCTATCCTGCCACCCATGACCGAAGCATGACATTATTGGTTTTCATGATTACAAATGCAACTTGAACGATGGATTCAATGAATATGTCAAATTGCTACTTTATGCCGGACTTATTGCATGCAATTCTTTATTCATGTCCACAGCCATCTATAAATAGAAGGCTCGAGAGGCAGAAGATACTTGAGTTTGAAGCTTAGCATTCACATACAAACACTCAAACTCCAACTGCTCTTCTCACCCATAGAAATCAAGATTCATTTGTATTAGATAATAATCTTACAATCACCTTGTTAAACTAATTTGTTTCAAAGTGATATAAACTTGATAATGTCACACCCGTTCATTAGCGGAAGCGCGCGGTGTGAACTTGATTAGTTCTCATTGCATACGATATAAGTAAACAACTACATGAATAAAAACATACGATGTTCATCCATTGACATAGTAAAATATTACACATCATAAATTTGTTTAAAATGGCAAACGACATAAGTTATAAGTTTTACAAAAGACGAGTTCAACATAAGTTTAAAACATAAGGCTTTGCATCCTATATCTCATTGAAGATGAGATATATGGACCAAACCCTCCAAAAGGGATGACATCGATGACTTGTAATCCAAAAGCTTCATAATAAACACCAGCACCCAAGTTCCATTAGTTTCCTGAAATACATGTGAGTTTGAAAACATCAACAAAAGTTGAGCGAGTTCATGTGTTTTATGTGTAATGCGCATCAAATGAATCTCAAAAACATTTGAAAGTTTAGTTTATAAGTAGGTATGTAAAGCGTCTATGAACATGTTGATCATTAATGTTTTGCAAGGACATTAATATATGTGACGACATAGGAGGTACTCAACCCGCGTAGGCAATTTAAGTGTCGAACTCTCGACGATGGACACAACAGCACTCTAGGGGTCACCCTTGGACCGTGAGTGGGGCTCGCCCGTACCCATTAGATCTAACCTTTGTTCCTTGGTCCTCAAAAGGATTAATGGCACCTCAGTTACAGCCTATGCTCACATGATCTAAGAGTTCATTCCATAACTTAATCATACCTATGTTTGACATGTATTTCCCCCCGAAAGTTGTAAACCAAAACGTTAAAAGAAAAGGGGGACATGAACTCACTGTATTGCGTCCAGCAATAAGCTCTAGCAACCGTGTTCCGTAAGCGTGAGTCAACCTACAAGGGTTCTAACTCATTAGACACGTCGGTCTTTCCTAGACCTTGTACTCGTTGTTCATCTTGAACGTTTATTATTTCCATATAGTTTTTGGAACACTTGTATATTTTTAGTAGTATGTTGGCACTTGTTTCATATGTATACCTTGGTTCATGACTTTATATTTGTTACACAAATATAAGTGTAAAGAGTGTTAAAAATATTTATTTTTAACGTCGAAATACGTTGTCGTATGTATACAACCTTAGTGAGAGAGTACACTTCAACAAGTGTATGTGTGTATATCGTCATGTACTAGAATCCTTTATACATATACCGTATGTATACTTGTATTTGTGTGCTTTATACATGTACGTGTACTGTATTTATACGTGTAGGTATCCCGTATTATACGTGTAGGTATACCGTATTTATACGTGTAGGTATACCGTATTTATACGTGTAGGTATACCGTATTATACGTGTAGGTATATTTTATTATACGTGTAGGTATACCGTATTTAGAATGTATTTTTATAATATATATTTATATAAAAAAAAATATACATGTATTATATTTTTTTTTTTACCTTGGGCTTAGCCCACCATTTAGTGTTTTTGGGCTTGGCTCATACATTTAGTCATTGGGCCTTAGTCCATGACTTTAAGTTAGTGGGCTTAGTCCATTTTAACATTGTATTTGGGCTTAGCCCATTTTATTTATTAAAGTGGGCTTATTTAAGTGTTTATTGGAATGGGCCTTTGCCCATGTATTTATGATATTGGGCCTAGCCCAATGTTTATGTTATTTAAGCCCATCATTTATTGTCTTAGCCCAATATAAATTTTAAAGGCCTAATTTCATATTCTTGCAACTTACTAATCTTCTACTAGTTATGCTAATAATTTTTATAATCACACTTAGTGTTATTTTCATTGTTAAACTTTCCGGTCTTTCGTTGTCGTCAATATATATGATGTGTCTAAAATTTATTTTATTTTTAGACTTGTCGTAATGATCGGCTAATATAACTTTTGTGTCGAAATTGTCCGTTTCGCCGACGAAGCATAAAGTGTCGTCCGATGTTTGCCGTCCGTTTTCCGTCATTCGAGGTTCGCTCCATGTATTATGGTATCACCTAAACGTGTTTTAAGTGTTCGCGAAGGTTCGCGGCTATCGCCATGCTTGCGAATGTTAGCGAGGTTTCGGTTACTTGTAAGTGTATAATGTTCATGTGTATTATTTTTAACATTTTGTTATGTATTCCTAAGACTAATACATACACATAATATACACACTTTGTACATCAAATAAAGTATTTGGAATATATATACATATAATTTTCTCCAAAAATTATATTAGTTGTTATCCTTGTAATTTTTACCCATTTGTCATAAAAATAACTTGTAGTGTTTTAAATAAACTCTTGTATGGTTAGTGCTTAACCATTGCCATTAGGGTTTGTATAATCATGATTAGAGTCGCTAATCACAATTAAGTTTACTAATCACGATTAACCATGCTAATCACCCCGTTAATCTCTTTTTAATCGCGATTAGATTTTTAGAAAATTTCGTCATAGTTTGTCATAGTTTCCCTAAACTATGGCGTTTTCCCATGTATTCAAAACATGTTTAAAATCATTTCCAATTTACCATTAACATCAATTCACTAATCTCAACAATTTACAACATTAAATAAACAATTTCTATCACTTATTTCCTTAAATCATGAGCACTTATATATATAAATTTTCTAAAAAAAAATCCAAGACTTCTATGTCTAGAAATCCAAGACTTTTTTTTTTAAGTGTGGTTTTCATAACCATTTCTTAAATCACTTGTTATTATTTATTTTTTTTTTGAAATTACATTTACTAGTTCTTAATCACCATGTTTAGGTCATTAAATCCTTAATCTTTCAAGTTTAAACACACATATATATAAAGCTCATGGATTTAAGGGTGATGATCTTTCTTGATTTAAACATCTAGTTGTTTAAATCATATTTTTTTTTAGTCAAGTATAACAAGATCATCACTTATTTAAGTTACTACACTAAATAAACAACATGATCATCATAATCTCATGACTAAACATCCTACTCTAATATAAACTAACATGATCATACAACTTATTTAACTCTAAAACACATAATAATCACATAATACTTCGTGGTTAGTAAGTTGTTTAAGTTTTGTTTAGGGTTTTAAGTTAAATTTTTCTAAATCCTCAAGATGGTCAACAAGTACTTTTGTAATCTATATGTAATAACAAACTTAAAAATGATAAGTTAGTGGCTTACAACTTTGCAAGTGTCTTTAAGAGGATGATTTAGACGAGATTAAGCTTCAACCAAAGCCCTAAGTGTGCTCCATGCTTGCACCTTCCTTGAATGATCTTGAAATGTGCTAGATAAACTTTGAATTTTTATGTTTAAAATTTGAGAAAAATATGAATGTGGTGTGTGTGATATTGCCGTGAGGTGAGGGAGAGCAAAAGGGAATGTTTGGATTTTTTTTTTTGTTTGAATGGCAAGAATGATGAAAAATGATGTTATAAATCTTTCAAGTCAACACATGATCTTAACTCACCATACCTCTTACAAGATTTTGCTCAACTTATCAAGTTGTAGGTGATGTAGGGGAGGGCCCCTCATGGGCCGATTTTTTTGGCATATGTTTATAGATTTGTATTATTATTATTTTTTTTTTAGTTTACATATATATATGATGTTGTAAATTACCTAAGTTTTTAGGGGGTTTAAGGAATTCTTGACCCATTATTGTTATTGCAATAATATTTTTTTTTTATACCAAAATGTGGCTTACTAGTTCACTAGGTTATTAGTTTAGGTGTTTGAGTGGCAAAAATGCCACTCACTAGTTCGTCAGCACGAATTCGGGTAAGTTGTGAATGTACCGTCGTAGTACCGGAAGCTTGTGTTTCGGATGTCCCATTGATATCCCCAAGCTTATTTAGGGTGTCATATATTATTTACAAGTCCTACGGACATTAAAATGCAGAATTGTAGTGTCGCGGACATTTTATTTTGTTACAGTTTGGCGTAGAACGAACAACTTAAAAATATACATTCTTTCAAATTTTATATGTTTTATCATTTGGTGCCCCTAGTTAGGGGTTTTTATTTATATTCCTACTATAATATTCTTTCATGCCATTTGTTGCTCGTTCAGACAGTTTTCAGAACATGCTGGCATGAATAGTGCGATCCGGTGAATAGTGTTTTCAACATTTTGCCAACATATTAGGACATAGTTTGTAGTTTTCTCGCGACGTGGCGATTGTGTTAATATTGTTTAGCGTACTTAACCATGTCCTATGGTTGCTACACTTTATACGACCTAATCATGCAATAATTAAATCGTAATGAGAGAGATTAAATGTTAAATCAAGTGTTTAAGTTGTACGGAATTACCATTATTTTTGCCAGTTGTCACATTCTCCCCCCGTTAGAAGAATTTCGTCCCGAAATTCGAGTCGTGCTACCGGTTGCAGGGGGGGTCTGGAAACAGGTGAGGGTACTTGGATTTCATTTGGTCTTCACGTTCCCACGTATACTCGGGACCGTGACGCGAGTTCCAACGAACTTTAACTAGCCTCCTACGATTTCTGCGTGTCTTGTGGACCTTCCAGTCCGTAACCTCAACAGGTTCTTCAGTAAATTGAAGTTTTTCGTTGACGTGTATCTCATCTGCTGGAATGACAACCGTCTCTTGTGTAGGGCTTTTCTTGAGATTTGACACGTGAAACGTGTTGTGTACATTGCTCAGTTCTTCTTCTTCTGGTAGTTCTAACTTGTATGCAACAGTTCCGATCTTTTCCAGGATTTTGAAGGGTCCAATGTAACGTGGGTTCAACTTTCCACGTTTACCAAATCTTACTACGCCTTTCCAAGGCGAGACTTTTAACAATACCATGTCTCCGACCTCGAAAGCTAATGGTTTGCGTCGTTTGTCGGCGTAGCTCTTTTGTCTATCGCGAGCCATCTTGATACGGTCTCGTATTTGCATGATCTTGTCTGAGGTTTCTTGTACCCAATCTGGACCAATGAGTTGTTTATCCCCGGTCTCCGCCCAACATAGCGGGGACCGACACTTTCGCCCATATAATGCTTCAAACGGGGCGGCCTTGATGCTAGTGTGATAACTATTATTGTACGAGAACTCCACTAAGGGCAAGTGAGTATCCCAGTTTCCACCCAAATCCATCACACAAGCACGTAACATGTCCTCCAAAGTTTGTATCGTTCGTTCACTTTGGCCGTCCGTTTGAGGGTGAAAGGCCGTACTGAGATTCAGTTGGGATCCAAATGCCTTTTGGAATGATTGCCATATCCTAGACACAAATCGACCATCTCGGTCTGATATAATAGAGATAGGCACTCCATGTCGTGCCACAATCTCCTTGAGATATATTTCGGCCAGTTTCCTAGTGCTATCCTTCTCCCTGATCGGTAGAAAATGTGCGGACTTTGTAAGTCGATCTACAATTACCCAAATCATATCATGGCCTTTTGAGGTTCGGGGTAACTTAGTAATGAAGTCCATTGAGATTTTTTCCCATTTCCATACGGGAATTTCAGGTTGTTGGAGCAACCCTGAAGGCTTTTGATATTCCGCCTTAACCTTAGCGCAGGTTAGGCATCTCCTAACATAAGCAGCAATGTCGCTTTTAAGCTTAGGCCACCAATAAAATTCTTTTAAATCTTGGTACATCTTATCCGAACCCGGATGTATAGAGTACCTTGACTTGTGTGCCTCGTCCAAGATAATTGTTCGTAGTTCGCCAAAGAACGGGACCCAAATTCGTCCCATAAAGTACAGTGTTCCATCCTCCTTTGGCACCAATTGTGCCTCCATTCCTTGTAAGGATTCGGCTGGTATATTTTCTGGTTTAAGCGCCTCTTGTTGAGCATCGTGAATCCGAGAAGTGAGATCATTATGTATGGTCATCTCCAAGGCTCGCACCCTTAGAGGTTTAATACGTTCCTTGCGGCTCAGGGCATCCGCCACAACGTTCGCCTTGCCCGGATGATACTTTATCTCACAATCATAATCGTTCAATAACTCGACCCATCGTCGTTGCCGCATATTTAAATCTTTCTGATCGAATATGTGCTGCAAACTCTTGTGGTCTGTGAAGATTGTACAACGAGTACCATATAAGTAGTGACGCCAGATCTTTAACGCGAATACCACTGCACCTAGCTCCAGATCGTGCGTGGTATAATTTTTCTCATGCACCTTTAATTGACGAGACGCGTACGCAATGACTTTGTCCCGTTGCATCAACACGCAACCAAGACCTTGACGCGATGCATCACAATAAACCATGAAGTCATCGGTACCGTCGGGTAAGGCCAAAATAGGCGCGTCACAAAGTTTATCCTTCAGCAGTTGAAACGCCGCCTGTTGTTTCTCGCCCCAATCAAATTTCTTGTCTTTTTGCGTTAGGGACGTTAGCGGTTGAGCAACTTTTGAAAAGTTCTCTATGAATCGTCTATAATAGCCCGCTAATCCCAGAAACTGTCGTATCTCAGTAGGGGTTCTAGGCGCTTCCCAATTCTTAATTGCCTCAATCTTTGCTGGGTCGACGTGAATTCCCTTCTCATTTACCACATGACCTAGGAATTGAACCTCGCGAATCCAAAATTCGCACTTCGAAAACTTTGCATACAGTTGTTCCTTTCTCAAGAGTTCCAAAATAGCTCGCAAATGTTGCTCGTGTTCCTCCTTGGTTCGCGAGTATATTAGGATATCATCGATAAACACAATCACAAACTTGTCCAAATACGGCTTACACACACGGTTCATGAGGTCCATGAACACTGCTGGTGCATTGGTTAAGCCGAACGGCATAACAAGAAACTCGTAATGTCCGTAACGAGTCCTAAAAGCCGTTTTGGGGATACTTTCTTCCTGTATTCTCAACTGATGGTAACCCGATCTCAGATCGATCTTGGAGTAGTAGCTGGAACCTTGTAGTTGATCGAATAAGTCGTCGATTCTCGGTAAGGGATATCGGTTCTTGATGGTCAGCTTGTTTAACTCCCTATAATCAATGCACATGCGAAAGCTGCCGTCTTTCTTTTTGACAAATAATACCGGAGCTCCCCAAGGTGAGAAACTCGGTCTAATAAATCCTTTATCTAGCAGCTCTTGCAGCTGAGTAGATAACTCCTGCATTTCAGACGGAGCTAACCGATATGGTGATTTCGCCACTGGTGCCGCTCCTGGCACCAAATCAATTCGAAACTCCACTTGACGTTGCGGAGGTAGTCCAGGCAAGTCTTCTGGAAAGACTTCTGGAAATTCTTTCACGACAGGGATGTCTTCTAGCCTCGGCTCTTTGGTTTCCTTGTCAACTACGTGGGCGAGGAAGGCTATACAGCCTTTTCGAAGACACTTTTGCGCCTTCATGCAATTTATGATCCGTAGAGGTGTCTCGCGTTTCTCCCCATGGATTATAAGTGTTTCTTCATTCGGCAATGGGATGCGGATGCTCTTTTCGTGACAAACCACTTCTGCCCGATTGTCGGATAACCAATCCATTCCAACAACCGCGTCAAAGCTGCCCAACTCAACGGGTAAGAAGTCGATAAGAAAATTTCGCTCTCCAAGCTCGAGTGTACAACCCTTGATAACCTCATCCGCTTCGACTAATTTTCCATTCGCCAATTCTATAGAATACGGGACGTCTAGTTTACTCGACTCTAGACTAAGTATGTTCTTAAATTCTATAGATATAAAACTAAAGTCGGCGCCAGTGTCAAACAGAATGGATGCAAAGTGTTGGTTTATAGGGAACGTACCCGTAACTACGTTCGGGTCCTGTCGCGCTTCACGTGCTCCAATCGTGAAGACTCTTCCACGGGCTTGATTTTCTTTAGGACAATCCTTCAAAAAGTGCCCTAAGTCTCCGCAGCCAAAACAACCTTGGCCTCGTCCATTACCATTTCTACCTTGGTTGTTGTTGTTATTGTTTCCGCCCTGATTGTTGTTGTTGTTTCCTCCTCGGTTTATATTTCTTCCTCCAGTTCCTACCCAACATGTTTCTTTGTTGTGCCCTTCCTTTCCACATTTGTCACACTTAGCTCTTGGACATCGACCATTGTGGTGAAACTTGCACTTATCACACTTAGGCTTGGAACCCAAATACCCTTTACCACTAGCCTCATTAGTGGCTCCATAAGCTTTAGTACCACGAGTTGGGTTCACTTCCCTTCGTTTGTTCGCATTCCAGTTGTCGTTGTTTGCTTGAGTGCCTTTCTTTAAGTTTGAAAACTTTCTCTTGTTGCCGCTTGAAGACTCCACATGAGTCTCTTTTTTGTTAGAGCCTGGCTTTGAAAACTTGTCTAAACGAAGAGCCTCCTCGGTGAGGGCGACAGCCAAGTCGATTGCCTCGCTGATTGTAGGGGGCTTGGAAGAAGTAACCATGCTTAGAATCTCAGGAGCAAGTCCCCAGATGAACCTCTCAATCCGCTTAAACTCAGGTTCCACCAAGTAGGGAACAACCCTTGACAAGTCGTGGAAGCGTTGTATGTATCCAGCGATATCAGATCCGATCATTCTTAAATTCCAAAACTCGGTTTCAAGTTTCTGGATCTCAGCCCTCGAACAATACTTTTTCCTCATCAGTTCTTTGAGCTCGTCCCAGCTCATGGCATACGCAGCAGTTTCTCCTTTTGTCTGAACCTGTAGGTTCCACCATGAAAGTGCTCCGTCCAAGAACAACCCGGAAATGTAGGTAACCCTTTGTTCAGGAAGACATTTGCTCATTCTCAGGACTGAGTCAGTCTTCTCGGCCCAACGTACAAATGCTACGGCACCTCCTGTGCCGTCGAAGTTCAGAGGTTTGCAGTCCAAAAACTGCTTGTACGTGCAACCTGAAACATTTACAACCACAAACCGTGAATGAACATGGACATAGTACAAATAGAATATACGGGAGTATTGTAATGTGTCATAGACGATTTAACATTACCGGCAGGGGGATTGTTTCCTGATGTACCACCGCTTTGCTCGGAGCGGTTGGCTTCGTACTGCGCAATAGCCTGCGAGATGCGCTCATTGAGTTCGGCTTCTGTTCTCGGTAGGGGGTTTGTGTTGGTACTTCGCCTCGGCGGCATTGTCTTCTAATAAGAAACGTCAAGGAAGATTAGACAAGGAAGATTAGACAAATACTTTTGATTAAATATGTGTCTACTAAGGTGTATATGAATATAGATAATAGACAAATAATCATCACATCATCCAAACATGCAATCACATAAGCCACACATGCGCATGTATAAGCAACAATGTGTAATAAGGAAAACAAACTACTGAGCTTTCATATATCAGACAACTTGATACATTGTTTAGTAGAAGAAAACAAAAGGACTCGAAGCTACATCACCCCGGTCGTACAAGTTCATAATACACAAAAATAGTAAAGTCTGTTTCTTCCACATTGGTCTTCAAAATCTTCAAGTGTCTTCAGCTAATACTAGGTCTTCATATGTACACTGAAAGTGAGTCTGCAACTCCCAAACAAAAGTATCTGCAATAATCACCTAAGGAGTAAGAGGGGTGGGGTGTGGTGAAGGATAGATCAAGCGGAGAAGATGGGCACACTCATCCTCCTGCTCGTAGACACTGCGAGAGAGGGCACTGACTTACTGTTGGAGCACTAAGTCAAGTGCTCGAACAGAAAAGTCAGGGTCGGCAGGTGCAGTATGGTGTGGTGGTGGAGGGTAGGCTGGTGGTGGCGGTGGCTAACAATTTTTTTGTTTGTTTAGTTGACTAGTCTCAACTGACTCGTGATATAAATCGAATGCTAGGTGTGAACAAATACGTGTGATCTTCCGGTGTCGTAGGGTGTTATAGTACCACCCCGGCTAGTGTTCTACCAGATAGAACTTAAGATTTTTGAATAGATAGTGATCATTAGCTTGACCCACAGAGCCCATCAGGATTTCCATGCACTACAAGTTGTTATTACGTGGGCCCCCGAAATAATAAATTGCCTTGCATGGTCACCCTGATGTTCTCTCGTTCAGAGCAGATGATTAGATCGGGGGGGGGGGGGGACACTACTGTCTTCATACCTTCAACATAGAAGGGATGCTAACATCCGTTGTCATTACTCGCGAAATGGCACAACATTAGACGAAGTAGAAATAAAGACAATTTGTAGCAATAGTAGCTGGAGGGGCACCTTCAAGATGAGTACTTCACCTTCCTGGTCTGGACAAGAGTGTCGTTAATCATGATTCGTAAAAGCCACAGGGACCTCGCCCCACAAATAGAGTTGTTGTCCGAGGTTGCCTCCTCCGCCTCGTCGTCATCACTATCGAAGTCTGGCATCTTCCACATTCAAGGGAAGAACAACCATCTTCTACGGCATCAAGCTTAAGGTCTCACTTAGTAACTACATTCGCCATAAGCTCCGCAATAAATGCGAGGTCGATATTCTCATCGCGCGAGTCAAGAACAACAATAGAATTTGAAGTCGAAGGTATTTCATTTTCGGCAAAATATTCCGTACAACATGCATATATATATATATATATATATATCAATAAATAATAACATTACTTATTATATACGTATGGGGAAAGTAAATGTAGCATATCACATGTGATCACATTGTCCTTGTGCGTTTCAGTTCTAATTCGGCAAGTCTATCCCATATAGACTATGCCCCAATTAATGTCCTCGCATTGTTTTCTTGAGAAGAGTTTTGTTATCGGAGCTTGGTGCTTTTGTATATGCAATGAAAAACATTTTACAAAAACAAAATGTTTTCGTGAGAGGATCCTAGTGATTGTAGACTAGACTCGAGAAGGAATCCTAGTTCACTACAATCGAAGCTCTGATACCAATCTGTCACACCCGTTCATTAGCGGAAGCGCGCGGTGTGAACTTGATTAGTTCTCATTGCATACGATATAAGTAAACAACTACATGAATAAAAACATACGATGTTCATCCATTGACATAGTAAAATATTACACATCATAAATTTGTTTAAAATGGCAAACGACATAAGTTATAAGTTTTACAAAAGACGAGTTCAACATAAGTTTAAAACATAAGGCTTTGCATCCTATATCTCATTGAAGATGAGATATATGGACCAAACCCTCCAAAAGGGATGACATCGATGACTTGTAATCCAAAAGCTTCATAATAAACACCAGCACCCAAGTTCCATTAGTTTCCTGAAATACATGTGAGTTTGAAAACATCAACAAAAGTTGAGCGAGTTCATGTGTTTTATGTGTAATGCGCATCAAATGAATCTCAAAAACATTTGAAAGTTTAGTTTATAAGTAGGTATGTAAAGCGTCTATGAACATGTTGATCATTAATGTTTTGCAAGGACATTAATATATGTGACGACATAGGAGGTACTCAACCCGCGTAGGCAATTTAAGTGTCGAACTCTCGACGATGGACACAACAGCACTCTAGGGGTCACCCTTGGACCGTGAGTGGGGCTCGCCCGTACCCATTAGATCTAACCTTTGTTCCTTGGTCCTCAAAAGGATTAATGGCACCTCAGTTACAGCCTATGCTCACATGATCTAAGAGTTCATTCCATAACTTAATCATACCTATGTTTGACATGTATTTCCCCCCGAAAGTTGTAAACCAAAACGTTAAAAGAAAAGGGGGACATGAACTCACTGTATTGCGTCCAGCAATAAGCTCTAGCAACCGTGTTCCGTAAGCGTGAGTCAACCTACAAGGGTTCTAACTCATTAGACACGTCGGTCTTTCCTAGACCTTGTACTCGTTGTTCATCTTGAACGTTTATTATTTCCATATAGTTTTTGGAACACTTGTATATTTTTAGTAGTATGTTGGCACTTGTTTCATATGTATACCTTGGTTCATGACTTTATATTTGTTACACAAATATAAGTGTAAAGAGTGTTAAAAATATTTATTTTTAACGTCGAAATACGTTGTCGTATGTATACAACCTTAGTGAGAGAGTACACTTCAACAAGTGTATGTGTGTATATCGTCATGTACTAGAATCCTTTATACATATACCGTATGTATACTTGTATTTGTGTGCTTTATACATGTACGTGTACTGTATTTATACGTGTAGGTATCCCGTATTATACGTGTAGGTATACCGTATTTATACGTGTAGGTATACCGTATTTATACGTGTAGGTATACCGTATTATACGTGTAGGTATATTGTATTATACGTGTAGGTATACCGTATTTAGAATGTATTTTTATAATATATATTTATATAAAAAAAATATACATGTATTATATTTTTTTTTTACCTTGGGCTTAGCCCACCATTTAGTGTTTTTGGGCTTGGCTCATACATTTAGTCATTGGGCCTTAGTCCATGACTTTAAGTTAGTGGGCTTAGTCCATTTTAACATTGTATTTGGGCTTAGCCCATTTTATTTATTAAAGTGGGCTTATTTAAGTGTTTATTGGAATGGGCCTTTGCCCATGTATTTATGATATTGGGCCTAGCCCAATGTTTATGTTATTTAAGCCCATCATTTATTGTCTTAGCCCAATATAAATTTTAAAGGCCTAATTTCATATTCTTGCAACTTACTAATCTTCTACTAGTTATGCTAATAATTTTTATAATCACACTTAGTGTTATTTTCATTGTTAAACTTTCCGGTCTTTCGTTGTCGTCAATATATATGATGTGTCTAAAATTTATTTTATTTTTAGACTTGTCGTAATGATCGGCTAATATAACTTTTGTGTCGAAATTGTCCGTTTCGCCGACGAAGCATAAAGTGTCGTCCGATGTTTGCCGTCCGTTTTCCGTCATTCGAGGTTCGCTCCATGTATTATGGTATCACCTAAATGTGTTTTAAGTGTTCGCGAAGGTTCGCGGCTATCGCCATGCTTGCGAATGTTAGCGAGGTTTCGGTTACTTGTAAGTGTATAATGTTCATGTGTATTATTTTTAACATTTTGTTATGTATTCCTAAGACTAATACATACACATAATATACACACTTTGTACATCAAATAAAGTATTTGGAATATATATACATATAATTTTCTCCAAAAATTATATTAGTTGTTATCCTTGTAATTTTTACCCATTTGTCATAAAAATAACTTGTAGTGTTTTAAATAAACTCTTGTATGGTTAGTGCTTAACCATTGCCATTAGGGTTTGTATAATCATGATTAGAGTCGCCAATCACAATTAAGTTTACTAATCACGATTAACCATGCTAATCACCCCGTTAATCTCTTTTTAATCGCGATTAGATTTTTAGAAAATTTCGTCATAGTTTGTCATAGTTTCCCTAAACTATGGCGTTTTCCCATGTATTCAAAACATGTTTAAAATCATTTCCAATTTACCATCAACATCAATTCACTAATCTCAACAATTTACAACATTAAATAAACAATTTCTATCACTTATTTCCTTAAATCATGAGCACTTATATATATAAATTTTCTAAAAAAAAATCCAAGACTTCTATGTCTAGAAATCCAAGACTTTTTTTTTTTAAGTGTGGTTTTCATAACCATTTCTTAAATCACTTGTTATTATTTATTTTTTTTTTTTGAAATTACATTTACTAGTTCTTAATCACCATGTTTAGGTCATTAAATCCTTAATCTTTCAAGTTTAAACACACATATATATAAAGCTCATGGATTTAAGGGTGATGATCTTTCTTGATTTAAACATCTAGTTGTTTAAATCATATTTTTTTTTTTAGTCAAGTATAACAAGATCATCACTTATTTAAGTTACTACACTAAATAAACAACATGATCATCATAATCTCATGACTAAACATCCTACTCTAATATAAACTAACATGATCATACAACTTATTTAACTCTAAAACACATAATAATCACATAATACTTCGTGGTTAGTAAGTTGTTTAAGTTTTGTTTAGGGTTTTAAGTTAAATTTTTCTAAATCCTCAAGATGGTCAACAAGTACTTTTGTAATCTATATGTAATAACAAACTTAAAAATGATAAGTTAGTGGCTTACAACTTTGCAAGTGTCTTTAAGAGGATGATTTAGACGAGATTAAGCTTCAACCAAAGCCCTAAGTGTGCTCCATGCTTGCACCTTCCTTGAATGATCTTGAAATGTGCTAGATAAACTTTGAATTTTTATGTTTAAAATTTGAGAAAAATATGAATGTGGTGTGTGTGATATTGCCGTGAGGTGAGGGAGAGCAAAAGGGAATGTTTGGATTTTTTTTTTTTTTTTTTTTTGTTTGAATGGCAAGAATGATGAAAAATGATGTTATAAATCTTTCAAGTCAACACATGATCTTAACTCACCATACCTCTTACAAGATTTTGCTCAACTTATCAAGTTGTAGGTGATGTAGGGGAGGGCCCCTCATGGGCCGATTTTTTTGGCATATGTTTATAGATTTGTATTATTATTATTTTTTTTTTAGTTTACATATATATATGATGTTGTAAATTACCTAAGTTTTTAGGGGGTTTAAGGAATTCTTGACCCATTATTGTTATTGCAATAATATTTTTTTTTTTTTATACCAAAATGTGGCTTACTAGTTCACTAGGTTATTAGTTTAGGTGTTTGAGTGGCAAAAATGCCACTCACTAGTTCGTCAGCACGAATTCGGGTAAGTTGTGAATGTACCGTCGTAGTACCGGAAGCTTGTGTTTCGGATGTCCCATAGATATCCCCAAGCTTATTTAGGGTGTCATATATTATTTACAAGTCCTACGGACATTAAAATGCAGAATTGTAGTGTCGCGGACATTTTATTTTGTTACAGTTTGGCGTAGAACGAACAACTTAAAAATATACATTCTTTCAAATTTTATATGTTTTATCATTTGGTGCCCCTAGTTAGGGGTTTTTATTTATATTCCTACTATAATATTCTTTCATGCCATTTGTTGCTCGTTCAGACAGTTTTCAGAACATGCTGGCATGAATAGTGCGATCCGGTGAATAGTGTTTTCAACATTTTGCCAACATATTAGGACATAGTTTGTAGTTTTCTCGCGACGTGGCGATTGTGTTAATATTGTTTAGCGTACTTAACCATGTCCTATGGTTGCTACACTTTATACGACCTAATCATGCAATAATTAAATCGTAATGAGAGAGATTAAATGTTAAATCAAGTGTTTAAGTTGTACGGAATTACCATTATTTTTGCCAGTTGTCACAGATAATTCTGTAGGTCTTGTTTCTTGAAAGTCTGATTTCCATTTCCGCACATCTTTTTCACATATACTGAAATCACTTGCCATATTACGTAAAAAGAAGTTGTTAAGGCCATACTGGGTCCAACAATTGGTATCAGAGCAGATTGAATAAATTATTTTCAAACGACCAATCGCTCTTCTTCTTTTTTCTAAATATAGCCAGCTTTCAAACCTGGAATAATGCTTTTAACATTGGTTCTATGTCCAAACCTCCGACTCTGGTCAGGGAGGAATACCCCCAATGGAAAATCAGGATGGTCAATTTCCTTAATGGTCATGACCGAGCTCTGTTTCAATCCATTGAAAGGGGTCCACATATACCAATGACTGAAATACCAGCAATTCCAGCAACTGACCAAACACCAGAAATCCCTGCCTCTCGTGCTCCCAAAAGTGAAATAAACTGGAGCGCGGAAGACAAGGATCTGGTGGTTGGGGATGAAAGAGAAAAATCACTCTTAATAATGGTCGTCCCTAATGACATATTTTCACAAGTTGATGCTTGTGCATCAGCCAAGGAAATATGGGATCAGTTGGAAAATCTTTGTGAAGGAGGAGAAAGGATGAAGAGAAACAAGAGAACAAACAACGTCTCATCTTATGAAAGGTTTAAAAGTTTACCTAATGAAAAGTTAAATGACACATATCAAAGGTTCACAAAACTTTTAAACGAGCTAAAGAAATTTGGAATAACTAAATCAAATGATGAAAGAAACATTAAATTTCTTGATGCTTTGCCTAGAGAATGGAGAAGTCTCACAATGACTTTGTCCTCAACCTTAGAACTAGGAAACATGAGTCTTCACGACTTATATAGCATCTTGATCCCCAGAGAGGAAGAACTATTTGAAGAAACCATTCAAAGAGGGGGATCTTTAGCTCTTATCTCTAACACACAAAGACAAACAACTTCCAATGATCCACAACCATCAAACAGCCAGGCCTTTGAAACTTTTGATTCATCATCAGATTTTTCAACCTTTGCTGATGCAATAGCACTGCTCACCAAAACATTTGAGCAAAGGTTGAGGGGAGGAGGCCAGAGGTACCAGAGGAATGATAGAAGGAGGATGGATGATAGATCTAAAGAAGATGTTAAATCTAAGGATAAAGGAAAGGCTGAGGTGGTGTGTTACAAGTGCAAGCAAAAAGGTCATTATGGATCTGAGTGTAAGACCAAGAAGCTAAAAGATGTTGCTTACTATGAAAAGAAGCTTGAGGAAGCTAAGAAGTAACAACAGCAAGTCAGCTTAATTGCTGGAACAGATACATGGCTATCTGATGACTCTTCTGATGAAGAAGAAGAAGAAATAGCCAACTTCTGTCTCATGGCACTTTCTGATGACATACCAGAGACTTCAGGACAACAGGTAAGTTTAGACAATCTTGATCTTGAACACAAGCTAAATGAGCTCATGTCAGATTTTTTAAACTTGCAAGTTAAACACCAATCAGATGGTAAAAAATCTGATGAGTTGCAGAGGACCTTGAATAAAATCATTCTTGAAAACCAATTACTAATAGAACAAAGTTTAGATCAAAGAGCTAAAATCGAGTTCTATGAAAATGAAAGAAGAGATCTTTACAAGAAAATCAATGACAAAGAAATTAATGTAAGAGGTTTTCAAGAAGCAAAAGAATTCATAAATTTCATAGAGTCCACTCCAATGAACAAAGGAGAAGGGTTGGGTTATATAAGAACAAACAATAACAAACCTACTGTCTTTGTAAAAGCTACTCAACAGACTTCTGATAAAAACTTATCAGAATCTGATTTTGAAACTTGCAAATCAACATGTTCTGAATACTCCTTTGACAAGCCAAATTTTGAACCAAAAAGAAGTGAATGCAGTCAAGAGTTTGTAAAAACTCCAGAAGCAGTTCACTCATCTATCCCTTCATTCCATCACAAGAAGGAAAATCAGAAATTTCTGATGATTCCTGTATGTGTGTTGAAATACTGAAGCTTGTTCAACACCATCTCCAAAAGAAAAACAAAAATTCTGTTAATGGCTCAGCATCCAACAGAAATTCTGATGAAAGGTCATCTAGAAGAATTAATAGAACCAGAATATCATCAGAAAGTGTACCCAAGCATGCCTGGGTACCTAAAACCCTCTAATCATTTCATTTCAGGACTATCATGTGCAACAGATCTGGTACTGCGACTCAGGAAGCTCCAAGCACATGACTGGAGATAGAAACTTACTCAGCAACTTTGTCTCAAAGTTGGGTAAAATGGTGAACTTTGGAAACGGAGTGAAAGGAAGGATAATGGGATACAGATGTATCAGGTATGGATGTTTGACCATTGAAAGAGTAGCTTATGTTGAAGGCTTAAAGTATAATTTGCTGAGCTGTGGTCAATTCTGTGACAAAGGTTTTCAGGTAACATTTTTACCAGAAAAATGCTTGCTAATATGTATGGATGATAATAAAATATATTTGAGTGGGAAAAGGATAAGACAATCAATTTATTACTTTGACTTCAAAGAAGAAAATGAACATCCTAAACTATGTTTATTTTCAAAAATTAACAAAGGAAGTAGTTGGTTGTAGCATAAAAGATTGGCTCACTTAAATTTCAAAAACCTAAACAAATTAGCAAGTAAAGGTCTGGTAAAAGGGTTACCTTTCATATCCTCTAAAAAGGATAAAATTTGTGATGCTTGTGAGATGGGAAAGTAAAAAAGAAGCTCTCACAAGTCAATTTCTGAATCTTCCATTACACAAAATTTGGAACTTTTACACATGGATTTGTGTGGACCCATAGGTACAGAAAGTTTTTCTGGAAAGAAATATATACTAGTAATAGTTGATGATTTTTCCAGATATACATGGGTTGAATTTTTGAGAAAGAAAAGTGAAATACCTGATTTGATCATGAATTTTATAAAGAAAATTGAAAATCTGTTAAAACTAACAGTAAGAAGGATCAGATCAGATAATGGGACAGAATTCAAAAATTCTAAAATTGAAAGCTTTCTTGTAAACAAAGGAATCTCTCATGACTTTTCTGCTCCCAGAACTCCTCAACAAAATGGGGTTGTTGAAAGAAAAAATAGAACCTTAGTAGAAGCTGCGAGAACAATGCTTGCATATGCAAAAATGCCCTCTCACTTTTGGGCAGAAGCAATTGCAAATGCATGTTTCACTCAAAACAGAACTCTCATCAACAAAAGGCTAAACAAAACACCCTACAACATAATAAATAATAGAATTCCAAGTGTAAAATTTTTACACACATTTGGTTGTAGATGTTTTGTTTTCAATGATTTTGAAAGCCTTGAAAAATTTGACAGAAAAGCAGAAAAAGGTATTTTTCTTGGATATTCATTGTCCTCAAAAGCTTATAGAATTTTTATTCTTAATACAAGGACAATCAGAGAAAGTTTATATGTCTCATTTGATGACTCATCAGAGACTGAAGTTTCTGATGAATACATGAAAGAAATAAACTTTTCTGACAAATAAGAAAATTATGAGCATCTCTTTGAAATAATATCAGAAGATCTTTTAGAACATGATAAAGCTTGTACATTTAAATCATCAGAAATATCATGTACTAACCCTGAAGAACAAGTAAATAGCATAACAGAAAATCAAAATTCTGATGCTTTACATGAAACAGAGGTAACTGAACAGGGGGAAACTTCAAATCCATCAGAACCAACAATTGTTCAAAACAGGTTAAGATGGATCAAAGGGCATGTTCATTCTGATATCATTGGCAATCCAGCTGATGGTGTGAGAACAAGATCTGCAACTGCACATGAATGTGCATATGCTGGGTTTTTAAGCACAATGGAACCCAAATCTGCCAAAGAAGCTCTGAATGATCCAGATTGGATACAAGCTATGCAAGAAGAGCTGGATCAATTCGAAAAGTGCAACGTATGGGATCTGGTACCCAAGCCCAAAGACAAATCTGTCATAGGCTCAAAATGGGTATACAGGAATAAATCTGATGAAAATGTCATAATCACAAGGAACAAAGCAAGGTTAGTAGTCAAAGGTTACTGTCAACAAGAAGGTATTGATTATGATGAAACCTTTGCACCAGTAGCTAGATTAGAAGCTGTAAGAATTTTTCTTGCTTACTGCATCCAAGGATTTCAAAGTTTATCAAATGGATGTAAAATCAGCTTTCCTAAATGGTAAAATTGAAGAAGAAGTTTATGTGCAACAACCTGAAGGCTTTGTTGATCCAAAATTTCAAAATCATGTTTATAGATTAAACAAAGCCTTGTATGGATTGAAGCAAGCTCCAAGAGCCTGGTATGAAACATTATCAAACTTTTTACTCAATTCTGGATTTACCAAAGGTACTATTGACACCACACTGTTTCTCAAAACACACAAAAACCATACCTTGTTGGTTCAGATATATGTTGATGACATTATATTTGGATCAACAAATGAAAAATTTTGCAAAAAGTTTCAAAAATTAATGACCAACCATTTTGAAATGAGCATGATGGGTGAATTAACCTTTTTCTTAGGGTTACAAGTCAAACAAAGAATTGATGGAATATTTTTGAGTCAATTAAAATATGTCAAAACAATTCTACAAAAATATTCACTTGAAAACTGCTCAGTTTCAAAAACTCCCATGGCAACATGGAACAAATTGGATTCTGATAAAGATGGAAGTGTAGATATTAAAACCTATAGGGGGATGATAGGGTCATTGTTATACTTAACTGCAAGTAGACCAGACATTATGTTTGCTACATGCTTTCTGGCCAAATATCAATGTGACCCTAAGGAATCTCATTTAAAAGCTGTAAAAAGGGTTTTCAAATATCTAAAAGGCACTTCAGAACTTGGTCTCTGGTATCCAAAGGATACAAACCTTGAATTAATTACATACACAGATGCAGATTATGCAGGGTGTAAGATTGACAGAAAAAGCACATCTGGTGCTTGTCAAATCTTGGGGAAAAAATTGGTATGTTGGGCAAGCAAGAAGCAAAACTGTGTTGCCACATCAACAACAGAATCAGAATATGTTGCAGCAGCAAGCTGTTGTTCACAAGTGCTGTGGATGCAAACTCAACTGAAGGACTATGGAGTAAATCTGACAAAAATACCAATTTTGTGTGATTCAAAGAGTGTAATTGCAATAACAGAAAATCCAGTTCATCACTCAAGAACCAAACATATAGATGTCAGATATCACTTCATAAAAGATCATGTGGAGAAAGGTAACATTGAAATGTATTTTGTTCCAACTGAAAACCAAATTGCTGATATATTTACAAAACCTCTTGATGAAAAGAGACATAATTTTTTGATCAGCAAACTTGGCATGGTCAACATAAGAGATGAAAATGTTTCAGAAATAAAAGCAAAACAAAATGAAAACCAATTTGATAATCATCAAGTTACTGAGAATGAAAGGACAATTAAACAAAATTCGGATGCAGAAATTCATCTATCTAATGAAAAATCAGAAGATTTAATAAATCATCAATAAAATGTGATGATTACCAGAAATCCTGATTTACATCAGGAACTTTTGTTTAATTGTGCATAACAATAAGTAATCATCAAAAGTCCATATCTTCATACATATTCCATTTGTATAAATTTTTTTATTTTTTTTTGTTTGTTTAATAAAAAGAGGGGGAAAACATTGATGACATGCATGAAGATAAAATTAAATCCAAAGAATTCAATCGTCACAAATGATTTTAAAAAAAAAGAAAGGAAATTTTTTTAACATGCATTGTCATTCGGTTATAAGAAGTTTAACAGAAACACGTAAGCACTGATATCATTAGGAGCTATGAAAGTAGCCGCCCACCTATTTGAAGGCTTACTCACACAAAAGGCTTAGTAGACTGTCATATTCACTACAATAGATATCGTCTTAAATAAAGAGAAGAAATTTTTTTTTTGTTAATATGGAACTATCACTTTCACCTATAAATATTAACAATCTGAGAAAGACATTCTTCACAAACAAAATCTTCTCTTCAAAAGCCTACTGTCAGAAAACCTCTTATTTCAAATGAATTACCCAAAATCAATGGAATCCAACCAATTTCCTCTCATACTTCACGAACATCATAATCTCAGACTAAGATCCAACTTAGAAGGACCTGCATGGGAGGACTGCAGGTTTGTGTACAATATGATCATGAGAAGTCCCTTGGGCTTTGCCATGTCTACACATGTCACCATATATCCAGAACTTCTTCAGGAGTTCTGGTGGAATGCTCAAGTTGTTATGAGTGGCACTTCTATGTGGATAAGAAGTGAGGTTATGGGGGTAGAGATCACCCTAAAAGAGGAAACACTCAGAGATGTCCTCAAATTGGGTGACTATCGAAGGAGTAGCATATTGGAAAAGGCAGAAGTGCTGTTGGTGCACTACATCTGTCGACTTCGTCTTGGATCGAGTCTTAGTTTTAGATTGTTAGATCAGGGCGCATTTTACGAGAAAACTGGAGAGTATATGTGTTTTAGAGAGTAGGTCCGCTTATGTGTCATGTCCGTATATGGGAACCTACTTAGTTAGGTCCGCTTATGTGTCATGTCCGTATATGGGAACCTACTTAGTTAGGTCCGCTTATGTGTCATGTCCGTATATGGGAACCTATTTGGTTAGGTCCGCTTATACGTACATGTCCGTATGTGGGGACCTACCAACACTATATATACCCCATAAGCGGACCTCATTTGTAATTTTGGAGAATTCCATGCCGAAGTGCTGCCGGTGTGAGGTTTAAGCTGTAAACATTGTCAAATCAATAAAATCAGTAGTTTAAGTGAAGATCAAGCTATTTCTATCTCCGTTTCTTGTTATTCCACATCTGAAACAGAGAAGAACGCCTCTGAACGACTCATTCGGGTCGAGACATGATCCTACAAGTGGTATCAGAGCTTGGGAGGAGGTTTTCTACAGAGAATAGCTGGTTGTAGGTAATTGTTCATAGATAAACCCTTGAAAATTTGACACTGAAATTCAAAATAAAAATGGGTCAAATTAGTCTCCGAATAAGGTCCGCTTTTTCGAACAAGTAATAGGTCCGCTCCAAATTGAAGTAGGTCCGCTCCAAATTGAAGTAGGTCCGCTCCAAAATTGTAGTAGGTTCGCTCCAAAGTGCAGGTCCGCTCCAAATAAAAATCAAGTCCGCTTCAAATTACATTATAGTTCCGCTTCAAAAGACAGATCAATCAAGTCCGCTTTTAAGAACATTGAAGTTCGCTTATTTGTCAAAACATCAAGTCCGCTTATAAGAACATTCTGGTCCACTCATCTGATCAACATGATCCGCTTTTAGTGACAAAGTCAGTCGGTTCGCTTATTCAGTCATCATTAGATCCGCTTTTATGACAATTCGACACCTAGATTCGCTTTTATGTCAACCCAACACCAGGTTCTGCTTTTAAAGTCACAAAATCATAGTTCCGTTCAGTAAAAAGGTTATCGGCCCAATCATAGTAAACGGTTTATGTGTTTGGTTAATATTTGCGGCCCAATTATAAAAATTTTAGAAGAAAATCATTGAGTGTTGCTTGTTCACGTGATCAAGATTATACGGTCCAATCATTATCATTTTACATATTGAAGGCCCAATAGGATTATGTTGTGACTTAAACGTGTCTGACATCAAAAATCAAATAGAGCCGGCCTTTATTAATTGTGTCCATTAAAGAGTTTGGCCCAATCAGTTGTTCAGCATTAAAAGATTGTCGGCACATGTGACAAATTTTTTTATCGGCCCAATCAAAATTTTTAAAGAATATCAAACTTGTCGGTCGCCTTTAATATCATTGGCCCAATCACTTGTATGATAAAAGGCGGCCCAATCATTGTCTTCGAGAATTGAGGTTCAATAGAATTTGAGATATGATGTTTTCAAATAGTTGTTGTCAGTTTCATTAATCTATGGAATTCATATAAAATGGCCCAATCATTTGTCGTTTTAGTGGAATTTGAGGTACAATCATATTTGTGATCAAGTGTTGTCAGTCCATCATTCATCTCGGCCCAAGTTCAAAATTCAAAGCATAATATTCACAAGAGGTGGTTCAGTTCATTTGATTTCAAACTCGGTCAAGGTAGTTTAGTGTGGTCAAGTCACGCGAAAAGGTCTAATTCGTTTGAAAGTCATCATATCGATTGAAAGCCTGTACCAGTTTGTACAGTTTGGAGTTCACAATTGTCAAAAGTCCATCAGTTCCCACGTAGTGAGTCTGGTCGTTTGATTTTGATATGGGTCATAGCAGTCTGCACAGTTTGTTAAACTTCAGTCCACACAGAATATTCATCAGTTCGAGTGATTCAGTTCGCACAGAGTATCAGTTTGATTCAATTGCTTTGATAAGTGTTTTAAACTGATTGTGTTTTGTTTGTTTGTGTACGTCAGGTGATACAAGTGTGAAACATGGACGAGGAATTCTATAACGCATTCACTACTCCGAGTACCCCAATCACTGTTGCTCAAACCACAATGCTAGAAAACGAAACGGGAACAATGCAAAAACCACCCAAACTGTTGAACATTGAAGAATATAAAGGATGGGAGGGTCGGTTCGAGAACTGGGTACAAGCGAACTATCTTGATGCATGGGAATGTGTGGAAACAAAGTATGTGAGACCGCTAAATGATGATGAAGAGGAAGTGGCGATCAAAGACATGAGTGCCGATGATAAGAAGAAGTACAAAAATGAGAAGATGATGTTAAGCCTGTTACAACAAGCTGTGAAAGAAGATATTATGGTTTTGTTACAACACAACGGGAGTTCATATTCAATATGGAAAGCGTTGCGTTAAAAGTTTGTTGGAAGTCAGGAGATGGTGAAAAACAAGAAGTCGCTTTTGAAAAAAAAGTTTGATTTGTTTAGAGGATTGAAGAACAAGAGTACAAAACAGATCATTGAACGATATTGCAACTTGTTGGTGAACATGAAGAGGTTAAGCATTAACAAAGACAATGAAGAGTTAATTGAAAAACTTGCTGATGCTTTACCACATGAAACTTGGGGAACTTATCTGATGATGCTCAGGAACAAAAAGGGTTTTAGCACGTTAACTTTGAGTAAATTCATTGAAAAGCTAGAAGCTCAGGAGATGGAACAAAGAAAGATTGTCAGAATGAAAGATTTTGATGGTGAAAAGGATATTGGGTTGTATTACAAAGCAGGGGTGAATGAGAAATCTTCAAATCTATCTCCGAAAATAGAAACTGCTTACAATGCCAAGAATTCTCCTGGAAGTTCATCATCAGGATCAAACAGCAAAACAAGTTTTACATCATTTCCATCTTTTGATCCAAACATTTCAGCAACGAAAAATGGAAGAAAACTTTAGTGCAATATTGTATTAAATCTTGAAAATGATCAAGATTATTATGAGGAAGTTGCTAAAAACCACATGTCTTTATTAGGAATGGTTTTAGAGTCTTACAGTTGTTTTGTTGCAGGTCGTATCGGAAATCCAATGCTAACAAAGGAAGATTACGACCAGATAGATGCTGAAGAGATGGAGCTAATGGACATAAAGTGGTGTTTGGCTAGCGTGTTACGGAGAGCTGAGAAATTCAAGCAGATCACGGGGAGAGATGATCTTCGTGAGGCTAATGTTTCTACTTTAGGTTTTGACAAATCTAAAGTCACTTGTTTTCGTTGTAGGGAGAAAGGACACTTCAAGAGGGAGTGCACTAACCGTGAAGCAAGTGGAGCTCAGAATCCTTTCAACAACAACAATGATTACTATCGGAAAGCCATCTATCACCAAGTTGGTCAACAATCATCTCAACAACATAAACATCAAGCTCAAACTGCACATGGTAGAGATATAATTGAAGATTCTGGAAAGAGAGCTTGTGTGGGTAATCAAGATTGTTTGAAGAGAAAGGATGGTAGTGCCTTAGTAACTGATCAAGATGATGAAAAGTTACCCGAGGGATTTAGCTGGGAGAATTTTTCTTGGGATAACTACATTCCTGATCAAGCTACAGCTTACACAGCTTTTGTTGCCAAAGTTGAAGATGAAAGTGATGATGATACTGAGTATTATGCCAGACAAATGGAAAAACATCTTAAGATGATGGCAGAAAGTGACAGTGAAGATGAGAAGGCAAAGAAGAAAAAGAAGAAGGTGAAAACACCGGTGAGCAGTGATGATGAAACAACTCCGGTGATTCGAAAGAAAGTGAAAGTTCCAGAGTTCAAGATTGATGAAGAAGTTGTTGCTAAGAAGAGTCCAATAACTTGTGAAAATTGTGAAGTTGTAAAGAAACAAAATAGTTCTTTGATTCACAATATGAACAGATTAAAGGAATCTTATGATGTGCTCAACAAAGCAATGAACATGTACAATAACACAAGTGAAGAGCAAGCAACTTCAATGAAAATACTTCAGGGAGCTTTCATGGTCAAGCAAAAAGTTGTAAACAACTATATTGAGAAGTGTGCTGATCTCGAACAGAAACTTGAACTTCAAAGAATTGAAACTGAAAGAGTTAACCGTTTGTTGAAGAGTTACTCATGTTCTTCTTATGTCATTGACAGGATTTATCCGATGGCTGAAAGTTTAAAGGCATTTGAAGAAAATGAAGTAACTGAAGAAAAGAAAGTTTCTGAAGAGAAGGTTGAAGAAAAGACTCCAGTGAAAAAGACCAAAAAGAAGAAAGACACTGAAAAGACACCATCTGGTAAGAAACAAGGTGTTAGTTACAACAGATGTCCACCCCCGCTGGAAAATGGATATCTGGCTAGAAATCCAAATGATGAAAGAGTAAAAAAGGCAACAAATTTACAGCGGGAGTCGGAGTCGTCAGTCAATCTACCAGATAGTATTGATGTTGTGTTTACATCGTCTGACACTGATCAACAGTCTCAATTGATGAAGAAAGTCGTGGATCATGTGTTAGAAAACGATGACATAGAGGAGTCAAAGTCGGAGTTTGCGTCAGAGTCAAAGTCTGGGTCAAGCACTCCGTGTCAAACAGAAAAACAGGACAAAATAGTTTATGATAGAAAATTTCTGTTATCAAAATTCTAATTTAGATGATGGATTGTTTAAAGTTTCATACACTTTGAATGATTCTAACAAATTATATTCTGATGAGGAATTTCCAATAAGAGGTGTCAAAACTGAATTGATAAACAAGGTTTTCAAACTCACAGAAATTAGTATTTCTGAAATAAAAGACTTATGTCTTAATGAAAAACCTAAAAAATACACCTCAAGAGTACAACAAAGATTGAACAAGAAAAATAATTACAGTTTTGGTTCAGGTTTCCAAAAGAAATCAAACCATAACGGTAATTTCAAAAAGAAAGGATTAGGTTTTACTCCTACAGAAAAACAGAAAAATGAAAAATATGTTCGTGATTTTAAATCCAAAATGACATTTGTTTCAGGAACGTCATCTGAGGAAGAAGAAAAGAAAGATTTTTGGAGACAGTCAAACAATGAGTTCCTTGCAAAGAAGCAAGATGAAATGAAGAAGATGGCTGAGCAGAAGAGAGACACGAGAACCTGTTTCAAATGCAACAATGTTGGACATATTGCCAAAGATTGTTCTAAGGCAATACAATCAAAACAGGGAGTATCTCGTAAACTCAAAGAACAAGTGGTTGAGTTTGAACCACCAATTGATCGAACCAAACTGTTTAAAAATTCTATTTTTGAAATTGGTGAATGTTCGAACAAGTTTTACAAGAAGAGAGCTAAATCTGACAACCAGAAATGGGTTGTTAAGAAAGTTGGTGAAAGCTCTAGCGATGATTCTGATATGTCAAAATCAGAGGAGCTATCTTCAGGCGATGAAACTGATTCCACAAAGTCAGTTGAGCCACATGTTGTTTCAAAATGTGAAGCTGTTTTAAAAGATGAAAAATCAGTTCCGATTGTGAATGATGAAGATTTTCCATCACTTCGGGCTGAAAATTATAAAAAGAAAATTGGTAAAACTGAAATTTCTAACCAATTTTATAATGATAAACAGGAATTTGATGCTGAGAAGGTCTTTAACCCCAACGTAAAACATATCTTTGGAAAGATGATTGACCGAAAAGTCAAAGGGGTTAAGTAATTTTATGAGAAGAAGAGGAAAGGTAAGAAACCGAGTGCTGGTGACTCGGTGAAACCCAAGGCTGGTCAGGCTTGGGTGGATATTTTCTTCGACTAAAAACCTGACTTGCCGGAGCTCCCAGGTTTGTAAGCGAGGAGCAGGTATCAGCATCTTTCTTGAGTTTTATTCGGTAATGTCAATCATACAAATGGTAAAGAGGTTTGTTTATGTTTGTTGGTTATAATTACAAGTGGTTAGGAGAGTAGATTGTGCATTGTTTGCATATGGTAAATCAAGGACATTAATTTGTACTTGCATTTTCCTACAAGTTGTTGAAAGACAATATGATGAACCACATCCCCGAATCTATTATTGATAATTCTACAAGTGGTAAAATCAATCTAACTTATTTTCCGGAAAAACCATTTTGATTAAAACAAACTTAAGTGTTTTGAAATCTAAATGGGAAAATAGTTTGTTGATAGGGGGAGTTCTGATTGTTTATGCCTAGTGAATGGCGATTTGATGCAATTTGATGTCAGTTGTCAAGTTTTGTTCAGTTTGTTTTATATTTCATGGTTCTAGTGGGTCAAGAGCTTAGGTAGTTTTCAAATTTCTTTAATGTGTTTGCATTTTAGGGGGAGTAGAAAATTTTAGAAAATCCAAAAACATTAGAAAATTTTAAAAAAGTCAAAAACATGATAAAATTTAAAATGAGTTTTTGTTGCATAAAAGAGGAAATGATAGTACATC
This sequence comes from Helianthus annuus, assembly GCF_002127325.2. Lineage (NCBI taxonomy): Eukaryota > Viridiplantae > Streptophyta > Magnoliopsida > Asterales > Asteraceae > Helianthus > Helianthus annuus. The sequence continues at coordinate 12,220,058 of NC_035433.2, read as the reverse complement.
AGTGGACTATCACAACATGCTAAAGAATTGGAAAGTCAAAATGTGATAAACGATCTTACTGCGGATGTGTCAGTAGATTTTCGCACATTTACTAAATTGAAATGAGATATAAACCTAAATTCAAACTTGATTTGTGGGTAACTATTCTTGGATATATGGGTAACCCCCGAAATCTTGTTTGAAAGGTCCCTCTTTCTGAGATACTAGGTCTTTATACTCAGTGATATCTGGGGTATTATCCCGGGACTTCTGCTGAATGGAAGTTCTGACCTAGTCCCCGGATAATGCTTTCTGCAAAATGCTTGAAACATAGCATCGCCCTCAGCAAGCTGATGAAACAATAAAATTGATAGTCGCTGCTGTTGAAATCAAAAGATCCTCTAAAGGGGACACACCGAAAAGTCGAAGCCGTCATCTCTCTGCGTATACGGAAGTATCGACCTGAGCTCTCACGGCCCTCGCACATAACCTCTTTACAGATATCATCTGTGGTATACTCACCTGTAAGACTGAACATTGGGATCTGGATACAGGAGTATATTCGAGTGGAGTGATACACAATTAAGTTTAAGTTTCTAAAACATTAATATCGTATATCGAATCGGTTGAAATTTGTGTGAAAATTTAAAGTGGATCAATATACTGACAATCTAGGTAAGTGGTTTAAAACTGAGAATGTTTAAAGCTTAACGGTGTTAGTGATTTGTCTTAAAACTGATATGATCCTCTTGCACAAACTCACAAAAATATTGTCTGTAAATAGTTCATTTCTGCATGTACTTTCTTTCAGAAAATCCAAAAAGATTTTTGGTGTGTTTTAGCATAAATTTTTGAAAAGTCAAAAAGATTTTCGACGATTGATATTGAAAAGCTGATTTTCAAAATTCTAATTGCTAAAATGATGAACAGTTGGTTTGGGAGATTGTGTTTGTTTTGATAAGAAAAATGTTACAATTCCAAGTGGTTCATCAGTATCTGATTGGTTGATTAGTTTGTGATTAGTGATGTCTATATGCTTAAATGTTTATCATAAAACTTATGTTTGTGGTAGAGTTGTTGTGCAGGAAGAGTCAGAATGTGAGGGGGAATGCATGTTGGAGATGAGGAACTTAAAGATGTCAACATCCAAGAGAAGAAGTTTGTTGGTGATTTAAGAGTAAGAGATGTAGAAAGAGAGAGAGAGAGAGAGAAGCCCAAAGACTGATCAAGACTAAAGGTGCGAAGATACGACATTGTCAAAGACTTGATGAACGACTCCGTCAACATCTGAGGGGGAGTTTGTTGGTGCACTACATCTGTCGACTTCGTCTTGGATCGAGTCTTAGTTTTAGATTGTTAGATCAGGGCGCATTTTACGAGAAAACTGGAGAGTATATGTGTTTTAGAGAGTAGGTCCGCTTATGTGTCATGTCCGTATATGGGAACCTACTTAGTTAGGTCCGCTTATGTGTCATGTCCGTATATGGGAACCTACTTAGTTAGGTCCGCTTATGTGTCATGTCCGTATATGGGAACCTATTTGGTTAGGTCCGCTTATACGTACATGTCCGTATGTGGGGACCTACCAACACTATATATACCCCATAAGCGGATCTCATTTGTAATTTTGGAGAATTCCATGCCGAAGTGCTGCCGATGTGAGGTTTAAGCTGTAAACATTGTCAAATCAATAAAATCAGTAGTTTAAGTGAAGATCAAGCTATTTCTATCTCCGTTTCTTGTTATTCCGCACCTGAAACAGAGAAGAGCGCCTCTGAACGACTCATTCGGGTCGAGACACGATCCTACAAGTGCAAAGGACCTTGACTGAAATGGGCTACAATTCAAGCAATGTGTCAAGGCAAATTTGCAAATCTGGGTTCATACCACCTTTTCAATATTTGGTAACACAGCTGAGTGTCTGCTTTTCGTAAAAGACTGGACACTTTAATGAGCTGTCGTATAGGATGATGGAAGTGGCGCATGCTATTGTACAGGAAAAACCTTACAATTATGCTAAGTTTCTCATGAGAGACTTAGAAGGAAACATCCATGACCGTAATCCTTTTCTGATCTACCCTCGTTTCGTAACCAAGGTAATTACAAGTCAGCTTGACTTTGGAGGTGTGAGAAGTTATTATACAAGAGTTGCTTCCTTGGTTCCATCAACCTTTCATACAGGAAGAATAACCAGTCTCTGGTTATATGTGAAGTGCATGTATAACGTGTTGGATGAAGATGATGAGTAGTTAGGTCTATCTGTGTTTGTTTTTGCTTGTTCATTTTTTTTGTGTGTTCTAACCCACTTTTGTTTAGTAATATATTCAGTTTTTCTTAATTGAATGTTAGTTAAATATGTCAATAGGTCCAGGGGAACTAAGAAATCTTGTCTGATGATAACAAGGAAAATCTGGTAAGAATCAAATGAAATCTGATAGGATATGATAAATCATCAGAATCTGATAAAATTTATCAGAAATTTCATTAAAACATCAGAAATCTGATAGGATATGATAAATCATCAGAATCTGATTATTTTTAGATATGTTTCTTTCAATTTTTTTTCTGAGGACTGGAACAAGCTATATGAAAGAGACTTCCTGATACATCAGAACAAAATTGTGGAGTTCACAAGATCAAGGTAAGAAATTTTACCAGACTCCACTCATTCCCTCTCATCTTAAAAAAAAAAAAAATTGATTCAGACTCCTATAAATGAATCAAATGTCTTCTGATGATATAAATATAGGAAAATTCAACTCTTTATGAAACATTTAGAGATCTTATATATATCATTAAAAGGACAACATGGGAAAGCACTCAATTGAAGAAAAGGCTTTTGATTGGACCAATTCTGAAATCAAAAAGGGTCCCACATAAAAAGGTGCAAGTTGGATACTAGTGTTTATCTTTTAAAAATCGTTGGAATCTCTAATTGTCTTGAATGAGATATACATTAAATTAGAGATAAACCAAGGGTTTTTCAAAAACGGTTGCGTCTTTAAAAGATTAAAACATCATTAAGGTGTCATAAAACACCTTGAATACAAACAACCCACGAAAAACACTCAAAAATCTCTGTCTCAGCTCACTATATATATCCCCTCCAACAACAGAGACGTCCATCTTCAATCTCAATTCTCAAAACCCTAAAAACCTTTTTCAAAAGCAAAAACCCAAATCCTAAATGGCTGCCTCAAACAACAGTCCACCTCCAGCTGAACATTCTATTCCCCTAATCACTGAAGATGAATATCTTCCTTTGAAGAACAACAATGAAGCAATGAACACCAATATCGAACAATATGATGTAAAGTGTCAAATTCTCATTGAGTTTCTGATTAGAAGCCCAATAGCTCATGCTCTTACAAAGACCAGAGAGGTACCAGAAAGATTACTATAAGAGGTTGTAAACACTCTCGAAGCTCATAGTACAAATATGGAGCTAACAGCACATGTATGGGAAGATATCTTCATCGTAATCACACTAGAGAAAATAAGGGAATGTTTGGAACTACCCTTAAATCAAGAGTATGAAGATGCACCACCAAAAGAAGACATGTTTGAACAACTTGATGCTGTAATGGGATGCAAGGCGAAGATTTCAAAAATCAATGAGTTCAAGAGGAACAAGCTACCTGCCTTCTGGCAAGTATTGATGGAAATATTGAATAAATGTTTATCATCCAAGATCGGAGGTACGGATCAGATAAATATGAATATTCTAACAATCATGTTCAGCCTTATAACTGGGTTGAATATTGATTTTGGAACAGAAATATTTAATCTGATCAAAAGATCAATTCTGACCAAAACTGGAAAGATAGATTCACATCTACCATTTCCCAGATTTTTATCCATCATAATTTCTGATGCTTTTTCTGAAAGAAATCTGCAAACTCCAAAATCAAAATATATGTGGAGATCAGAAATTATGAGACCTTGGAGTGCTGCAGGGTCATGGAAGTCAGACTTTGATGTACCTGTTCTACCAGAAAATATGATGGATCTTGTACCAGAAAATTCATCATACAAAGCAGAATATATGAGAATGTTAAGTAGGCAAGCAGAAACAAAAGAAGGATTTGAAAAGGTGTCGCCCATGGAGCATGATGCAGAAGAATCAAGCACACCAAGAATAGAGCAACAGGATGAATCTGATCCACATCCAGCTGATAAAGATGTGCATATGACTCATGCAACAGAAGAACATCATGCTAAAGGCTCACATATTGGAGAAACAGGTGCAACAAAATCTAAACTCAATATATTTTATACTTCTGAAAGTGATTCTGATGAATCAATTCAACCAAGATATGAAATATTACAAAGAAGCACTGTTTTTACAAAATAAAATGTGAGTGAAACAAAAGACCCATTTTCTGAGTCAGATTCTGAGGAGGAAAATGTGGTAACAACAGGTGGAGATCAGTTCACTGATCAAGGAAACCTGGATGAGAAAAATAAAAGTTTCTCAACAACTCATGGAGAACCTGAAAAGGTTCAAGGATGTGAGGAAAACCAGGACTTGAATATGTTTCAAATTTCTGGTGAGGAAACAGAGAATTTGGATACTTCCAATCCTCTTAACCTCAGAACATCAGAAAATGTGTTTTCTGGTGGTGTTAGAAGGGAAACATCTGTTGTTTCTCCTATTTTCCAAGAACAACCATCTATGTCTCCAAAACAACTTCATAAAGAACTTGAAGATGAAGCTGCTACTGAGAAAACAGTCATGAATGAAAAACTTGATCTGATACTGGAAGAAATCAGAAATCAAAAATCAGAAGTCAAAGCTCTATCAGAGACTGTCAAAGCTGTGCAGAAACAAACTGAAGAAAATAGTGCAGCTCTCAAAGAAATACAAAAGTCATCAGAAAACAAAGGAAGTTCTTCAGAAATAGAGAAGGCTCTTAAAGAACTGCATGATATCAAGAAAAAGATGACAGAGATTGCAACTGTAGGAGAAAGTTCAAGTTCAGGAAGGCTTCTTGAAGAAATACAACTTCTCAGAGCCAACAGCAACAGCCTAACTTAGGCTTTTGAAAAATTGGTACTGAATTAAGTGAACAAAGAAATAAAGAAAATCAGGAGTTTCAGAAGATAAAGAAGCAAGAAGAAACAAATAGTCAAGCTCTTACTAACATTCACTTGCTAGTAAAAAGATTGCAATACAATGTTGCCACACTGGAAAAAGTTGATCTTCATAAACTAAAGACTCCAATTCCACAAGAAAGACAAGCAAAAGAGTCAGAAAGTCCCCAACATCAACCAGAAACCATCCAACAAGAACAAATGAAGCAAACAAAAGGTGTAACAGTTCAAAAAGAAAAGCAGACCATGGGTCCACCACCAGATAAACAAAAGTTACCCATGGGTCCTCCACCAAGCATATCAAAGCCAGACACTTCAAGTATCCAACATAAAGAATACACTTCAGCTCAACCATTAACTACAACCATCACTGGAGAAACAGAATTTAGCATAAGGATGGACACAAAAGAGAAGCGAAGAATGGAACATGAAGTGACCTCTTCAAAAAGCCAAGAAAAATAATGAGAGAAGACTCAGAAGGCAACATCAAAGAATCAGAAGTGCTGGAAGGTGATCTACACACAATCATGTATCCAGAAGAACGTTTGAAGCACTACTATTGGAAAGGTCCAGAAGACAACCCAACAAGGCCACTCTCACCAATGAGTAAAGGTATTTATGAAGAAAGAAAAAATGGCAGCTGGGTAATATTGCACAACAAATTGACCAATCCAATAGTATCAATTGAAAGAGTTGATACTTTGACTTCTGGAGGAGGCTTACTAGGGAATGAAAGTCAAAACAAGTACACCCTAGTCAGAAAAGACAAAGATGTTCAAAAAGTTGTCACACCTCCAAAATCCCACACTGCGGAGTACCACCGCTCGGGAGCGTGACTGACCAGGATCAAGCCATCAATCATATCAAACATAGCATTTAATCGTAATGGAAGTAATTAATGTAATTCATCATGACATGATTGATGTTCCAAAACCAAACATTTTTCAAGTAGCGGAAGCATAGTAATGTAAACTCAAAATAGTTATAAGTTCAATTAACGTTCATGATCCGTATCCCACAACGACCTGCTCCTCCCTGTGCAAGCTCCCATAAAGTACCTAAGGTCCTGCAAGGCATGCAGCAAATAATCAACAAACTAGTTGAGCGAGTTCACAGAAAGTAAGTTTATAACATAGTGCGTAAGTTTAGCTAGTGGGGGCTTCCCATACTAGTACGTACTAAAGGTGGGGGGCTTCCCAAACCTTGTGTTTATATTACCGGTGGGGGCTTCCCACGTTTATCCTTACTAATGAGGGCTTCTCATCAGTGGTACTTACTAGACTAACTTCCAACCATGTGTTCTTCTTTACCCGAGAACATGATTACGTACTGGGTCACGTAGGCTTTACGTGACGTGCCCTTCCCCGAGGACAGTGGTACGCGTGGGGGCTACGTAGGCTTTACGCAGCGTGTCCTTCCGACCCGGAAGACAGTAGAAGGTATTGGGTTACGCAGGCTTTACGCAACGTGTCCTCCCGACCCGGGAGACAAATGGCAAATACTGGGTTACGTAGGCTTTACGTAACGTGTCCTGACTATCCTGAGGACGATGGTCTATAGTCTAGTGAATGCGTAAGTACGAGTAACTTCTTCAATATCAACATATCCAACCCAATTCCCAACCCGGGAATCCCATGCCTTGGCTGTGTGAACTCACCTTGGTTTGCTCGGCAGATACACAAAGAGTACAGGTAACAAGTAAATGGTCAACCACGTCCTATCACGGTTATTATACAAGTCGGGTTTTGACTTCAAGTTATGCACGTATAAGTCATGGTAAACACACATGCATGTAAACAGTCAACATGTCATAAACACCACTTGTGTGATTCAAATATCTAAGCCCGAAGGACAAACAGCCCAATTAACATATCGACCCAACCAGATAAGCAGTCCAATAACATAACAGTCATAAGTCCAATTAGCAGTCAATCGCATGAATCCAATTATTTGGCCCAATTGATTGGGCTCGTGACAGTGAAGGCCCAAAACAGTGCACGTGCACAACTAGTCTCGAGTCGCAACCGGGGATTACGAGTCGCAACCGCTGGTTACGAGTCGCCACAGGTGGTTTCGGCTCGTCATGGTCTGGTTACGAGTCGCAACGGGACTCGCAACCATGGTTTCGGGTTATGCTGCTTGTGGTCTCGAGTCGAGACTATGGGTTTCGACTCGCAACAGTGTGTCGCAACCGATCATGTAACGGATTATAACAGTTTCCTTATTTCATTTAACAAAATCCCGTAATTCTAGCAAACAGATTTGGCAGTTTCAATAACAGATCAATCATGGCAATTATCAGATCATTTACCAACATTTATCAATTTCATAACATATTCATATGATCAACTCGTGTAATCAACATCAAGAACAGCCAATTTCTAATAATCAAACATGTAAATATCTAACTTATAGGCTAGCATGCAATCTAAAACATCACAGTCGGTTACAAGCACATGCAATTCAACCGATTTAACACTAAGAACATCGACTAATCAGCAACATATGATCCGGTTCTGTTCTAGCATATCAACATATATCACCGAAAGTAAATATATAGATTCTGTTGTGTCTTACTAGCATGCACCCTAATCGGTCATGAAATCTAAATACTAACAACACATACAAAGTCATACAATTAGGGCATTATACTAACCGAGATGAAAACAAGAGCGGAGCCGAGAGCTTCAAAGGGTGGGTGTGTGATCGCCGGTTCCGAGAGAGAGAGAGAGAGAGTTTGTGTGTGTGCTTCTTGGTTGCAAAGATTGAGAAAACTAAAAACCCTAATTGTGTGTGTGTGAGCATATACGTAGAGGAGGTGTGGGCCGAAACCCCACATGGGCTGTGTCATGGTCTCGAGTCCACTATGTTGACCGAGTGGGTTTTGTAAGTGATTTACTAATCGGTTCAAGTAGTAACATACACATTCTCGTGAAATCATATAGCACGTAACATTCGATCAATCAACGTAATCACATAGTTCACATTAGTTCAATGGTTACACGTAACATTCGATCAATCAACGAAATCACATAGTTCACATTAGTTCAATGGTTACACGTAATGTACGAGACGGTAAAGTACGAGTTGTCACAAAAGTTACTGATGCAGACCTGGCTGATGAAATTCATCCAATGGACATAGTCAAGATGAAGAACATCATTGATGAATGGAAAGGTGGTTCAGTAGTGATCAGAAGAGCCCTTGATAGTGTTAAAAATGCAGGAGCGAAATTATACAAAAGAGCAGCATTAGCAGACTTTGATCTGTGTATCAATTTCGAGTATAGCACTAAAGTGTTAATACCTCCACCCAACACAATTATTCCAGCTGAAATCCCTTCAAAATTAGCAAGAACTGGTGCAATCTTTGACACACCAGAAATCTGTGCAGTCTTCAAAGATGCTCATAATGAGAAAGCTCTATTCAGAATCAGTGAAATTTGCAGGTACTCAAACCAAACTTTAAAGTATATAAGAAACTGCATAAATGAGAAACAAGATCAACTCAAGATGAAAGGAAAGAACAATGAGCAGCTGAGAAAGAAAATTGAAGATTGCATTAAAGATTGGATGGAAGCAAGAGAATGGTACAAATCGATGTACAAGGTAACTCAAAAGATAATTGATCACAAGAAGAAGCTGAAACCAGGAGACAAACACAGAGGTGGAGTGAAGATCAATTGAATGAATTGATGAGATAGAAATTTTTTTTTGAACAATATTTAGAATTTGTTTTTCTGTTTCTTTTACAATGGTTGGATGGTCTATGCTTTAACTTTTATGTTTTATGCTTTATGTCTGTGGGACATAGTCACTTGATCTTTCTTTTTCAAGAATTAGTTAAAAGTTGTTTACATTTGGACATAGAGATAGTTCATTTTATTACAATACTTAGGGGGAAACTGTTAGGAAACTTTATTTGTAAGTATTGAAGAAAATCTCAATCAACTGGATCTCTGAAGAAGATAACAGTCCTGAAGAACACAGCAAGATGAAGAAAATCAGTTGGGACAACTGAAAAGCAAAGTATCTACTACAAAGAATCTCAAGTTGATAAAGAGTTGATTTGGATTATCAGAGAAGGTCGTTTCTGATGGATCTGATGATATTTCTGATAAAATATCATCAGTTTCTGACAAATTCTGATCATCAAATTTTCTGATGATTTGTTCACCAGAATTTCTGATGAAGTGGCTTATCAGAAATTCTGATAACAGAGCCACTTGTCTAAAATCACAACTCTATCCTGCCACCCATGACCGAAGCATGACATTATTGGTTTTCATGATTACAAATGCAACTTGAACGATGGATTCAATGAATATGTCAAATTGCTACTTTATGCAGGACTTATTGCATGAATAAACAATTGTTTATTCATGTCCACAGCCGTCTATAAATAGAAGGCTCGAGAGGCAGAAGATACTTGAGTTTGAAGCTTAGCATTCACATACAAACACTCAAACTCCAACTGCTCTTCTCACCCACAGAAATCAAGATTCATTTGTATTAGATAATAATCTTACAATCACCTTGTTAAACTAATTTGTTTCAAAGTGTTATAAACTTGATAATTCTGTAGGTCTTGTTTCTTGAAAGTCTGATTTCCATTTCCGCACATATTTTTCACATATACTGAAATCACTTGCCATATTACGTAAAAAGAAGTTGTTAAGGCCATACTGGGTCCAACAAGGTGTAAAAGAGGTGAGTATTTATAAAAATGGAAGTGAATTGGGTGAATTTTTAAAATAGAGCCGTTATTTTAATTATTAATTATTAATTTGAATTTTTTTTAAACGGTCATCTTCAGTAGGGGGCCCTTTTTTTTGTCTTCACATGGGCGTCGCCAACGTCCATTTTCAGACGGAAGGGACGGGGACGGAGGGGGGCGGGCCGGTGTTGCGCCCGGCGACGGACCAGGACGGTAGTGGGACGACCCCATACCGTGTAGCCTAACAAATTTTAATATGATTTTTAGGAAAGAAGTTACAAAAATAGTAAAAGGGGTAGATAATAATTATAATCTTTAATCAACAAAAACTAACTAACAATAAACCTAAATCCTCTATTTATAGTAAAACTACAAGACTTATCAAATAGCAAATAAACTCGAATAGATTAGGAAATAAAATTCAAATAAGGTCATGGTGTGTACCTTGTGTTAAGAAGCGTTAAAGAAGTTATTTGTTAACATGTTAACCGTATTTTAGAGATTGAATTAATTATTCTTTTTTTATAACAAAAAATCACTAAAAATATGGTTAAATGAAGTTAATAGGATTAAACCATTTTCTTGGAGTAAGGCAGAGTGAAATAGGAAAAAAATGAGAGATGTGTCACTAAAGCGAAGTTAAGGCGAGTTAATGTATATCCCAAGGACTAATTATTAGGCTAAAGGGTGTAGGGGTCATGGTTGGAACATAATTTGTCACGTAGGAACATGAATGGAAGGCTATACCACCCTCTTCCCTAATCCACCATAGTTTGCACGGATTAAACAATGATAACCATGGTCCTCCTTTCCATTTTTCAAGTAATCATTTCCTTTTTCTTCAAACAAAGATAAATTAAAATAAATTAGGGGATAGTGGTTTGGGTCATGACCACACCCTTAGAATAGTGGTTTTGGATTATAGATTAGAGGTGGGTGATATAACACTGACATGGAGGGTCATGGTGGTCATGAGAGACAGCCTATAACCTTATATATATCACCATGATCTCTTCTACATATATCTCTACCTTCCATCATATTCCATATGGGTCGCCCACAGGCACGAGTTTAGTATGATGCTCCTGCATCTAGAAACTTCATGATTCAAATTTCAACAAGCGAAATAAAGAAGTGAAGGGTCAAGTTATTCTATAAAGTCTTCTTATTGTAAGAAGTGTAAGAAGAATTTATAGAGTGACAAGTGTTCAATAAGTTAAAACTAAACCCATTACATCACCACCAAAACCCTAAACAATCACCCCCACCCCACCCCACCCCACCACCACCCAAAAACCTAACCCCCCTCCCCCCCCCCCCCCCCGCACCTCCAAAAAACCTAAAAAAAATCTAAAAAAAACTAAACACCCACCCACACCACCACCCAAAAACCTAAACCCCCACCCCCCCACCCCCTCGGCAATATATATATATATATATATATATATATATATATATATATATATATATATATATATATATTTTGGGGTGGGTGATGTGGGGGGGGTTAGGTTTTTGGTGGTGGTGGATGTGTAAGGTTTTTTTTTTTTTTTTTTTTTTTTTTTTTGTAGTGGGGTTTTTTTGTGTAGTGGGTTTTTTTAGATTATTGGACACTTGTCACTCTATAAATCCTTTTTACACTTCTTACAATTAGGATCCTTTGTATTTGATCCTAATCCAAGAAGTGAAAATAGCAAAAGGGAGATGAGCAAGACAAATCATATTGTCACCAAATTCTATAAAACTTAGGGAGAGGATCACTCTCTTATTCTTTTACCATCATCAATTTAAACCTTTTCTTTTTTCATATAATTTGAAAACACCTTAACCCAATGAAGCCTCGGGGCGTGAGTCTTTTCCAGTTGTATACACTGCTTCGGTTGTTGTACTTTGGGAGAAAGACGTGTTCATCCAAAAGGAAATATGAAATCTATTTAAAAGGACTCGTATTGAACACGAATCCTTAGTCACAACCGTCAACAATCGTTTGTTCATTCTTGCAGGGAAGATTGTACAAGAAGACGCGGTTCTAGTTCTCGTCGAAAAAAACGCAAAAGATTGTACAAGATGACGTGGTTTTAAGTTTTTGTCGAATACAATGGTTTGAATCACTATATTTACATAAAGTTGTATTTTATGTTTATTTTCGTTCGGATTTGTATACAAAAATGTACTACTAATTTTTCATATGAATAACGAGAGTATTATTATTATTTTTATTATTATTATTATTATTATTATTATTATTATTATAATATTATTATACTATTAACTTTAATAATAAAAAGCGAACACACTTCTCACATTTATATCATTACGTGCTAGATAATTTTTTTTATTATAAACATGAATCACCTAAACATGAGAGACTTGATTTTTATAGCCTTATTATTCCTACGGGATAGAAGTAAGACCGTCTACATCTACCATCCTCAGACCCTACCTTAACTTTGCTATTGGTGAGATTTACTGAATATGATGATGATGACTAGAGTTATGTGAGGGATGAAGTTCCGCAAGAAAAAGGGGCACAAAACATAAAAGAAGGAATGGAAAGATTAAAATAATTTATCTACGGACATTTAAAGCATCAAAAAAGTTGTCACACTTATGGTTAGTAAACAGGACAAGAAAGTTAAGCAAGGAGGATGACGCATGAAGCCATGAGGCATCCACATACGGTAAGGCTGTGCGGTATGGGGTACGTCCCTATACGCGTCGAGGACCGGCACCGCCAGCATACCATCTCCCCCCACCCCGGTCCCCGTCCTCTCCGTCGACATCAAGACGTTTGAGACGGTCCACTAAAGGACAAATTTTTGTGAGGAACGATGAGAAATGTGACCGTTTGATTAAAAAAAAAAATCCAATTTCAATTATCAAAAACCAACGGCTATATTTTAAATAAATACCAAATTCACTCCAACTTTTATAAATACTCACCACTTTTACACCATTTTTCACACCTTTTCACCCACTACAATCTCATATCCCTCTCACATTTTATAAACCATCTCTCCTTTTTATAAAAACTCAACATTTTCATACCATTTTTTACCCACTACCACCTCATCTCTCTCTCAAAAATTACCATGGCTTCACCTTCTTCTGCGTGGTATTCATCATCTTCGGAAGAGAATGACGCATTTATGGAAAACATGATTATGAACGCGGCTCAGGTCTTCAAGATAGGTGATGAAGCGTCGTCCCAACGGCTAACTAAACGAGCAAAATTAAACCGAGACCAAGAAGGTACTTTATTATTTTTTCCATATGTTTTACATAGATTTGAAAATTTATTTTATAATTAATTTCATTTATGTTTCGTTTTAAATATATAGCCGCCCATGATAAACAAGTAGCCAATTATTTTTCCGACGAACCCGTGTACACAGACGAGATGTTTCGACGTCGGTTCCGCATGAGTCGTCGACTTTTTTTACGTATCGCAGGCGACATGGCCCAGTCTGATTCGTTTTTTTACACTGCGATACGACGCTAGGGGACAAAGGGGTTTCACTAATTTACAAAAATGTACATCGGCCATTTGCCAACTGGCATACGGTTATGCACCCGATGCATTAGACGAGTATTTAAGGATGTCTGAAAGAACCGCACGTCTGTGTTTGCACAAGTTTTGCGAATGGGTTGTCAAATTATATAGCAAGAGTACATGCGGAGACCGAACGCAAACGACGTTCAAAAATATCAAGCACACGAACAGAGACATGGTTTCCCAGGAATGCTCGGGAGCATTGATTGCAAGCACTGGCCATGGCAGAACTGTTTAATTGCCTAGCAAGGTCAGTATACTAGGGGAGATCATGGACATCGACTATTATTTAGAGGCTGTTGCGTCATAGGATCTCTGGATCTGGCATACTTTTTTTGGTCTACCTGGTTCGCTCAATGACCTTAACATCATATACCAGTCACAGATATTTGACGATGTAGTAGCGGGAACAGGTCCAGACACAAGTTTTACGGTTTCGGGGGTGGAATACAGGCGAGGTTACTACCTAGCAGATGGAATATACCCAACGTACTCGACAATCATTAAAACTATTACGCACCCGACATACGAAAAAAGAAAAAAATTTGCGAAGTATCAAGAGGGTGCGAGAAAAGATATTGAACGGGCTTTCAGTGTTCTACAAAAAAATGGCATATCATTGAACATCCAGCACGTTCGGCTACACCAAAGAGGTTACGACACATTATGTACGCTTGTATCATCCTTCATAACATGGTCATTGAAGATGAAGGTAGAACGATATGCGAGTACGACGAAAACGCGTCTACCGGAAATTCTGTTCTAGTTAGTGGGGAACAACAAGATTTGAATATGTTCACTCTACGTAACGAGTACACACATCATAACCTACAAGCGGACTTGGTGGAGTACATTTGGAACAACGCTCAAAACGAACCAGACGACCACATGCAGGACGAAGACTAGTAGCTTTTTTTAATACATTAGGATTTTTTTAAGTTTATGTTTTTTTAGTGTATGTTTTTTTGAAGTCTATGTTTTTTTTTTAAGTTTATGTAATGTTTTTTAATATTAATGAAAATATTTTGTTAGTTTATTTGTTAGATGTTAAAAAAGTGGAAGATTAAAAAAATAAAAAAGTGGTGGGGTAGGATCATTCTCCCATTTCAACTAAATTTGGGAGATTGACCATCCTTGGGAGGACTATGATGTGGCGCCTAGGTGACGGATCGATGAACACCATACCATGTAGCCTAAGAGTTACTTGATATAATATACATATATAATAAAGTTTACAACGTCGTAGAAGTACATACATAATCATGCACGGCTTTGCTGATTATAAAGGTGATGCTAATCTCTCATGGAATTTCTCAAACAAAAATCAATCCTATGTAGTTTATAATGTAAACATGCATTTGGGTAAGTCATTCCATATTTCAAGGAGGCTTTGAAAAGGTGGGGAGTAACGACAGTTGATTGTAACAACTTAAAGGAATATTCATTTGTTTTCGATGCGGAGACTGTTGTTTGGAGACTAGTGAGTAAAAAACGTTCTACAGTCGTGCCACCATTTAAGGCGCACATCAAAATCGTGTCAAAAGCTAAGCAAACTTGAAGAAACGAGCAACAAAGAATCACATTTGAAGCAAGCAACAAAGAATCACTGTTGAAAGGACGGTTTCACCATGAATCGATTGTAGCATGTCTAGCCGAATTAATCAATTTGAACCCCGAGTTCTCAAGTCAATAACATGTCTGTACATCCTTTGATATATATGACACATCAATTTGCTGTAAGATTAAATATATATATTTATATGTATTTAATCTAGTAACCATCATTATTATTGTTTTGGCCAAAAATTACCGAAGCAATTAAGTGATCAAATTAGTTAAGTGAGGTAGTGTGCTAAGAGAATGTGTTCAAAAAAGTGTTAATTAAGTGGTTTGCAATAACAGTTTCAGGATACGGCTCAGGATATTGAGCTGTATCTATGATCAAACGGTGAGCAAAAAAAAGTAAAAGGTGACACAGGATATACGAAGAAAGCCCTTGATTAATCTAGATCGCCGGCACAAAACCTCGGGAGCTGACAATCGCAGCTGCCTTGTTCTTCTTATTGCTTAAACGTCAGGATACAATGCAGGATATTGATCAGATCGCTAAGTGTTACAATGTTTGTTGTGAAAGTGAAAGTTGCGAGAAAGAAAAGTGTGAGAGCAGTGAGTGTTCGCGTCCTATTCGATCTGATTTATCATCTATTTATAGCTAGTAAATGAAAACAAAATCTCCTATAAGTATGGGATGCCTTCGAATATTCTTTATTAGCCGTTGGAGACCAAGTAAAGCGGGTTCAACGTCCCTCTTCGAACAACTTAGAGCGAGTTTTCCGGAAAAAAGGTCCTCATGAACGTTACAAGCTTGGACTCCTATTCCTTCACATAACCCGTTAGTGATCCTCAGGATATCATTCAGGATGTTACCAATATCCTGAACGCGTAACCCGGGGTATGAACACATATCATATAATCAGGATATAACTCAAAATATTGACCAAGATATAGGCTCAGAATTTCACCCATAACAATTGTCCCCAAAAATGTTACCGTTAAGGATCCTGAGTCCTAACGGTTACATTTTTCGCGATAACCAAGGTAATTAAGAGATAAGACCTGATGTGACCACTTGTAACCGTGCAGCCTATCTCTACTTATTACTGTTTTGGTCAAAAATCAAGCAATGATAATGCAACCAAACTTTCTGTTGTGAGGTGTGATGCTTGAATCAATGAACAATATTAAGGATCACTCTGAAATGTAATGAACAAGTGACACAGAGATTTATACGAGGAAAAATCCCTTGATCAATGAATGATCTCCGGCATAAAAAACCTCGGGTGATGGAAACTACCGATCACCAACTCAAATTAAACAAGAAATGTATTACAACTTCGGATGATAGCGAGCTAATTACAAGGATCACTATAGTGTAATGTGCACAAAAATGTGTAATCGCCAAGTGAATTGTCAAGAGCTGGTGAGAGCAGTTACGAGTGTGTGTGTTAAGCTAAAAATAGCCAAGTGTTTCTATTTAGCTCGCTATCCCCTTTAAAAATAGAAAATATCTAAGCTAACAAACATTCCGCAATTGGTGCAAGTCCTCCACGAACTCCATAACGTCCACTTCAGTCATGCACGTGCGGAATAAACATGGAATATGCTCCAGGAATATCGCCAAGACCAAGTCCAAGCTCGTACTCCTGCAAAACAACATCATATTCAAAGCAGACAATCGTTAGTATAAGGATCCTTCTGATGATCCATGATCCTGATCCTGCAATACTTCTGAGGATCACTAACTCAAACAGAAGTGGGGATCACTAAACCCAACAGTAATTGAGGATCACAAATCATTGGAAAATCCTCCCCTAACAATTGTCCCCAAAATATAAGGAGTAATGAAGCAAATAACGAGTTATATTTTCTCGTCCTTATCCACAACGAATCATCTAGAGAACTAGCCGTTATAAGCGGACTAGCCGTTAACATCCTGAGGTCGTTGAGGTGACTATCCTGCAAAATCATCATTATAAATTGAAGTTAGAGATAAGGGCTAGAGAGCATTTAAATTCGTGCGTTTCCTCTTTAAATCCTCATTCGAAGACTCGATCAGGTACTTCTCTTTCCTTTCTCTCTTCATCTTCTCACTCTGTTTCTCCTTCTTCACCACCGTCATAATCAAGATGATGCTAAGATCCTCACCGGGTAAGGATCACAAGAAGGACAGCCCCTTGAAAAACCAAGGAATCATAAAAGATTCTGCAAAAGAACGTTGCTGCTTCACCGATCCACAGATTGACAGGATCCGCCACTGTTTTTCGGCGAACACTGTTTTCAAACCATTTAATCCCACCGTTCTAAGCGATTTCGTGTCTGAAACCTGGGTAGCTTTTCCGGTCACCCCGTTCACAATAGGATACACATACCCTTTACCAGATTTCACCCAATCCTTCTTCTCTCTCACTAGCATCTCCTACATCCAGGCAATGCCTATGATCTGGAGGGTCTTGATCACCCTTGAAAGGATCATAGAGCAACAAGGTATTGATCTGGGAATGTCAGAGCTTGTAGAGATGTACGACCTTGTAAGCCATGGGTCTCACCGATATCTACTCAAACATAAGCCTGGTGAAGAACATCCCATCTTCAAAGCCACTATGAATGACACCAACTGGAAAACGGCGATTCTTCTTTGTCAGAAGGGATTCTATCCCTGATGGGAAGGATCTGCCTAGAAAATGGACTACTCATGTTAGGATAGAGGATCCTTAGAAGGATCACCGGATGAGTTTGCTTCTGACCAGGATCACTAACATATTTCCATTTCTTTTGTGCAGCTGTTTCTGTCTCACATCTCTTCAAAACACCCGCAACAAAGGAAAGGCTTGCCGCTTTCCGAAGACTCGATCCTGCAATAAGATCATTTAAAGCAAACACCCAGGATTCTCAAGAAGTATCCTCAGGTTCTGTCACTATGTCGAGTAAGTATCCATGTGTATATGTAATTAAATGCTTAAATAAGAATAAAATAAGGATACTTATCTATTTTGAATGTGTAGGTGCTGGAAAATCTTCAAGATCTGCCTCCAAATTCAGTGTCACTGACCTTGAGACTGTGCGATTCTCAAAGAAGAATCTTGCTGCCAGTCCAACTGTCTCGATCCCCAAGGCACCCATTTCTAAAGGCAAGGGTGGCAAGAAAAGGAAGACCTATGAGGCTGACAATCTACAAGGCTTGCCTCTGCTCTGTCATCAGTTCCTTGAGTACTTTAATGAGGTAAGGATCACTGACTTAGCTTAAATATCCTGCTCACTTGAGGATCACGTGATCCTGAACTTTGCACTGTCTTCTTTGCAGAAATTTGCTGAAATCGAGGACTATGTTGGGAATGTTGAAGAGCTGGAAGGGAAATACTCGGATCTTCAACAAGTTGCGGTGCTAAAGGATCACAAGATTGCTTCTCTTGAAAAAGACCTCAATGATGCCAAAACCCAGATGGCTAAAGTCCTGATCAATGCTGACTATGAGAAACATGAGCTCATGGAGGGTGCTAAGGTCTCCGCTGCCATTGCCATGTACAAGACCAAACTGCAGATGGCCCAGGAAGCTCAGGATCCTGACTTTGACAGGAGCAACTGGGACATTGAGGGCTGGAAGGCTAGGCTGGCTGAGCTGGACGACGAAGAAGAGGCTGAAGAGGTTTTAGCAATCGTGGCTGGTGGCAGTGGCAAGGATCAGGGTGGAGAGGCAAGTGGAGCTGGAGATGGTGATGCAGCGAAGGTGTAAGCTGCAAGGATGGGCGATGATGGACACTTCTACACATAGCCGGAGCCCATTTTTTATAGTTTGGTAGTGGTTGGTCTGTACTTTGAACAAAAACATCAACAACAAAAACATTGTTCAACAAAAACATCAACAACAAAAACATGGTTGGTTGTTGATGTTTTTGTTTGTTGATGTTTTTACCAGAGCCCATTTTTTATAGTTTGTTGATGGACACTTCTACCGGAGCCCATTTTTTATAGATGGGCTCCGGCTATGTCGCTGCAAGGATGGGCGATGATGGACACTTCTACCGCAACCCATTTTTTATAGTTTGTTGATGTTTTTGTTGAACAATGGTTGGTCTGTACTTTGAACAATAGTTTTTAGGATTATGGATCAAGGATCCTTAGACAATAGGTAGGATAATAGGTGGTGGAGGGATCCTCTGTTTGGGAGATGAAGCCGCTTGTTATCCTGCCGCCTTTTATTTCCTGCACTGCTATGACCGCATGAACAATGGACACCCTTTGCCAACCCATGTGGACGGGCCACGTTTTGCTGGTAGAAATGTGGGTTGGCAATTTTAACAACCTTAAAGGGTTAAACATTTTGTGAATAAATAAAACTTTAACTGTTTGACTTATCCTGTGTTGTTATCCTTATGAATCCTTTAGTTTCCAAGTGTTATTATATACTTTGTTTGAATAAGAAAAGTTAAACAAATTAGGTTTAACAATTTTAGGATATGATCCAGGATCAAATATCCTATAGTCGAAAAAGATAAACTTTAGAAAGGTTATGCCATTTTAGAATCATTGGGTTTGTTGTCAAAGAATAAGAGCCACTTATATAAATGATAAAATCAAAGTAATTTAAGGGTCATACCTGAGGATCCAAGTTAGGATCCTAACTCCTAACAATCATAATCATGATAATCAAGAAAGACAAACCTTAGTGGAAGGTAAGGATCAAGGATCTTTGCTTGTTTAACTTCAATAACCTGAAATAGAATATAACTTGGGACTAAGCCAACATATAAGACAAGTTAGTGACTGGGGAAAAGGCCAACAATTATGGGGACAAGCCCAAAGGATAATTGGGGACAAGCCCAAAGGATCGTGTGTAAACTTGAGTATGGCCCTCACTGGCGACTATCAAACTTAGTGACATGAAAATGCCAAAACCTTAGCTAACGTGAAAACGTTAGAAACCTTAGGAACGGATGTATGGTACGTCTACCATTATATGTAGGATCCCGGATACAGCCAGTACAATGAAATTGTCAGCCCCTAAAGCGAGTACTGGTCCCATTGCCATGAACTGTACCGGGATCATCGTGCGCTACTGGCGATACTGGGGACAGGCCCAAACTGGGGACTATCCCAAATAACTGGAGTCAAGCCCAAATAACTGGGGTCAAGCCCAAATAACTGGGGTCAAGCCTAAATAACTGGATACTTCTGTGGATAATCAATCCTTTGTTAAGGATACCTGAACCTTCAAAACTCAGAATCAAGTGAGAGGAGGATAAAGGATGCATGATCCTTATCCTTATATATGAGAATAAAAGAATGAAATAGTTTGAGATTAGAATGTTACCAAAATGAGGATCATCTGTTCTGTAAGGATCCTTCAAGAATACTTGTCATGTGAGGATTATGGATCCTTGTCACATGAAGTATTTCTTCAGATGGACAACGTTCCAGGCTCTTGGTAGCAAATCACCTTCCATTGTTAGCAATCGATATGCCCCCTTTCCTGCCTTAGCTTCAATCAAATAAGGGCCTTCCCACTTTAGTGCCAACTTTCCATCAGCAGGATTGTTGGTATTCTGAAATGCTTTCCTTAGTACTGTTAGGGCTGGATTTTTATAACACATGATCCTTGCATGTGATCCTAACCAGTGATCCTTGTTTCTTTGGCAGATAGTGATCCTCAACAGAGTTCCAGGATCAGGATCACGGACCATCATAGGGATCCTCATGCTAACAGTTGTTTTCATTGAATTTAATGTTATCTTGCAGGAATGTCTAGCAGGATCCGCTCTTAGCATCGCAAACAAGGAACGCGTCTTTACAACTTTGGCATATGCTTAATCAGAGATGAACGTTGTAGAGGATATGGAAACTCGGCATGATTTAAGGGCGATAATATAGGCTAGATTTACTTTTATTTCTAAAGGGGTAATGAGCTGATTGTTAGTCTATTTACCTAAAATAGGTCACTCACACTTGTATATATAACACTCTTCCCCATTCGGAAGACACACAACACATTTCTCACACGCTTAGACACTCGATACTATAGTGATCCTTGTACTCAGCTCATTATGATCCGAAGTTGTAACCATTTTTTGTTATATTGAAGTTTGGTGATCGGTAGTTGCCATCACCCGATGTTTTTTATGCCGGAGATCATTCATTGATCAAGGGCTTTTTCCTCGTACAAATCCTTGTGTCACTTGCATATTTCTCACTAAAGTGATCCTTTACTTTTTCAACAAACCAAGCATCATTCCCCGTTTACTTAGAGTTTGGTTGCATTATCCTTGTGTGATTTTTGACCAAAACAGTTTGGCGCCCACCGTGGGGCAATTGGTGCTTCATTCATAAGAAAACTTTCTGTTCGAAATCATTTCAAAGAGTTACATGGCTTCATCATTGAAGAATACATCCACGGCGATGTCTGCAGTCACCTCGTCTCAGAACACTCTGCCTTTGCCTCCACCACCGGCAGGATCTCAAAAAAATGCTGAGAATAGACCAACTCCTACTTTCTCTAAACCTCCATCTACTTATGCTATGAATTCTTCTGCTCCCAGTACTAGTGATGTATTTACTTTGATTTTGCAGATGAAGGATCGTATGCAGCGGCAGGATGAAACTAATGACAGGATCCTCAGGGAAATCGGAGATCTCAAAAGACAAAAGAAAGCGACAGAGGATCATTCCCCACTGATGCCCAAATCTTTAAGTTTTGATACTCCGATGATCACTTCTCAGCCATCAGGAGTCCCAGAAGTTCAAATTGTGGGAGGATCAAAAGGATTGCACCTCGGATCGGCAATAATGACTCAGGCATCGGGCTCACATTTTCAGCCGGCAGGATCCTATCCTCAGCATATGGGATCCTTCGTGAATTCAGGAGCCTATCCAGGAGCACAGCAGTTTCAAGGATCCTACTTTGTTCCAGGATCATCCCAGTTTCAAGGATCCTACTTTGTTCCAGGATCATCCCAGGTTCAAGGATCCTCCTTTGTTCCAGGATCATCCCAGGTTCAAGGATCCTTCTTTGTTCCGGGATCGTCTCAGATACCAGGATCCTCCCAGATGCCAGGATCCCTAAAGAGTTTGCAAACAGGAAATCTAGATGTCCATCAAGGGGATTTCATTCCAATGCAGACCATTGCCTCCACTGGTCCCTCCATCATCCCAGAATCCCAGCCATATGGATTCACACCCAGTATTCCTAACCTGAACCCAATAGGAGGTAACACCTTAAATAATTATCTTATCACTAACCATGGATTCGTGCAGGATACAGGTATCAATCATGCTATGGCCAGGGAGTTGCAGAAGCTGAAGGATATGATCTCAAGTGTTCCAGGGGTAGTCAAGCCTATCCTGGAGATTGCAGATGGAAGCCATAAGGTATCTCGTTTTGCACCACCAATTTGTGATGCAGAGGTACCCAAAAGGTTCCATATCCCTACTATGAAGCTGTATGATGGTACAACGGATCCTGAGGAGCACATAGCACAATACAGGGAGAGGATGGAGATCAATCCAATCCCAGAAAAGTTAAAGGAAGCATGCCTATGTAAAGGATTTGGATCCACTCTTACTGGATCAGCTCTTAAATGGCTGCTAAGTCTTCCCCCTTACTCTATCACTTCATTTGCTAATTTAGTTAATTTATTCAATAATCAATTCTCTTGTAGTAGAAAATTTGAAAGATTAACTAGTGATTTATACAGGGTAACTCAAAGTCATAATGAATCATTAAGGGATTATATAACTAAATTCAGTAAAGAATCCTTGGACATTCCCAACTTGGATATGGCCACGGCTGTTGAGGCCTTCAAAATGGGACTGCTTAAGGATTCATTGTTCTATGATGATCTTGTTATGACACCGTGCAGGAACCTAGATGAAGTAAGAACTCGGGCACTCAGGTTCATCCGGCTAGAGGATGACAAGAGGATCCAGGAGAGACAAGTAGGATCCTCAAAACAGGAGAAGCAAGGATCCTCCTTCAAGAGTAATAAATTCAAATCCTACCATAGAAATGACAACCAGAACGTGCATGCTGTTGACCAAGAAGAGGGTGATGAGGATTATCCTCCGATTTCTGAATATTGTTTTTCTGTTGACAATCATGAACTAATCCTTGCAATGCAGAATCTAGGAGAAAAAGCCAGGTGGCCCAGAAAGAATGATAAACCATCCGGGACTAAAGACAAGTCAAAGTGGTGTGCATACCACGAGGATTTCGGGCATCTAACTGAAGAGTGCATCGCATTAAGAAAGGAAATTGGATATCTGCTAAGTAAGGGACATTTGAAAGAATTGTTGGGAAGGAAAAAGCAAAAGACTCAGGATCCTAGAGGATCCCTGAAAAAGCTCCTGCCCCTCCTGCAAACGCACAAGTGATCAACTTTATTTCCGGAGGATCAGACATCTGTGGTACATCCTTCTCAGCGGCTAAAAGGCATGCAAAGGAAGCTAAAATGGATAATGGAGAAAGACCTATTCGAACATCAAGTGTCTCGGAAGGAAAAACGATAACGTTTGATGAGGATGATCGCATTAACATCCAGGATCCTCATCATGATAGTTTAGTTATTACTCTCTTTATTTCTAACCATTTTGTCCGCAGGATCCTTATCGACGGAGGAAGCTCAGTAAACATTATCCAGCTTGATGTTCTAAAGAAAATGAGTATCCCAGAATCAGACATCACACCAAGATCCTCCGTGCTTGTGGGATTCAATGGAGAAACTAAGAAAACCCTGGGGACATCAAACTCCCAATCTACGTGGAAGGATTACATAATTATCAAAAATTTTGTGTTATTGACTGCTTATCTTGTTGTAATGTTATCCTTGGCAGGCCCTGGATACATGATATGAAAGCAGTCCCATCCACCTACCATCAATGTGTGAAACTCCCTAGCCCATGGGGGATAATCAAAATCGACAGTGATCAGCAGGAGGCTAAGGATTGTTATACCTCATCCATGAAACCAACCTCGAAGCCAAGGGAGCAATAGCAATTACAGTATCCTCCAAGGAATGTCTTGGAGGCAAGGGAACAGGATGTGGAAGAAATCTTTCTGGATCCTAATGATCCTGAATCAAAAATCTATATCGGATCAGGGATCCTTGGCAAGTTGAAAGAAGACATAATATCCTTCCTCAAGAGAAGAAAATCTACCTTTGCATGGAAACATGAAGATATGACAGGTATATCTAAGGATATTATCACTCATAAACTTGGCATTGACAGGTCGATCAAACCAATCCATCAAAAAAGGAGGAAGTTTGCACCAGAAAGGAATGCCATTATCCAGGAAGAAGTAGAAAGACTACTTCGAGCAGGTATGATCAGAGAGGTAAAATATCCAAAATGGTTAGCCAATGTGGTTGTTGTCCAAAAGAAAAACGGAAAGTGGAGGGTATGTGTCGATTTCACTGATCTGAATAAGGCATGTCCCAAGGATCCTTTCCCATTACCCCATATTGACTCCATGGTGGATGCAACGGCGGGGCATGAACTGTTAACCTTTATGGATGCATCATCTGGATTCCAACAAATTCAGATGGAGCCATCTGACCAAGAGGATACGGCCTTTATGACCCCAACCGGTTTATATTGCTATATTGCCATGCCTTTTGGACTAAGAAATGCAGGTGCAACATATCAAAGGCTGGTGAATATGATGTTCAAAGACCAAATTGGACAGACTATGGAAGTATACATAGATGATATGGTAGTAAAATCAAAGAAAGCTGAGGATCACCTAAGGGACTTGGAGGAAGCATTTGATATCCTTGATAATTATAACATGAAGCTTAATCCTTCGAAATGTCACTTTGGTGTTAAAGCAGGTAAATTTCTAGGATATATGGTAACTCAGAGGGGCATTGAAGCAAGCCCGGAACAAATTAAAGCATTGGTGAATATCAAATCCCCTGCCAATGCTAAGGATGTGCAAAGGCTAACAGGCAGGATAGCAGCTCTAAACAGGTTCATATCAAAATCCTCAGAAAGATGTAAAGAATTTTATGATATCCTAAGGAAAAACAAGAGATTTGAATGGACTGAAAAGCACGAGAATGCTTTGAAAGCCCTCAAAGAATATATGTCCTCAGCTCCAGCATTAATGAAACCCGGAAAAGGAGATGTGTTATCCTTATATCTGGCGGTATCCTCAACCGCTGTAAGTGCAGTCCTTGTTAAGGATCACGAATGTACACAACATCCTATCTACTATGTAAGTAAAAGTTTACTTGATGCCGAATCCAGGTACTCACACCTTGAAAAACTTATTCTTGCATTAATTATGGCATCTACTAAGCTAAGACATTATTTTGAAACCCATACTATTGTTGTTAGAACTAATTTTCCAATCAAGAATGTCCTCAGGAAACCAGAGATGTCCGGAAGGATGGCTAAGTGGGCAGTAAAGCTTAGTGCCCATGATATAAGATATGAGCCTAGAACAGCCATTAAATCCTAAGCACTAGCAGACTTTGTGGCTGATTTCAGTAGTGATCTACAAAAGGAAGCAGAATTGGAGGTCCAGCAGCTAGATGAAACCAAGGATCCTTGGATACTACACACTGATGGATCCTCAAATGCTAAAAACATAGGGCTCGACATACTACTAAAATCGCCACAGGGGGACATAATACCCCACTCCATAGCTTGTGAGTTCCAAGCAACTAACAATGAGGCTGAATATGAAGCCTTAATTGCTGGCTTGCAAATTGCTAAGGATATGGGGATCAGATATCTTGAAGTATACGTAGACTCATTACTGATCACTAATCACTTTAATGGATCCTATGCTGTTAAAGGAGAAAAGCTAACCAAATATTTAGAGATAGTCAAAGAATTGGCACTCTCTTTTGTTTCTTTCAGTTTAACACAGGTACCAAGGGAGGAAAATACAGAAGCTGATGCATTGGCCAATCTAGGATCATCCTTGAAGATCCCAGAGGATATAAGTATCCCCATCATCCATATCCTGGCTCCTGCTATTGAAAATCAGGTGGCCATGGAAATAGAAGAGGATACTGCAATGATCCCTAGTGAAGAAACTCAATCTTATTCAGGATCATGGATCTCACCAATCATGAGATACTTACAACACGGGGAGGTTCCTATGGGAGAAAATCCTAGAGCTTTCAGGATTAAGGTATCTCAATTCATAATCTTAAATAATGTATTATATAAGCGATCTCTTGCAGGACCATATTTAAGATGTATCGAGGATCCCGAAATTCAAGAAGTGTTGAGAGACTTCCATGAAGAAGATTGTGGAAACCACACTGGGGGCAGGGCATTGTTCTCAAGGATCCTTAGAACAGGATACTACTGGCCAACTATGAAAAGGGATGCCGTAGAATATGCTAAGAAGTGTGATCCTTGTCAAAGACACAGCAATATCCTTCATCAGCCAGCTGAATTTCTACATCCTATACCATCCTCTTGGCCATTCATGAGATGGGGAATGGATATAGTTGGCAAGCTCCCTAAAGCACCTGGTGGAAAAGTATTTATGCTTGCCATGACCGACTACTTCTCCAAGTGGATAGAAGCTGAAGCTTTTGCTCAAGTCAGAGAAAAGGAAGTTATATCCTTTATTAAGAGAAACATTATAAGCAGATTTGGCATTCCCTCTGAAATTGTATGTGATAATGGTTCCCAATTCATTGGGAGCAGAACCACTAACTTTTGTGACAGTTGGGGAATTAAGATGATAACATCAACACCAGTCCATCCACAAGCCAATGGTCAAGCAGAATCATCCAACAAGATCATCATCAACAACCTGAAGAAGAAATTAGGATCCAAGAAAGGGAAATGGGCAGAGGAATTGCCTTATGTGCTATGGGCTGATAGGACAACTCCCAAGAATGCCACTGGTCAAACACCCTTCTCTTTAGTATTTGGGGCAGATTCAGTGATCCCAACAGAAATGGTGGTTCCAACTGCTAGAACAAGTACTCGTGATCCTGAAGAGAATGCTGCAATCTTAGCTCAAGACTTGGATACTATTGAGGAAATCAGGGATCTGGCTAGGATAAGGATGGCAAGCTACCAACAAAGAATGGCTGGTGCCTACAACAAAAATGTCAGGATAAGGAAGTTCCAAGTCGGGAATAAGGTATTGAGAAAAGCATTCCAAAATACTATCAATCCTGCTGACAGGAAGTTAGCACCAAAGTGGGAAGGCCCTTACTTGATTGAAGCCGAAGCAGGAAAGGGGGCATACAGATTGCTAACCATGGAAGGAAATTTGTTACCAAGAGCCTGGAATGCTGTTCACTTAAAGAAATATTTCATGTAAGCAGGATCCTCCTGAATACATATGATCCTTACATTGAAAGCATCCTCGAAGGATCCCAGCGATGTCAATGATCCTCACCCTGGTAAAGTCCTTATCTTAAAACTATTCCATTTTCTTATTTTTACCTAAGGATAAGGATCATGCATCCTTCATCCTCCTCTCACGAGAATTTGAGTTATGATAGTCCAGGTATCCTCAGCATATCGTTAAGAATCTTCAAAAGCACCTCAGATCCTTGGGTCCAACCCCAGTTATCCTTGGGCTTGTCCCCAGTTTTCGCCTGTAGCGCACGATGATCCTGGTATAGTTCACGTCTTTGGGATCAGTACCCACTTTAGGGGCTGACAACCTCATCGTACTGGCTATATCTAGGATCCTACGTATAATGGTAGACGTACCATACATCCGTTCCTAAGGTTTCTAACGTTTTCACGTTAGCTAAGGTTTTGACATTTTCATGTCACCAAAGTTTGGATAGTCGCCAGTAAGGGCCATACTCCAGTTTACATACGATCCTTGGGCTTGTCCCCAGTTATCCTTCGGGCTTGTCCCCAGTTATCCTTTGGGCTTGTCCCCAGTGATCTTTTGGGATCATCCCCAGTTATCCTTGGGCTTGTCCCCAATTTTCGCCTGTAGTGCACGATGTTCCTGGTATAGTTCACGTCTTTGGGACCAGTACCCACTTTAGGGGCTGACAACCTCATCGTACTGGCTATATCTAGGATCCTACGTATAATGGTAGACGTACCATACATCCGTTCCTAAGGTTTCTAACGTTTTCACGTTAGCTAAGGTTTTGACATTTTCATGTCACCAAAGTTTGGATAGTCGCCAGTAAGGGCCATACTCCAGTTTACATACGATCCTTGGGCTTGTCCCCAGTTATCCTTCGGGCTTGTCCCCAGTTATCCTTTGGGCTTGTCCCCAGTGATCCTTTGGGATCATCCCTAGTTATCCTTTGGGCTTGTCCCCAGTTACTAACTTATCTTTTATATTGGCTTAGTCCCAAGTTATGTCCTACTTTTCAGGTTTACGAAGACTAAACTTTTAAGGATCCTTAATCCTTGTTATCCTATTTCACTTACGATTACCCTGACCAAAGGATAGGATCCTAACTTGGATTCTCAGGTATGATCCTTGACTATACTCATTATTCTGAACAACCCTTACACTTTGACAACTAAGCCTATGATCCTTGAAATAGACTACCTTGAAAATTTTCGATTACAGGATATTTGATCTAGGATCATATCCTAAATTTCTTAAACATAATTTGCTTAACTTTTCTTACTCAAATAAATACATTTCTAAACAAGCAGAAAATAAGAGGATAAGCAAAGGATAACAACACGAGATAAGCCAAAAAGATTAGAGTTATTTTATTAACAAAAGGATTTTAAACCCTTCAGAGTTGTCAAAATTGCCAACCCACGTTTCTACCAGCAAAACGTGGCCCGTCCACATGGGTTGGCAAAGGGTGTCCATTGTTTGTGCGGTCATAGCATGCAGGTAAATAAAAGCGGCAGGATCACAAAGGCTTCATCCCCCAAACAGAGGATCCCTCCACCGTTTGCAATCCTACCTATTGTCTGAAGGATCCTGGATCCTTAATCCTAAAACTATTGTTCAAGTTACAGACCATCATTGTTTAAAACATCACAACCACAAAAAACCACTACCAAATTTTAAAAAATTGGGCTCCGGCTATGTCTAGAAATTTCCGTCATTGCCCAATCCTGCAGCTCAAACCTTCGCTGCACCATCACCACCAGCTCCACTTGCTTCCCCCTGATCCTTGCCAACATCACCGCCTTCAAGCATTGGGATCTCCTCAGCCTCCTCATCATCCTCCAACTCTGCCAGCCTTGCCTTCCAGCCTTCCACGTCCCATGTGCCTTTGTCGAAGGAAGGATCCTGAGCCTCCGCAGCCATCTGCAGCTGGATCTTATACATGGTTATCGCAGCAGAGACCTTAGCATCCTAGGTAATGTCACGCTTCTCATAATCAAAATTGATCAGCATCCTGGCAGCTTTATCCTTGGTGGCCCGGAGCTCCTTCTCAAGATCAGCAATCTTGAGATCCTTCAGCACACCCATCTGTTGGAGGTCGGCAATTTGGCGGTCTTGATCCTCAACATGGCCAATATATGTTTCTATTTCAGCGAGTTTCTGCAAAAAGGGAAAAGGGTAAGTTCAGGACCGGGTGATCCTCAAACAAGCAGGATATACAAGCAGGAGCAGTGATCCTTACTTCGTTAACGTAATCAAGAAACTGTTGGCGGAGCAGGGGAAATCCTTGAAGATCCTCAGAGGCCTTCCTCTTCTTTCCTTTACCCCTAATAGGTGCTTTAGGGGCTGAAGCGGTTGGACTGGCAGCAGGGGTCTTCTTCCTTGCAGATTTGACATTAGCAAGATCATCAATGCCAAACTTGGAGGCAGATTTAGCAGATTTTCCAGCACCTACACAACCAAAATCAGATAAGTATTCTAACTAATTTAAAAAATCCTACATGAAACTACTTTTTAATCAGGATACTTACTTGACATCGTGACAGAGGCAGAGGATACTTCTTGGGAATCTTGAGTAGCAACCTGGAAAGGTCTTGTCTCCGGATCAAGCTTCTTGAAGGCTAAAAGTCTCTCTTTTGCAGCAGGTGTCAACTTCAGACGAGAGATGGAAATAGCTGCACAATAAACAAAATATTAGTGACCCTCATCCTAAGGAACAAATCTTATGGTGATCCTTTCAGGATCCTCTATCCTACCATGAGTAGCCCACTCTTTGGGCAGATCCTTCCCGTCAGGGATGGTATCCCTCCTAACAAAGAAGAACCGTCGCTTCCAATTCGTGTCGTTCTTGGTGACCTTGAAGACAGGATGATCCTCTCCAGCTTTTCGCTTAAATAAATAACGATGGGGTCCGAAAGTGGTAAGATCATACATCTCAGCCAGCTCCGCCATACCAAGGTCAATCCCTTCTTGTTCAATGATCCTCTCAAGGGTATACAACACCCTCCAGATCATGGGCATAGCCTGGATATAGCAGATGCCGGTGAGAGAGAAGAAGGATTGAGTGAACTGTGGGAAAGGATATGAATATCCTATCAAGAACGGAGTAACAGGAAAGGCCACCCAAGTATCAGAGATAAAGTCACTCAAAGCAGTGGGAGTGAAGGACTTGAAGATGGTGTTCGCCGGAAAACAGTGACGGATTCTATCAACCTGAGGATCAGTGAAACAGCACCTCTCGGTGGGAGAGTCTTTGATGATCCCTTGACCTTTCAAGGGACTATTCTTCTCAGGATCCTTATGAGGGGAATTCCGGAGCAACATATTTGCAGAAGAATACAAAGAAGCAGAAAAACAGAGTAAGAGAAGGAAGAAGGAAGAAGAGAGATACCTGATTGATCTTCGGACGAGATTATAAAGGGAGTTTCTTTGATTTTAAATACGAATTGATCCTATCTCTATCTCCTATTTATAATGATGATTTGCAGGGCTGTCACTTCTGTGACGTAAGAATTGCAACGGCTAGTTCGACTTAAACGACTAGTTATCCGATTAGCTCGTTGCAGATAAGATCAAGCAAAATATAACTCATTTATTTACAATATCACTCCTTATATTTTGGGGGCAATTGTTAGGGCTGGATTTTTATAACACATGATCCTTGCATGTGATCCTAACCAGTGATCCTTGTTTCTTTGGCAGATAGTGATCCTCAGCAGAGTTCCAGGATCAGGATCACGGACCATCATAGGGATCCTCATGCTAACAGTTGTTTTCATTGAATTTAATGTTATCTTGCAGGAATGTCTAGCAGGATCCGCTCTTAGCATCGCAAACAAGGAACACGTCTTTACAACTTTGGCATATGCTTAATCAGAGATGAACGTTGTAGAGGATATGGAAACTCGGCATGATTTAAGGGCGATAATATAGGCTAGATTTACTTTTATTTCTAAAGGGGTAATGAGCTGATTGTTAGTCTATTTACCTAAAATAGGTCACTCACACTTGTATATATAACACTCTTCCCCATTCGGAAGACACACAACACATTTCTCACACGCTTAGACACTCGATACTATAGTGATCCTTGTACTCAGCTCATTATGATCCGAAGTTGTAACCATTTTTTGTTATATTGAAGTTTGGTGATCGGTAGTTGCCATCACCCGAGGTTTTTTATGCCGGAGATCATTCATTGATCAAGGGCTTTTTCCTTGTACAAATCCTTGTGTCACTTGCATATTTCTCACTAAAGTGATCCTTTACTTTTTCAACAAACCAAGCATCATTCCCCGTTTACTTAGAGTTTGGTTGCATTATCCTTGTGTGATTTTTGACCAAAACAAGTACCATATCAACAACTTGGAATTTTTTGATCCTGACATTCTTGTTGTAAGTTCCAGCCATCCTTTGTTGATAACTGGCCATCCTTATCCTTGCCAAATCCCTAATTTCTTCTATAGTATCCAAGTCTTGAACCAAGTTTTCAGCATTTCCTTCAGGATCACGGATACTTGCTCTTGCAGTTGGAACCACCATCTCTCTAGGGATCACTGATTCTTCCCCAAACACCAAAGAAAATGGAGTTTGACCAGTAGCATTCTTGGAAGTTGTCCTATCAGTCCATAACACATAAGGTAGTTCTTCTGCCCATTTCCCTTTCTTGGATCCAAGTTTCTTTTTCAAGTTGTTGATGATGATCTTGTTGGATGATTCTGCCTGGCCATTAGCTTGTGGGTGGACTGGTGTTGATGTTATCATCTTAATCCCCCAGCTGTCACAAAAGTTAGTAGTTCTATTCCCAATAAATTGGGATCCATTATCACATACAATTTCAGAAGGAATACTAAATCTAGTAATAATGTTTCTTTTAATGAAGGATATAACTTCCTTTTCTCTGACTTGAGCAAAGGCTTCAGCCTCTATCCACTTGGAGAAGTAATCAGTCATAGCAAGCATGAATACTTTTCCACCAGGTGCCTTAGGAAGCTTACCAACTATATCCATTCCCCATCTCATAAATGGCCAAGAAGAGGATATAGGATGCAAAAGCTCTGCTGGTTGGTGAAGGATATTACTATGTCTCTGACAAGGATCACACTTCTTGGCATATTCCACAGCATCCTTCTTCATAGTAGGCCAGTAGTATCCTGTCCTCAGGATCCTTGAGAATAATGCTCTGCCCCTAGTGTGGTTTCCACAATCTCCTTCATGGAAATCCTTTAGGACTTCTTGGATTTCAGGATCCTCAATGCATCTTAGATATGGTCCTGCAAGAGATCGTTTATACAACATATTATTCAATATTGTAAATTGAGATACCTTAATTTTGAAAGCCCTAGGGTTTTCTCCTATAGGAATCGCTCTATGTTGTATGTATCTCATGATTGGGAGGATCCATGATCCTGAATGAGATTGAGTATCATCACTAGGGATGATTGCAGAATCCTCTCCTATCTCCATAGCTACATGATCCTCGATAGCAGGGGTCAGGATGTGGATAATATGAATCCTTATATCCTCCGTGATCTTCAAGGATGATCCTAGATTAGCCAATGCATCAGCCTCTGCATTTTCTTCCCTTGGTACCTGTGTCAAACTAAAGGATACAAAAGAGAGTGCCAATTCTTTGACTATCTCTCAAGATACCTGATCCTCATATGCTTAGCAATTTGCAAACCAGCTATCAAGGCTTCATATTCAGCCTCATTGTTAGTAGTTTGGAACTCACAAGCTATAGAGTGGGGTATTATGTCCCCCTATGGCGATTTTAGTAGTATTCCAAGCCCTGTTCCTTTGACATTAGAGGCTCCATCAGTGTAGAGTATCCAAGGATCCTTAGTTTCCTCTAGCAGTTGGACTTGTAATTCAGCTTCCCTTTGCAAGTCACTACTGAAATCTGCCACAAAGTCAGCTAAGGCTTGGGATTTAATGGCCGTTCTAGGCTCATATCTTATATCATAAGCACTGAGCTTCACTGCCCACTTAGCCATCCTTCCTGACATTTCAGGTTTCCTAAGAACATTCTTGATTGGAAAATTAGTCTTAACAATAATGGCATGAGTTTCAAAATAATGTCTTAATTTAGTGGATGCCATAATCAAAGCAAGGATAAGTTTTTCCAAACGTGAATACCTGGATTCAGTATCAAGCAAACTCTTACTTACATAATAAACAGGATGTTGTGTACCTTGGTGATCCTTAACAAGGACCGCACTTACTGCTTTTGAGGATACCGCTAAGTATAAGGATAATATATCCCCTTTTTCTGGTTTCATCAAGGCGGGGGCTGAGGACAGGTAATCCTTAAGAGCTTTAAGGTCACTTTCATGCTTCTCAGTCCATTCAAATTTCTTGTTCTTCCTCAGGATATCATAGAATTCCTTGCACTTTTCTGAGGATTTGGATATGAACCTGTTCAAGGCTGCGATCCTGCCTGTCAATCTTTGAACATCCTTAGCATTGGCATGAGATTTGATATTCACAATAGCCTTGATTTGCTCTGGACTTGCTTCCATGCCCCTCTTTGTCACCATATAGCCTAGGAATTTACCTGCTTTAACACCAAAATGACACTTGGAAGGATTTAGTTTCATATTAAATTTATCAAGGATATTGAATGTTTCCTCCAAGTCTTTAAGGTGATCCTCAGCTTTTTTAGACTTAACCACCATGTCGTCTATATAGACTTCCATAGTGTGTCCAATTTGATCCTTGAACATCATGTTGACTGGCCTTTGGTAAGTAGCACCTGCATTTCTTAGTTCAAATGGCATAGCAATATAACAATATATACCAGTTGGGGTCATAAAGGCTGTATCCTCTTGATCAGATGGTTCCATCTGAATTTGCTGAAATCCAGATGAAGCATCCATAAAAGTTAACAATTCATGACCCGCGGTAGCATCCACCATGGAGTCAATGTGGGGTAATGGGAAAGGATCCTTGGGACAAGCCTTGTTTAAATCAGTAAAGTCGACACATACCCTCTGTTTTGGTCAAAAATTACCAAAGAAATTTAGTGATCAAATTAGTGAAGTGAGGTAGTGTGCTAAAAAGTGTGTTGGAAATATGCTGGTTTTGTTGTTTGTAAAAACAGTTTTCAGGATATGGCTCAGGATATTGAGCTGTATCTACGATCAAACTATGAGCAAAAAGTAAAGGAAATGACACGAGATATACGAGGAAAGCCCTTGATCAATCTAGATCACCGGCATAAAACCTCGGGAGCTGACAATCGCAGCTGCCTTGTTCTTCTTATTGCTTCAAACTTCAAGATACAGTGCAGGATATTGATCAGATCGCTAAGTGTTACAATGCTTTGTGTGAAAGTAAAAGTTACGAGAGAACAAGTGTGAGAGTGTAGTGAGTGTTGATGTGATATCCTATTCGATCCGGTATACCCACCTATTTATAGTAACGAATTACAAACGAAAATTCCTATAAATATGGGATGCTCCGAATATTCCATTGTAAACGTTATAGACCGAGTAATGCGGCTTCAACGTCTTTATTCGAACGACTTGGACCGAGTCTTCCGCGAAATGATTCCTTGTGAACGTTGCTAGCTTCTAACCCACGTACCTGCACATAATCCGTTAGTAATCCTGAGGATACCATTCAAGATGTTACCAATATCCTGAATCAGCATCCCGGATGTGAACAGATATCATATAACCTAGATATAATTCAAGATATTCGTCAGGATATGGGCTCAGAATTTCACCCATAACAATTGTCCCCAAAAATGTTACCGTTAAGTATCCTGATACTAACGGTTACATTTTTTCACGAATAACGAGGTAATTAAGAGATAAGACCTTGATGTGACTAGTTGTAACCATGCTTCCTATAATTACTCATTACATCCCTATAACTTCTCATCCTCATCATCATTTAACCTTTACCGAAGAGAAAAAGGTAAATATTTCTCTCTACACTCCATCTTCCTCTTTCATTCTACTCAATATTCCGGTGACAATATGGCAAGGCAGACAAGATCCAGCTCCGGCGATTCTGCTCCCACGTTTATCCACCAGAATATTCTCCAAGATCCGGAGAAAGAAATATGCACCTTTGATAGTGCACACTTGTAAGCCCTTAAAACCTCTGGCATCTTCCCAAAAGGGACAGTGTTCCGGACATTTGATCGGGAAATCCGATCAGATATGGTTTCCGACGAGTGGATACGCTTCAATGCTTTTCCTTTTACCTTAGGGTTGCAATTTCCTTTCTCGGACTTTATCACCGAGTTCTTTAATGTTACCAAAATCTGCTTTAGTCAGACAATGCCAATGCTTTGGCGAGTCCTGTCTGTCCCGGTGGAGCGGATTATCCGGTGAAATGGTTGAAAAAGGGTAGGACCTAGGGTTTTAGGACGATCCTGTCTTATATCCTGCCACATATCTTGAACTGACTTTGTTGTTTTCTTGTACACAGCTGATTTTAGGAAGCTTGCACCTCCCCTTGCAGATTCACAGAAAAGGATTGACTCTATCGGACTCCTTCCCGAAGCTGAAAGAAGTTTTAACCCGTCTCCACCATCTCCAAGCCCTCTTTCCAGTGTAAACATGTCAGGTAAGGATCCTGTTCGATATCCTGCATACATGCTTTTATTTGAAATATTTAGGAAAGAATTTTACTCCCTGTATGCAGATTCCAGCAAAGTTCCAATCCTCCTTGACCTTGACGAGCTTGACAGTTATCCTACTCCAGTCATGGTCAAGAAAGAGGCCCCTGCTGCCACCAGCTCTAAGCCGCTTCCGGCTCCCAAGGCTAATCCGAGGACTCGTGCTTCTACCGCAAAAAAGAGGAAGGGCTCTGAAGTTAGTGCTCCAGGCTCCGAAGGGTTTTCCTATGATGAGCTTAGCTTTACCGATTCCTTGGAACCGATGACATCCTTCTTAAACAAGGTAATATCCTGGCACTTCATCCTGCATAATATCCTGATAGAATATCCTGATAGGATATTCTGGTTAGTGAATATTAACTTATACCTGAATTTAACTTACAGGGCCTCCAACATCTGCTCCACCTTTACAACGATGCCTGTGGTACTGCTGCACTCTACGAAGCCAGGATTAAGCAGCTTGAGACTACTGTTGCCGACCAAGGTGCCATTGCTGAAGCGAAGAGTCGGCACTATGAGGATAAGCTGAAAAAGGTCACCCAGGATGCCGAGCTCAAACTGGCCACCGTGCAAATGGATCATGAACAAGCCATGGTCTCTTTTCGGGAAGGAATCAAGGCTTCTGCTATAGTCTCTCTGCTGCAAGCTCGTATCAAGATGGCTCATGAGGCCAAGGAGACAGGCCTTGTGTGCCTAGCTTGGCCGGTTGACTCTTGGGTGGCAAAGTTGAAGGAGCTTGGAGGCAAGGCTGTGCCTCTTCCTGCTGAAGCTGGTGAATCCTCTAAGTCGGCAGAGGTGGTGGACCAGGTTGGAGCCAAGAAGGATGCTGGAGCGGATGCTGGTGAGGATGCTGGTCAGGATGCTGAAGCTGAGAAGGCAGAGAAGGTTGGAGAAGATGCCGCTATGTGAGGGCATTGAAGTGGGCAATGATGGATATACGTGCCGAGGCCGGAGCCCACTTTTTTAAGTTTGATCGTTGGATTGTAACCCAAAACAATTTACTTTTCCTGCATTTTATTTTTCCGCATTTGAACAATATGATGGCCAAAGGTGGAGGGATCCTGAGTTTCAGGACGAAGCCCTTGGTCATCACCGTTAGTATGCTCTTCTTTTGAACAATATAACAGTTGGAGGTGGACGGGTCTCGGTTTGAGACAAAGCCTTCAACTGTTAAGTAAATACAATAAGGAACTATTAGTGCTCTTAGTGGATGGGCCTTGTTTTGAGGTGAAACTAAGTGCACATCTTTTGGTATGTTAATAATATAACCTTTCTTTTGGCCTTACTATTGTTGTTATTAGGACACCAATTTTACTTATGAAAACTGTTTTGTTTGAAAACTCTTGGAAATATTATGGGAACACCATCTGAGAATATCCTGACAAGTATCCTAAGAGATATCATGGTCAGGATATCATCATATAACTTAGAAAACTTAAGTCTTTTGAAGAAAGGAGAGATCATACCAAAGACTCTTAGAGAGTCAATTCCAGTCTTCCACCTAAGCAATATCCCCAGTGCACACTTATAAACTTGGATCCAACCTTTGAATAGTATAATGTATGTCCCCTGTGTATGACACAGAAATGCAAATGTATTCATACTTTGGCTTGAATAAATTCCAAACACCTCGAGGCAAAAACCTTGATATCCTGAAATGAATCCTCAGCATACTGGGGGTAAACCCTTAATATCCTGGGGATAAACCCTGAGTTTCATGCGCTACAGGCGAGAGTGTATAAACTCTAAATCTTAGAAAGGTGAAAACTTTTAAACCTTAGAGAGTATGAAAATACCCTTTCGTGAGAGAGGGTGATCAATCCTCATATACCTTCAGGATCCAGGATATAGCCAACAGTAACGAAATTGTCAGCCACTTTTACATGAACTGGTCCCGCTACCTTGAACTATACCTAGATAACTTGCGCTCCAGGTGAGGTGTTTAAACCCAATTCGAAAGAAAGGTGAATACCTTTAAACCTTTGAAGGGATCAGGATCCCTTAGACATGAGGGAGGGGGCCAATCCTCTAATCTTTTGATTTATCATGAGTGCAAACCCTGAAGCTATATCCTAGAGCATATGCTGCAATACAACTATAAACTAAGGTGGGTGTTAGCCTGGCTAACACCCCTCCGATGCTTAAGTCAGTATTGGGTTCAAGATAATACACAAATATATTTAAAAGAGATAGATTACATACCACTCTGAGATAGAAATTAAATTCTATTCTTACTTGAAATAGAGCTTTAAGTGTATTGCATTCCAGGATCTCGGTAGCATATCCCCTTCCATATTCTTGAGTCTATATGCTCCTTTCCCTGCTTCTGACTCAACTTCATATGGTCCTTCCCATTTTGGAGCTAGCTTGCCATCGGCAGGATTAGTGGTATTTTGAAAAGCCTTTCTTAGCACCCAATCACCAACTCGAAATCTCCTAGTCCTTATATTCTTGTTATATGCTCTGGATATTCTTTGTTGATATGCTGCCATCCTTAGCCTTGCTGCATCCCTTTTTTCATCTATAGTATCCAAATCTTGACATAAGGCTTCAGGATTCTGTTCAGGATCCTGTAGGATAGATCTTGCAGTAGGTATCGCCATTTCCGTTGGAATCATTGCTTCTGCTCCAAATACCAAGGAAAATGGGGTTTGGCCTATCGCGTTCTTTACCGTTGTCCTGTCAGCCCACAAAACAAAGGGTAATTCTTCTGCCCATCTTCCTTCTTTGGCTCCAAGTCTCTTCTTTAAGTTATTGACAGTTATCTTGTTTGAGGATTCTGCTTGTCCATTTGCTTGAGGATGCACCGGAGTAGACGTGATCATTTTGATTCCCCAACTCTTGCAAAAGTCAGTAGTCCTCTTGCTTATGAACTGGGACCCATTATCACAAATGATTTTAGCTGGTACCCCAAACCTGGTCAGGATATTCCTCTTTATGAAGGATACTACTTCTTGGTCTCTAACTTGGACAAATGCTTCAGCTTCAACCCACTTAGAGAAATAATCCGTCATTGCTAGCATAAAGACTTTTCCTCCCGGAGCTTTTGGTAACTTCCCTACTTTATCCATCCCCCATTTCATGAACGGCCAAGGGGACGCTACAGGATATAGAGGTTCAGCTGGTTGATGTAGTATGTTACTATGCCTTTGACATGCATCACACCTTCGAGCATATTTTGCAGCATCTTTCCTCATCGTTGGCCAATAATATCCTGTCCTTAATACTTTGGAGAACAATGACCTGCCCCCAGTGTGGTTACCACAATCCCCTTCATGTATATCCTGAAGTACTTCTTTGGCTTCAGGACCCTCCAAGCACCTCAAATACGGTCCTGCAAGAGATTTCTTGTATAAAACATTGTTTATAATAGTGAATCGTGATACCTTCATCCTAAATGCCTTAGGATTTTCATCTACGGGGATATGTCCTTCCTTGAGATATCTCATGATTGGAGTCATCCAGGATTTAGGATCCTTTTCAGGATACTCTACTCCAGGATCCCGAATACCTGCTACTTCTTTATCCCGAGGATTCGTTGCAGGATACAAGATATGTAATATTGGTATTTGGGTGCCGTCTGGTATCCTGATCGATGATCCCAGGTTTGCTAAGGCACCTACTTCAGCATTTTCCTTCCTTGGTACCTGTTCAAGTGTAAAAACATCGAAATATCCTGCTAATTTTTTGAGAATATCGAGGTATTCGATTAACTTCTCACCCTTGACTGCATAGGATCCATTAAAATGATTAGTAATTAACAAGGAGTCAACATATACTTGCAAATTCTTGATACTCATATTCTTAGCCAATTCTAATCCTGCAATTAAAGCCTCATACTCTGCTTCATTGTTAGTAGCAGGGAACTCACACCTAATAGCCTGGGGTAATATGTCCCCCTGTGGCGGTTTAGTAGTATTCCCAATCCCACTCCTCTTACATTAGATGCACCATCAGTATATAACGTCCAGGATCCTGAAGATTCTCCTAACTGTTGGACATCTAGGTCTACCTCATCCTGAATGTCACTACTGAAATCAGCCACAAAGTCAGCTAAAGCTTGAGACTTTATGGCATTTCTAGGTTCATACACTAAATCATAAGCACTCAACTTCACTGACCACTTGGCCATCCTGCCTGACATCTCTGGTTTCCTAAGCACATTTTTGACAGGATAATTTGTTTTAACATGAATCCTATGTGTCTCAAAGTAATGTCTAAGCTTCGTTGATGCCATAACTAATGCTAGTATCAATTTTTATAAATGAGAATACCTAGTTTCAGCATTTAACAAACTTTTACTAACATAATAAATAGGATATTGCTGACCTTCATGATCCTTTACAAGGACGGCACTTACAGCATTCCCTGATACTGCGAGGTATAGGGATAGTGGTTCACCATTCTCAGGCTTCATCAGTAGAGGTGCAGTTGAAAGATATTGCTTCAAATCCTACAGGGCTGCTTCATGCTTCTCACCCCATTCAAATTTCTTGTTCTTTTTCAGGATATCATAAAACTCTTTGCATTTCTCCGAGGATCTTGAAATAAATATGTTTAATGCTGCCACTCTCCCTGTTAATCGTTGAACATCTTTCATATTTGAGGGTGATTTAATATCCAAGATGGCTTTAATCTGCTCCGGGCTCGCTTCTATTCCTCTTTTGGTCACCATATATCCTAGAAATTTTCCTGCCCCCACTCCGAAATGACACTTAGCAGGATTTAGCTTCATGTTATATTGGTCCAAGATATAAAATGCTCCTTTAATATCCTGGAGGTGATCCTGGGCTTTCTTTGATTTTACCACCATATCGTCAATGTATACCTCCATGGTGTCCCCCAGCTTGTCTTTAAACATCATATTTACCAATCTCTGGTATGTTGCACCTGCATTTTTCAAACCAAAAGGCATAGCCGTATAACAATAAATACCTGTTGGTGTCATGAAGGCAGTATCCTCCTGGTCAGAAGGTTCCATTTGAATCTGCTGAAATCCTGAGGATGCATCCATGAAGGTCAACATTTCATGCCCGGCAGTAGCATCCACCATCGCATCAATGTGAGGAAGAGGAAATGGGTCTTTAGGACAAGCCTTATTCAAGTCTGTGTAGTCTACACAAACTCTCCATTTCCCATTCTTCTTTTGAACCACTACCACATTTGCCAGCCATTTGGGAAATTTGACTTCTCTGATCATCTTGGATTTCAATAGTCTTTCAACCTCTTCTTGAATAATTATGTTTCGTTCTGGAGCAAACTTCCTTTTCTTTTGCTGGACAGGCTTGAAAGACCTGTCAATTCCAAGCTTGTGAGTGATAATGTCTTTGGATATACCTGTCATATCCTCATGCTTCCATGCAAACGTTGACATCCTGCATTTCAAAAAGATAGTTAATTGCTCTTCAATATCCTGAAGGATATTGGTTCCTACGAGCACCGAGATATCAGGATTATCCTGATCTAGGATAATTTTCTTCACATCCTGCTCCGGATCCTCCACGTTATCCTGGGCCCGCATCTTTAATTGCTATGCTACACTAGGATTGGTCGAGGATTTCATCGAGGATGAGTAACATTCTTTTGCCTCCTGCTGATCACTATCGACTTTGACAACTCCCCAAGGGGTAGGGATCTTGATGCATTGGTGATATGTTGATGGCACAACCTTCATATCATGAATCCATGGTCTTCCCAGTATGATGTTATAGCAGGATAGAGAATCCATCACACAGAAACGTTGTATCGAGTTGACTCCTTCAACATATACTGGTAACTTTATATCTCCCACTGTGATCCTAGCCTCTCCACTGAACCCAACAAGCACGGTGGACTTTGAAGTGATATCCATCGGAGATACATTCATTCTCTTCAGAGTCTCTAGTTGGATTATATTGACGGAGCTGCCATTATCAACCAATATCCTGCGTACAAAATGGTTAGCCACATATAACGTTATTACTAAAGCATCATGATGAGAATCCTGGACAGTATCCCTGTCATCAGCATCAAATGTGATCACTTTGTCAGTTGTGAGGGTAGTCACCCTGACAGGTTTGTCTCCCCTTTCAGCCTTAGCTTCTTTTGCATGTCTCTTCGCCGCCGAATACGAAGTCCCACAAATGTCGGATCCTCCCGAAATGAAGTTGATTATCTTGGCATCCGCGGGAGGTGAGGCTGCTCGTTCAGGATCCTTCTCAGTATCCTGACCCTTATTCTTCTTTCTTCCTAAGAGATCTTTCAGATACCCCTTGCTCAGAAGATAGCTTATTTCTTTCCTTAGGGCAATGCAATCCTCAGTCACATGTCCGAAATCTTCGTGGAAGGCACACCATTTTGACTTATCTTTCCAATCAGCTTTTTGTTGATTCTTTCGAGGCCACCTAGCC
The DNA here is from genome assembly GCF_002127325.2 of Helianthus annuus. NCBI lineage: Eukaryota > Viridiplantae > Streptophyta > Magnoliopsida > Asterales > Asteraceae > Helianthus > Helianthus annuus. Next base: position 12,177,840 of record NC_035433.2, on the reverse strand, counting down.
GTGTCTCCTAAACCCTGCATGGCATTCATCAATTCATGAAATAGAATATAACTTGGGACTAAGCCAACATATAAGACAAGTTAGTGACTGGGGAAAGCCCCAACAATTATGGGGACAAGCCCAAAGGATAACTGGGGACAAGCCCAAAGGATAACTGGGGACAAGCCCAAAGGATCGTGTGTAAACTGGAGTATGGCCCTCACTGGCGACTATCCAAACTTAGTGACATGAAAATGCCAAAACCTTAGCTAACGTGAAAACGTTAGAAACCTTAGGAACGGATGTATGGTACGTCTACCATTATACGTAGGATCCCGGATACAGCCAGTACAATGAAATTGTCAGCCCCTAAAGCGAGTACTGGTCCCATTGCCATGAACTATACCAGGATCATCGTGCGCTACTGGCGATACTGGGGATAGGCCCAAACTGGGGACTAGCCCAAATAACTGGGGTCAAGCCCAAATAACTGGGGTCAAGCCCAAATAACTGGATACTTCTGTGGATAATCAATCCTTTGTTAAGGATACCTGAACCTTCAAAACTCAGAATCAAGTGAGAGGAGGATAAAGGATGCAGGATCCTTATCCTTATATAAGAGAATAAAAGAATGAAATAGTTTGAGATTAGAATGTTACCAAAATGAGGATCATCTGTTCTGTAAGGATCCTTCAAGAATACTTGTCACGTGAGGATTATGGATCCTTGTCACATGAAGTATTTCTTTAGATGGACAGCGTTCCAGGCTCTTGGTAGCAAATCACCTTCCATTGTTAGCAATCGATATGCCCCCTTTCCTGCCTCAGCTTCAATCAAATAAGGGCCTTCCCACTTTAGTGCCAACTTTCCATCAGCAGGATTTGTGGTATTCTGAAATGCTTTCCTTAGTACCATATCAACAACTTGGAATTTTCTGATCCTGACATTCTTGTTGTAAGCTCCAGCCATCCTTTGTTGATAACTGGCCATCCTTATCCTTGCCAAATCCCTAATTTCTTCTATAGTATCCAAGTCTTGAACCAAGTTTTCAGCATTTCCTTCAGGATCACGGATACTTGCTCTTGCAGTTGGAACCACCATCTCTGTAGGGATCACTGATTCTGCCCCAAACACCAAAGAAAATGGAGTTTGACTAGTAGCATTCTTGGGAGTTGTCCTATCAGCCCATAACACATAAGGTAGTTCTTCTGCCCATCTCCCTTTCTTGGATCCAAGTTTCTTTTTCAAGTTGTTGATGATGATCTTGTTGGATGATTCTGCCTGGCCGTTAGCTTGTGGGTGGACTGGTGTTGATGTTATCATCTTAATCCCCCAGCTGTCACAAAAGTTAGTAGTTCTATTCCCAATAAATTGGGATCCATTATCACATACAATTTCAGAAGGAATACCAAATCTAGTAATAATGTTTCTTTTAATGAAGGATATAACTTCCTTTTCTCTGACTTGAGCAAAGGCTTCAGCCTCTATCCACTTGGAGAAGTAATCAGTCATAGCAAGCATGAATACTTTTCCACCAGGTGCCTTAGGAAGCTTACCAACTATACTCATTCCCCATCTCATAAATGGCCAAGAAGAGGATGTAGGATGCAAAAGCTCTGCTGGTTGGTGAAGGATATTACTATGTCTCTGACAAGGATCACACTTCTTGGCATATTCCACAGCATCCTTCTTCATAGTAGGCCAGTAGTATCCTGTCCTCAGGATCCTTGAGAATAATGCTCTGCCCCCAGTGTGGTTTCCACAATCTCCTTCATGGAAATCCTTTAGGACTTCTTGGATTTCAGGATCCTCAATGCATCTTAGATATGGTCCTGCAAGAGATCGTTTATACAACATATTATTCAATATTGTAAATTGAGATACCTCAATTTTGAAAGCCCTAGGGTTTTCTCCTGTAGGAATCTCTCCATGTTGTATGTATCTCATGATTGGGAGGATCCATGATCCTGAATGAGATTGAGTATCATCACTAGGGATGATTGCAGAATCCTCTCCTATCTCCATAGCTACATGATCCTCGATAGCAGGGGTCAGGATGTGGATAATATGAATCCTTATATCCTCCGTGATCTTCAAGGATGATCCTAGATTAGCCAATGCATCAGCCTCTGCATTTTCTTCGCTTGGTACCTATGTCAAACTAAAGGATACAAAAGAGAGTGCCAATTCTTTGACTATCTCTCAAGATACCTGATCCTCATATGCTTAGCAATTTGCAAACCAGCTATCAAGGCTTCATATTCAGCCTCATTGTTAGTAGTTTGGAACTCACAAGCTATAGAGTGGGGTATTATGTCCCCCTGTGGCGATTTTAGTAGTATTCCAAGCCCTGTTCCTTTGACATTAGAGGCTCCATCAGTGTAGAGTATCCAAGGATCCTTAGTTTCCTCTAGCTGTTGGACTTCTAATTTAGCTTCCCTTTGCAAGTCACTACTGAAATCTGCCACAAAGTCAGCTAAGGCTTGGGATTTAATGACCGTTCTAGGCTCATATCTTATATCATAAGCACTGAGCTTCACTGCCCACTTAGCCATCCTTCCTGACATTTCAGGTTTCCTAAGAACATTCTTGATTGGAAAATTAGTCTTAACAATAATGGCATGAGTTTCAAAATAATGTCTTAATTTAGTGCATGCCATAATCAAAGCAAGGATAAGTTTTCCCAATTGTGAATACCTGGATTCAGTATCAAGCAAACTCTTACTTACATAATAAACAGGATGTTGTGTACCTTGGTGATCCTTAACAAGGACCGCACTTACTGCTTTTGAGGATACCGCTAAGTATATGGATAATATATCCCCTTTTTCTGGTTTCATCAAGGTGGGGGCTAAGGACAGGTAATCCTTAAGAGCTTTAAGGGCACTTTCATGCTTCTCAGTCCATTCAAATTTCTTGTTCTTCCTCAGGATATCATAGAATTCCTTGCACTTTTCTGAGGATTTTGATATGAACCTGTTCAAGGCTGCGATCCTGCCTGTCAATCTTTGAACATCCTTAGCATTGGCAGGAGATTTAATATTCACAATAGCCTTGATTTGCTCTAGACTTGCTTCCATGCCCCTCTTTGTCACCATATAGCCTAGGAATTTACCTGCTTTAACACCAAAATGACACTTGGAAGGATTTAGTTTCATATTAAATTTATCAAGGATATTGAATGTTTCCTCCAAGTCTTTAAGGTGATCCTCAGCTTTTTTAGACTTAACCACCATGTCGTCTATATAGACTTCCATAGTGTGTCCAATTTGATCCTTGAACATCATGTTAACTGGCCTTTGGTAAGTAGCACCTGCATTTCTTAGTCCAAATGGCATAGCAATATAACAATATATACTAGTTGGGGTCATAAAGGCTGTATCCTCTTGATCAGATGGTTCCATCTGAATTTGCTTAAATCCAGATGAAGCATCCATAAAAGTTAACAGTTCATGACCCGCGGTAGCATCCACCATGGAGTCAATGTGGGGTAATGGGAAAGGATCCTTGGGACATGCCTTGTTTAAATCAGTAAAGTCGACACATACCCTCTGTTTTGGTCAAAAATTACCGAAGCAATTAAGTGACCAAATTAGTTAAGTGAGGTAGTGTGCTAGAAAGTGTGTTAGAAATATGCTGGTTATGTTGTTTGTAAAAACAGTTTTCAGGATACGGCTCAGGATATTGAGCTGTATCTACGATCAAACTATGAGCAAAAAGTAAAGGAAATGACACGAGATGTACGAGGAAAGCCCTTGCTCAATATAGATCGTCGGCATAAAACCTCGGGAGCTGACAATCGCAGCAGCCTAGTTCTTCTTATTGCTTCAAACTTCAAGATACAGTGCAGGATATTGATTAGATCGCTAAGTGTTACAATGCTTTGTGTGAAAGTAAAAGTTTCGAGAGAACAAGTGTGAGAGTGTAGTGAGTGTTGATGTGATGTCCTATTCGATCCGGTATACCCACCTATTTATAGTAACGAATTACAAACGAAAATTCCTATAAATATGGGATGCTCCGAATATTCCATTGTAAACGTTATAGACCGAGTAATGCGGCTTCAACGTCTTTATTCGAACGACTTGGACCGAGTCTTCCGCGAAATGATTCCTTGTGAAAGTTGCTAGCTTCTAACCCACGTACCTGCACATAATCCGTTAGTAATCCTGAGGATACCATTCGGGATGTTACCAATATCCTGAATCAACATCCCATATGTGAACAGATATCATATAACCAAGATATAATTCTAGATATTCCTCAGGATATGGGCTCAGAATTTCACCCATAACAATTGTCCCCAAAAATGTTACCGCTAAGTATCCTGATACTAACGGTTACATTTTTTCACGAATAACGAGGTAATTAAGAGATAAGAGCTTGATGTGACTAGTTGTAACAACGCAGCCTATAATTACTCATTACATCCCTATAACTTCTCATCCTCATCATCATTTAACCTTTACCGAAGAGAAAAAGGTAAACATTTCTCTCTCAACTCCATCTTCCTCTTTCATTCTACTCAATATTCTGGTGACAATATGGCAAGGCAGACAAGATCCAGCTCCGGCGATTCTGCTCCCACGTTTATCCACCAGAATATTCTCCAAGATCCGGAGAAAGAAATATGCAGCTTTGATAGTGCACACTTGTCAGCCCTTAAAACCTCCGGCATCTTCCCGAAAGGGACGGTGTTCCTTTCTCGGACTTTATCACCGAGTTCTTTAATGTTACCAAAATCTGCTTTAGTCAGACAATGCCAATGCTTTGGCGAGCCCTGTCTGTCCTGGTGGAGCGGATTACGGTGAAATGGTTGAAAAAGGGTAGGACCTAGGGTGTTAGGATGATCCTGTCTTATATCCTGCATACATGCTTTTATTTGAAATATTTAGGAAAGAATTTTACTCCCTGTATGCAGATTCCAGCAAAGTTCCAATTCTCCTTGACCTTGACGAGCTTGAGAGTTATCCTACTCCAGTCTTGGTCAAGAAAGAGGCCCCTGCTGCCACCAGCTCTAAGCCGCTTCCGGCTCCCAAGGCTAATCCGAGGACTCGTGCTTCTACCGCAAAAAAGAGGAAGGGCTCTGAAGTTAGTGCTCCAGGCTCCGAAGGGCTTTCCTATGATGAGCTCAGCTTTACCGATTCCTTGGAACCGATTGTCACACCCCCAAAATCCCACCTGCGGAGTACTACCGCTTGGAGGCGTGACTGACCAGGATCCAGCCACCAATCATACTGAACAAGCATATAAGCAGTTATAAAAGTTTAACCAATACGATTGGCGTTTCAAAACAAACAAGTTAAGTTGCAAGTGGAAGCATAAGTTTAAAGTTATAACATAAGTTCAAATATTTTCAAACAAAATATGACACGCAGCAATCCGTGTCCCACAACGACCCTCCTCCATGCGAGCTCCAGCTGAGTACCTATGGTCCTGCAAAGCATGTAGTAACGAGTCAACAACTAGTTGAGTGAGTTCACGGTTGTGTGTTCGTTTTAGTTATTTCAAAAACAGTTTCCTTTATCTGGCATCCTGCCGTGGGGGGTTACCCCATAGTTTAAAAACGTGACATGTTCATTCCCAGTTACTCTGGCACTCCAGCCGTGGGGGCTACCCCGTGTTAGTTATCAGGCATTTCGGCCGTGGGGGCTACCCCATGCGTACACTAGACTCGTTACCATATCGACTGCTGACTGTAGTCATGTTTATGTGCCCTGAAAACATCAATGTCTATCATCATTGACGTGCCCCAGATCCATTAGTTCACGCCCGCCCTCTGCGGCACGGTGTGAGGCTTGTCAGACCTAAATAGCGCTATCTAACTAATGACCCGCTCGCCATTGGCCCGGCGATTAGTCGATACAAAAAGGAGGGACTTCGTGATAGAGTTTTAGTCTAGTACGTGTTATCCGTCCATCCGGACGAGGAATCACATTCCTGAACCACTGACGTCCCACCCAAGGAGGACGAGGAATCCACGTTCCTTAACCCCGTTCCCAACCCAGGGAATCCCATGCTTTGTAGAGGGTGTGAACTCACCTTGGTTTGCTCGGCAGTTAAACACAGAAGGTCAATTAAGTTGCAGGTAATCAATTAGGTCCTATCACAGGTATTATTCGTATCAGATTTAAGCCAAGCAGTGCACGTATGTTCAACACGTATTATACACAGGTAATAATCATAAACAGTTCACAGGTAACAGTCAAATAAAACCCAAAGTCCAAGTATAAAGCCCGAACAGTCGGGCTCGTAGTAACAGGCCCAAATAACATATCAACAGTAGCACAGAAGTCCATAAGTCCGGCCCTCTAACTTAGGCCCAAAAGTGTGGTCTCGAGTCGCAACCGGACTCGCAAGCATGGTCTCGAGTCATGCTGTTTGTGCTGATCATAAACGGTTGCGAGTCGCAACCTATGTCGCAACCGTGGTCTCGGTTCATCATGCTAAGGTCTCGAGTCGCAACGGGACTCGTAACCTGTGGTCTCGGCTTGTCATGCTGTGGTTGCGAGTCGCAACCGTGTGATTGCGAGTCGGAATGCTGTCGTTTTCATGTTCAGTGTTGATTCAGATATGGTCAGCTTAATGGTACAATGTAATCAGGCCCAAATCAGGAAACAACCAATAGAATTTCACTAACAAGTTTTCCTAATCAGGCTATTAGTAAAAATGGATCAAAATCACAAGGGTTTTCACATCTTCAACTATCATTCAAATTGTTCTTCCAGCATTCAAGCATATTCATCACATATTCAAACTTTGTTCAAGCAAAACTATGAACAACCATTAAACTCTTAGCATAACACACAACTCGGTTCTATACTTAACCGATAATATGACAAACATATACCGATTTCATGCTCAACAAGACTAGTGATTCGATCTTCACTTAAACACCAAGCACTATCCATCCGAAATCAAGCATATTAACCGGTTATCTCATTTTACACATTAAAACATCATACATGTGATATCATTCTTTTGACAACAAATAATAAGAAACATTCATGCATAAATCATATAGTCATAATCATCAATTTAAGCATAAACTCACAACCAACATATTGTCATAACATCACCAAATCCAAGCACCAAAACACAACAAAGATTACTAACCGGTTGAGAGATGGGAAAGGTGAACTCTAATGTTGATTCCAAGCTTGAGCCGACAATCCTAGTGCTAACCGATTGGATCCGAAAGTTGAGGAGTGTTTGTGTTTCTAGAGTTTTGTAGGAGAGAAGATAGGAGAGTGTGTGTGTTGTGATGTTCAAAAATGACAAGGTTAACTAAGGAGTGCTATATATATGCTAGTTCCAAGTGGTGCACCCTTAATGGGTTTCGGGTGAGGGTTTACGGCCCAAATGGCCCAACCGGCCAAAGGCCCAAACCGGTTACTATATACTCGAGACCTCATGGTCTCGAGTCGGGTTCCTTGTTCTCGGTCGGGTTCTCGGCTCGCATATAACACATACATATATACATACAAATGCACACATAACAAAGCACATAGAAGTTCACGTTTATCATTAAGTTTAATCGGTTAACTAGTCACATAACGTACAAGTAGGTTGCATCAAGACACAACGAAGGTTCTAGATTTCGAGTTGTCACATCATCCCCAAGTTGAAAGAAATTTCGTCCCGAAATTTGATGGCACTCACTGAGGAAGCTAGTCAAGTTGTAAGGTTTTCCCGGTTATCCTGGGGTGTCACATCCACCCCCCGTTGATCTGGAATTTCGTCCCGAAATTCCGTAGCTTCAGCCTCAGTAGCGTTTGCAAACAGTTGGGGATACTTTTGTTTCATCCGATCTTCGCGCTCCCAGGTAATCTCTGGGCCGCGACGTGAGTTCCAACGAACTCGAACGAGAGGTATTCTAGTGCTCTTGAGGACCTTAACATCCCGGTCCGTGATTTCGACCGGTTCCTCGACGAATTTCAACTGTTCGTCGATCGTGAGTTCCTCCAGAGGAACTACGTGCGTCTCATCTGACAGACACTTCTTCAGATTCGACACATGGAAAACGTTGTGAACTGCACCGAGTTCTGCTGGTAAGTTCAGTCTGTAGGCCACCTTACCTATTTTCTCAATGATTTCGAAAGGTCCAACGTACCGTGGGTTGAGTTTGCCTCGTTTACCAAAACGAACCACACCCTTCCAGGGTGAAACTTTGAGTAGAACCCGCTCCCCAACCTGGAGCTCAAGTGGTTTCCTGCCCTTATCGGCGTAGGCCTTCTGACGGTCACGAGCGGCCGCCATGCGTTGTCGTATTTGAGCGATCCGCTCAGTAGTATCTACCACATGTTCTGGACCAGTGATTTGACTATCCCCCACCTCTGCCCAACAGAGGGGTGACCGGCATTTACGTCCGTACAATGCCTCGAACGGAGCAGCTTTAATGCTGGTGTGGTAGCTGTTATTGTATGAAAATTCCACAAGTGGCAGATGCCTTTCCCAGCTGTTGCCAAAGTCGATTACACAAGCGCGAAGCATGTCTTCTAATGTCTGAATAGTTCGCTCGGACTGCCCGTCCGTCTGTGGGTGGTACGCCGTGCTCATATCTAGACGTGAGCCAAAAGACTTGTGCATTGCTTGCCACAGTTCCGAAGTAAAACGTGCATCTCGATCAGAGATGATAGAGGTGGGCACCCGGTGCCTCGAAACAACTTCCTTGAGGTATATCTCCGCTAGAGTGGAGAATTTATCTGTTTCTTTGATTGCCAAGAAGTGTGCGGATTTCGTGAGTCGATCCACGATCACCCAGATAGTATCGTTTCCGCGCTGTGATCTGGGTAGGCCAGTAACGAAATCCATGGAAATTTGCTCCCATTTCCATTGTGGTATCTCTGGTTGCTGAAGTAGGCCTGAGGGTTTCTGATATTCCGTCTTGACTCGCGCACAAGTCAAACACTTGCTGACGTAAGTTGCTATGTGGGCCTTCATGCTAGGCCACCAATACGTAGTTTTAATATCGTGGTACATCTTATCCGAACCAGGGTGTACCGAGTAGCGGGATTTGTGCGCTTCATCCATTACAAGTTCTCGTAAATCGCCATAGAGTGGGACCCAAATGCGTCCTGTTACGTAGTAAGCACCGTCTTCTTTCTGTTCTAAGCGTTGCCTTGACCCGCGTAGGGCTTCGGCTCTAACGTTCTCTGGTTTCAGTGCTTCTATCTGAGCAGCTCGTATCTGCGAAGGTAGACTAGAATGGATCGTGAGTTGTAGAGCTCTAACGCGCTTAGGCGCAGTGTCCTTTCGACTGAGGGCGTCCGCCACAACATTGGCCTTGCCCGGGTGATACCTGATAGAGCACTCGTAGTCATTTAGCAGCTCGACCCATCGTCGCTGCCGCATATTCAGTTCCTTCTGCTTGAATATGTGCTCTAGACTCCTGTGGTCGGTGTAGATGGCGCACTTGGTTCCGTATAGGTAATGCCGCCATAGTTTAAGTGCGAAAACAACAGCTCCCAGCTCTAAATCATGCGTAGTGTAGTTCTTCTCGTGAACTTTGAGTTGTCGTGAGGCGTAGGCTATGACTTTATCTCGTTGCATCAATACGCAACCAAGACCTTGAATTGATGCATCACAGTAAACCACAAAATCTTCTGTGCCCTCTGGCAGTGAAAGGATAGGTGCACTACAAAGTCTATCCTTTAGATGCTGAAAAGCTAACTCTTGTGCATTTCCCCAATGATAGACAACGCCTTTCTGCGTTAGTAGGGTGAGAGGCTGCGCGATCTTAGAAAAATCCTTAATGAATCTCCTGTAGTAACCTGCCAATCCCAAGAATTGGCGAATTTCCTTTGGTGTGCGAGGCGCAGGCCAGTTCTTAATAGAGTCCACTTTGGATGGATCGACGTGAATCCCATCCTTGTTCACCACATGCCCTAGGAAATGGACCTCTCGAAGCCAGAAGTCGCATTTCGAGAATTTCGCGTAAAGCTGTTCTGTTCGAAGGAGTTCCAAAATAAGTCGTAGATGTTGTTCGTGCTCCTCTTTGCTCTTAGAATAGATCAGGATGTCGTCGATGAAGACTATAACAAACTTGTCCAGGTAAGGCTTGCACACTCGATTCATCAAATCCATAAAAACTGCCGGTGCGTTTGTCAGCCAAAACGGCATGACCAGAAACTCATAGTGCCCATAACGAGTTCTAAAGGCTGTCTTAGAGACATCCTCTTCTCGAACTCTCAACTGGTGATATCCCGATCTCAGATCGATCTTTGAATAGTAGCTCGACCCCTGCAACTGGTCGAACAAGTCGTCAATACGCGGTAGAGGATAACGGTTCTTCACAGTCACCTTGTTAAGTTCACGATAGTCGATGCACATTCTGAAGGTACCATCCTTCTTCTTCACAAATAATACTGGGGCTCCACAAGGCGATGAGCTAGGACGAATAAAACCCTTATCCAAGAGTTCTTGTAGTTGCGTGGAGAGTTCTTCCAACTCTGATGGAGCTAAACGATAAGGTGCACGGGCTACAGGCGCAGCTCCAGGAGCTAGTTCAATCTGAAACTCGACTTGGCGATGGGGCGGAAGACCAGGTAATTCCTCAGGGAATACCTCAGGATAGTCACGTACAACTGGAAAATCTTCTAGCTTCTTCTCTTTTTCTGTGGTATCAGTAACTAGAGCCAAAATCACAGTGTGGCCCTTTCGTAAGCATTTCTGGGCCTTAAGAAGAGAGATGATGTTCTCAACAGCACTTCTCTTGTCGCCACGAATCATGAGAGGTTCACCGCCTAAACCAGGAATACGAACGATCTTCTCATTGCAAAGAATCTCTGCTCGGTGTTGGGATAACCAATCCATCCCAATGACAACGTCGAAACTACCCAGGACGATAGGAATAAGATCAATAGAGAAGGTCTGGTTAGCGAGAATAAGCTGGCAACCCTTGACTACGTGTGAGGCCTCCAAACTCTTACCATTAGCTAGCTCTACAGTGTGCTTGTCGCTCAGGGGTGTTGGAATACGCTTAAGCATCTTACTAACTTCTAGAGACACATAGCTAGTATCGGCACCCGAATCAAATAAGACTGTAACATAAAAGTCGTCGAGAAGGAACTTACCCGTCACCACGTTGGGATCATTCCTTGCTTCACCTTGACCAATCACGAACACTCGTCCCCTAGCACCATTGTTGTTGTTGTTCCCATTGTTACCATTCCCCTGATTGTTGTTGTTGTTGTTCTGGTTCAGTTGGGGACAATCTTTCTTGAAATGGCCTTCAGCTCCACACTGAAAGCACCCTTTGTTGTTACCCTGCTGCTGTCGCTGGTTCTGCTGAGGTTGCTGACGATTCTGATTGGCGGGATATGCGCTCCTGCAATCCTTTGCAACATGACCAGGCTTGTTGCACCGATGACAGTTGCCCCTGGTGCACGACCCACTGTGGTGTAGGTTGCAACGATTGCATTTGGGGTGATTCCCCTTGTACCCACCATGACTCTGACCACCAGACGATTGCTGACTGGGGCTCTTGTGATCGTCCGTCTTTCTCTGCTGAGACTGAGATTGCACAGAAGTTGAACCCCTGCTTGAAGTTCCATCCCATTTCCGTTTGTCGCCACTAGAAGTACCAGAAGCAGTTGTAGCACCTATGCGCTTGGGTAACTTGTTCTGCTCCACCGCCTGATCAGTGAGACGGTGAGCCAACTGTACAACCTGCTGGATAGTAGTCAAGTTTGCTGAAGTCACATGACTTTGGATCTCTGGCACCAAGCCCTTGAGATAGAGTTCAATTCGCTTATACGGAGGATCCACCATAGTAGGACACAACAAGGCAAGCTCATGCGATCTCTTAGTGTATGCTTCAATCTCTGACCCCGTCATCTTGAGGTTGTAGAACTCATCTTCCAGCTTGTGAATGTCGTCACGACTGCAGTATTCCTCCCTGATCATTTCCTTGAAATTTTCCCATGGGGTGGCGTTGGCAGCAACCAACCCTAGCATTTGCACTTGAGCATTCCACCACGTGAGGGCCAAACCCTCGAGAGTACCAGTAGCATACTTCACCCTGCGCGCTTCAGGGCATTCACACATTTCGAACACAGATTCCAGTTTCTCAAACCAGTGTAGGAGACCTACTGCTCCTTCAGTTCCGCTAAAAGTTGTGGGTCGGCAGTCCATAAAGGTCTTAAAAGTGCACACCGGTGCCTGAGCATATTGACCTAAGGTAGGTGAAAGAAAGACAGAGTTTAACACAAAGGTTGGTTCACGAGAGTAGGATTCAAATGATCCTAGAACAATTTCGGACTGCAGGATATACCTCCTGCGTTTGCAGCTGCAAGCGCTGCGGCAACTCGTTCGTTGATCAAAGCCGTCAACTGGGCTTGTGTCATGTTAACGCGTCCAGACATGATTCTTCATAATAAGAGTAATACGTGTGAGAGAGGTTCGCGAAAGTACGATAGTAGGACAGAGTAAGCACACACGTGTTCAAACAACAGTAGTTATACTAATCAAGCATACCATGAGCAATGCACTACGTATCTAGCAAGTAGGCAATATACACACATCATATTACCTAGAATGTCGAGCCTTGCATGAGGAGCGAAGTGTCGTTGTGGACCGTCGAGCACTAAACCGGTTATAGTCTGGTTTTAACAAAAACGTTTCTCCTTTATTAAAACCTAGTTCACTATAACCAATGGCTTTGATACCAATCTGTCACACCCCCAAAATCCCACCTGCGGAGTACTACCGCTTGGAGGCGTGACTGACCAGGATCCAGCCACCAATCATACTGAACAAGCATATAAGCAGTTATAAAAGTTTAACCAATACGATTGGCGTTTCAAAACAAACAAGTTAAGTTGCAAGTGGAAGCATAAGTTTAAAGTTATAACATAAGTTCAAATATTTTCAAACAAAATATGACACGCAGCAATCCGTGTCCCACAACGACCCTCCTCCATGCGAGCTCCAGCTGAGTACCTATGGTCCTGCAAAGCATGTAGTAACGAGTCAACAACTAGTTGAGTGAGTTCACGGTTGTGTGTTCGTTTTAGTTATTTCAAAAACAGTTTCCTTTATCTGGCATCCTGCCGTGGGGGGTTACCCCATAGTTTAAAAACGTGACATGTTCATTCCCAGTTACTCTGGCACTCCAGCCGTGGGGGCTACCCCGTGTTAGTTATCAGGCATTTCGGCCGTGGGGGCTACCCCATGCGTACACTAGACTCGTTACCATATCGACTGCTGACTGTAGTCATGTTTATGTGCCCTGAAAACATCAATGTCTATCATCATTGACGTGCCCCAGATCCATTAGTTCACGCCCGCCCTCTGCGGCACGGTGTGAGGCTTGTCAGACCTAAATAGCGCTATCTAACTAATGACCCGCTCGCCATTGGCCCGGCGATTAGTCGATACAAAAAGGAGGGACTTCGTGATAGAGTTTTAGTCTAGTACGTGTTATCCGTCCATCCGGACGAGGAATCACATTCCTGAACCACTGACGTCCCACCCAAGGAGGACGAGGAATCCACGTTCCTTAACCCCGTTCCCAACCCAGGGAATCCCATGCTTTGTAGAGGGTGTGAACTCACCTTGGTTTGCTCGGCAGTTAAACACAGAAGGTCAATTAAGTTGCAGGTAATCAATTAGGTCCTATCACAGGTATTATTCGTATCAGATTTAAGCCAAGCAGTGCACGTATGTTCAACACGTATTGTACACAGGTAATAATCATAAACAGTTCACAGGTAACAGTCAAATAAAACCCAAAGTCCAAGTATAAAGCCCGAACAGTTGGGCTCGTAGTAACAGGCCCAAATAACATATCAACAGTAGCACAGAAGTCCATAAGTCCGGCCCTCTAACTTAGGCCCAAAAGTGTGGTCTCGAGTCGCAACCGGACTCGCAAGCATGGTCTCGAGTCATGCTGTTTGTGCTGATCATAAACGGTTGCGAGTCGCAACCTATGTCGCAACCGTGGTCTCGGTTCATCATGCTAAGGTCTCGAGTCGCAACGGGACTCGTAACCTGTGGTCTCGGCTTGTCATGCTGTGGTTGCGAGTCGCAACCGTGTGATTGCGAGTCGGAATGCTGTCGTTTTCATGTTCAGTGTTGATTCAGATATGGTCAGCTTAATGGTACAATGTAATCAGGCCCAAATCAGGAAACAACCAATAGAATTTCACTAACAAGTTTTCCTAATCAGGCTATTAGTAAAAATGGATCAAAATCACAAGGGTTTTCACATCTTCAACTATCATTCAAATTGTTCTTCCAGCATTCAAGCATATTCATCACATATTCAAACTTTGTTCAAGCAAAACTATGAACAACCATTAAACTCTTAGCATAACACACAACTCGGTTCTATACTTAACCGATAATATGACAAACATATACCGATTTCATGCTCAACAAGACTAGTGATTCGATCTTCACTTAAACACCAAGCACTATCCATCCGAAATCAAGCATATTAACCGGTTATCTCATTTTACACATTAAAACATCATACATGTGATATCATTCTTTTGACAACAAATAATAAGAAACATTCATGCATAAATCATATAGTCATAATCATCAATTTAAGCATAAACTCACAACCAACATATTGTCATAACATCACCAAATCCAAGCACCAAAACACAACAAAGATTACTAACCGGTTGAGAGATGGGAAAGGTGAACTCTAATGTTGATTCCAAGCTTGAGCCGACAATCCTAGTGCTAACCGATTGGATCCGAAAGTTGAGGAGTGTTTGTGTTTCTAGAGTTTTGTAGGAGAGAAGATAGGAGAGTGTGTGTGTTGTGATGTTCAAAAATGACAAGGTTAACTAAGGAGTGCTATATATATGCTAGTTCCAAGTGGTGCACCCTTAATGGGTTTCGGGTGAGGGTTTACGGCCCAAATGGCCCAACCGGCCAAAGGCCCAAACCGGTTACTATATACTCGAGACCTCATGGTCTCGAGTCGGGTTCCTTGTTCTCGGTCGGGTTCTCGGCTCGCATATAACACATACATATATACATACAAATGCACACATAACAAAGCACATAGAAGTTCACGTTTATCATTAAGTTTAATCGGTTAACTAGTCACATAACGTACAAGTAGGTTGCATCAAGACACAACGAAGGTTCTAGATTTCGAGTTGTCACACCGATGATATCCTTCTTAAACAAGGTAATATCCTGGCACTACATCCTGCATAATATCCTGATAGAATATCCTGATAGGATATTCTGGTTAGTGAATATTAACTTATACCTGAATTTAACTTACAGGGCCTCCAACATCTGCTCCACCTTTACAACGATGCCTGTGGTACTGCTGCACTCTACGAAGCCAGGATTAAGCAGCTTGAGACTACTGTTGCCGACCAAGGTGCCATTGCTGAAGCGAAAAGTCGGCACTATGAGGATAAGCTGAAAAAGGTTACCCAGGATGCCGAGCTCAAACTGGCCACCGTGCAAATGGATCATGAACAAGCCATGGTCTCTTTCCGGGAAGGAATCAAGGCTTCTGCTATAGTCTCTCTGCTGCAAGCTCGCATCAAGATGGCTCATGAGGCCAAGGAGACAGGCCTTGTGTGCCCAGCTTGGCCGGTTGACTCTTGGGTGGCAAAGTTGAAGGAGCTTGGAGGCAAGGCTGTGCCTCTTCCTGCTGAAGCTGGTGAATCCTCTAAGTCGGCAGAGGTGGTGGACCAGGTTGGAGCCAAGAAGGATGCTGGTGAGGATGCTGGTCAGGATGTTGAAGCTGAGAAGGCAGAGAAGGTTGGAGAAGACGCCGCTGTGTGAGGGCATTGAAGTGGGCAATGATGGATATACGTACTGAGGCCGGAGCCCACTTTTTTAAGTTTGATCGTTGGCTTGTAACCCAAAACAATTTACTTTTCCTGCATTTTATTTTTCTGCATTTGAACAATATGATGGCCAAAGGTGGAGGGATCCTGAGTTTCAGGACGAAGCCCTTGGTCATCACCGTTAGTATGCTCTTCTTTTGAACAATATAACAGTTGGAGGTGGACGGGTCTCAGTTTGAGACAAAGCCTTCAACTGTTAAGTAAATACAATAAGGAACTATTAGTGCTCTTAGTGGATGGGCCTTGTTTTGAGGTGAAACTAAGAGCACATCTTTTGGTATGTTAATAATATAACCTTTCTTTTGGCCTTACTATTGTTGTTATTAGGACACCAATTTTACTTATGAAAACTGTTTTGTTTGAAATCTCTTGGAAATATTATGGGAACACCATCTGAGAATATCCTGACAAGTATCCTAAGAGATATCCTGGTCAGGATATCATCATATAACTTAGAAAACTTAAGTCTTTTGAAGAAAGGAGACATCATACCAAAGACTCTTAGAGAGTCAATTCCAGTCTTCCACCTTAGGAATATCCCTAGTGCACACTTATAAACTTGGATCCAACCTTTGAATAGTATAATGTATGTCCCCTGTGTATGACACAGAAATGCAAATTTATTCACACTTTGGCTTGAATAAATTCCAAACACCTCGAGGCAAAAACCTTGATATCCTGAAATGAATCCTCAACATACTGGGGGTAAACCCTTAATATCCTGGGGATAAACCTTGAGTTTCATGCGCTACAGGAGAGAGTGTATAAACTCCAAATCTTAGAAAGGTGAAAACTTTAAAACCTTAGAGAGTATGAAAATACCCTTTCGTGAGAGAGGGTGATCAATCCTCATATACCTTCAGGATCCAGGATATAGCCAACAGTAACGAAATTGTCAGCCACTTTTACATGAACTGGTCCCGCTTCCTTGAACTATACCTAGATAACTTGCGCTCCAGGCGAGGTGTTTAAACCCAATTCGAAAGAAAGGTGAATACCTTTAAACCTTTGAAGGGATCAGGATCCCTTAGACATGAGAGAGGGGGCCAATCCTCTAATCTTTCGATTTATCCTGAGTGCAAACCCTAAAGCTATATCCTGGAGCATATGCTGCAAAACAACTATAAACTAAGGTGGGTGTTAGCCTGGCTAACACCCCTCCGATGCTTAAGTCAGTATTGGGTTCAAGATAATACACAAATATATTTAAAAGAGATAGAATACATACCACTCTAAGATAGAAATTAAATTATATTCTTACTTGAAATATAGCTTTAAGTGTATTGCATTCCAGGATCTCGGTAGCATATCCCCTTCCATATTCTTGAGTCTATATGCTCCTTTCCCTGCTTCTGACTCAACTTCATATGGTCCTTCCCATTTTGGAGCTAGCTTGCCATCGGCAGGATTAGTGGTATTTTGAAAAGCCTTTCTTAGCACCCAATCACCAACTCGAAATCTCCTAGTCCTTATATTCTTGTTATATGCTCTGGATATTCTTTGTTAATATGTTGCCATCCTTAGCCTTCCTGCATCCCTTTTTTCATCTATAGTATCCAAATCTTGACATAAGGCTTCAGGATTCTGTTCAGGATCCTGTAGGATCGATCTTGGAGTAGGTATCGCCATTTCCGTTGGAATCATTGCTTCTGCTCCAAATACCAAGGAAAATGGGGTTTGGCCTGTCGCATTCTTTACCGTTGTCCTATCAGCCCACAAAACAAAGGGTAATTCTTCTGCCCATCTTCCTTTTTTGGCTCCAAGTCTCTTCTTTAAGTTATTGACAATTATCTTGTTTGAGGATTCTGCTTGTCCATTTGCTTGAGGATGCACCGGAGTAGATGTGATCATTTTGATTCCCCAACTCTTGCAAAAGTCAGTAGTCCTCTTGCTTATGAACTGGAACCCATTATCACAAATGATTTTAGCTGGTACCCCAAACCTGGTCAGGATATTCCTCTTTATGAAGGATACTACTTCTTGGTCTCTAACTTGGAGAAATGCTTCAGCTTCAACCCACTTAGAGAAATAATCCGTCATTGCTAGCATAAAGACTTTTCCTCCCAGAGCTTTTGGTAACTTCCCTACTATATCCATCCCCCATTTCATGAACGGCCAAGGGGACGCTACAGGATATAGTGGTTCAGCTGGTTGATGTAGTATGTTACTATGCCTTTGACATGCATCACACCTTCGAGCATATTCTGCAACATCTTTCCTCATCGTTGGCCACTAATATCCTGTCCTTAATACTTTGGAGAACAATGACCTACCCCCAGTGTGGTTACCACAATCCCCTTCATGTATATCCTGAAGTACTTCTTTGGCTTCAGGACCCTCCAAGCACCTCAAATACGGTCCTGCAAGAGATTTCTTGTATAAAACATTGTTTATAATAGTGAATCATGATACCTTCATCCTAAATGCCTTAGGATTTTCATCTCCGGGGATATGTCCTTCCTTGAGATATCTTATGATTGGAGTCATCCAAGATTTAGGATCCCTTTCAGGATACTCTGCTCCAGGATCCTGAATACATGCTACTTCTTTATCCCGAGGATTCGTTGCAGGATACAAGATATGTAATATTGGTATTTGGGTCCCGTCTGGTATCCTGATCGATGATCCCAGGTTTGCTAAGGCATCTGCTTCAGCATTATCCTCCCTTGGTACCTGTTCAAGTGTAAAAACATCGAAATATCCTGCTAATTTTTTGAGAATGTCGAGGTATTCGATTAACTTCTCACCCTTGACTGCATAGGATCCATTAAAATGATTAGTAATTAACAAGGAGTCAACATATACTTGCAAATTCTTGATAGTCATATTCTTAGCCAATTCTAATCCTGCAATTAAAGCCTCATACTTTGCTTCATTGTTAGTAGTAGGGAACTTACACCTAATAGCCTGGGGTAATATGTCCCCCTGTGGCGATTGTTTTGGTCAAAAATCTGATGAGGATAATGCAACCAAACACTTAGTTATGGGGTATGATGCTTGAAATGAGGAACAATGATAAGGATCACTTCAATGTAAATTGCACAAACGACACAAGGATTTATACGAGGAAAAAGCCCTTGATCAATGAATGATCTCCGACATAAAAAACCTCGGGTGATGGAAACTACCGATCACCAAGCTCAAATTAATCAATAAATGTTTACAACTTCGATAGTAATGAGCTAGGTACAAGGATCAGTATGGTGAAATGTGTAAAAGTGTGTGAAAACTGTTAAGTGTTTGCCGAATGCTTCAAGAGTTCAGTTGTACGAGAGTGTGTGTAGCTGAAAATGGCTAAGTGTTCTAATTACTAGCTCATTACCCCTTTAAAAATAGAAGTTAACTATGCTAACAAACTATCCGACTTTTGTGCCATGCTCCCACGTTCTCCACAACATCCATTTCCAGTCAAACGTGTGCGAAATACCCGTGGAATATTCCATAGCAACGTTGCCAAGACCGGGTCAAGCTTGTTACTCGTGCAAAACAATATGAAATTCAAACAAACAATCGTTAGTATGAGGATCCTTAAGGTGATCCATGATCCTGATCCTGAAGCTCTTCTAAGGATCACTATCTATCACAGAAGTAAGGATCATTGTTAGGATAACAAGTAAGGATCACGGGTTATTAGAAAATCCTCCCCTACCATATTGCCCCAAAAATATAAGGAGTAATTTGTAAAATGAACGAATTATATTTTCTTGATCTTATCCGCAACTAACTAACGGATATATAGCCGTTGATATAGAACTATCCGTTGCAATTCTGACGTCACAGAAGTGACAACCCTGCACAATCATGATTATAAATAGGAGATAGAGATAGGATCGTTTTGCATTAGAGATACTCCCTTTATAATCCCATCCGAAGATAAACATGTATTCTCTCTTCATCTTCTTCCTTCTCTTGCTATGTTTTCTTTCTCTTTCCATCATTCTGTCAAAAATGTTGCTCCGGAACTCCCCAGCTAAGGATCACCCGAAGAACAGCCCACTGAAGAGCCAGGGGATCATCGAAGATTCAATAAAAGAACGCTGTTGTTTCACCGATCCACAGATTGATAGGATCTGCTACTGTTTCCCGGCGAATACTGTGTTTAAATCCTTTGATCCCAATGCCCTGAGTGATCATATTTCCGGCAACTGGGTTGCTTTTCCTGTTACTCCGTTCACCATAGGCTATACATATCCTTTTCCAGCCTTTACCTAATCTTTCTTTTCCCTAACCAGCATCTCTTATATCCAAGCCATGCCGATGATCTGGAGGGTTTTGTATACCCTTGAAAGGATCATCGAGCAGGAAGGGATAGACCTAGGAATGTCAGAGCTGGGAGAGCTGTATGATCTCACTACCTTTGGTTCTCATCGTTATTTGTTCAAACGTAAACCTGGTGAGGAACACCCGATCTTCAAAGCCACCAAGAACGATACTAACTGGAAGCGGCGTTTCTTTTTCGTCAAAAGAGATTCTATCCATGATGGGAAGGATCTACCCCGGAAATGGGCTACCCATGGTAGGATGGAGGATCCTGAGAAGGATCACCAGAGAACTTTCTTTTCAAATAAGGATCACTGACATTCTTTTGCTTTCTTGTTATGCAGCTATCACCGTCTCACACCTCAGACTGTCTCCTGCTGCCAAAGAGAGACTCGCCGCCTTCAAGAGACTTGATCCTAAAATAAGATCTTTCAAGACAACCACCCAGGATTCTCAGGAGGTATCCTTAGGCTCTATCACGATGTCAAGTAAGTATCTTTGTTTAAAAAATCAAATAAATAGTGAAATATAAGTGAAGTAAAGATACTTATCTTGTTTTGGTTGTGCAGGTGCTGGAAAATCCACCAAGTCTGCTTCAAAGTTCAGTGTCACCGATCTTACCACGGTCAGATCCTCCAAGAGAAAGGCTCCTACCAGCCCGACTGCTTCAATCCCCAAGGCACCCCTCAAAGGAAAGGGAGTCAAGAAGAGAAAAGCCTCCGAAGCTGAGGATCTGCAAGGTCTGCCTCTGATCTGCCACCAATTCCTCGAGTACTTCAACGATGTAAGGATCACTGTCCCTGCTTGTATATCCTGCTTGTTTGAGGATCACCTGATCCTGAACTTATCCTTTATCCTCTTTGTAGAAATTCCCTGAGATTGAGGACTACGTTGGCCACGTTGAGGATCAGGATAGGAAGGTTGCTGACCTCCAACAGGTTGCACTGCTAAAGGACCTCAAGATTTCCGACCTTCAGAAGGATCTCAAGAATGCCAAAAATGAGACGGCCAAGGTGCTGATCAATGCTGACTACGAGAAGCACGAGATCACCGAGGATGCCAAAGTCTCTGCCGCCATAGCAATGTATAAGAACAAGCTGCAAATGGCCTTGGAAGCTCAGGATCTTGACTTTGACAGGAGCAGCTGGGATGTGGAAGGCTGGAAGGCAAGGCTGGCTGAGCTGGATGATGAAGAGGAGGCTGAAGAGATCCTGACAATTGAGGCTGGAAGTAGTGGCAAGGGTCAAGGTGGTGAAGCAAGTGGAGCTGGAGGTGGTGATGCAGCGAAGGTTTAGGCTGCATGATTGGGCGATGATGGAAATTTCTAGACATAGCCGGAGCCCAATTTTTTTAGTTTGATGGTTGTTTTGTTGAACAATAGTTTTTAGGATTAAGGATCTAGTGTCACACCCCCAAAATCCACCTGCGGAGTATCACCGCTTGGGAGCATGACATGACCAGGATCAAGCCACCAATTATATCAAACATAGTATATAACAATAACCATAGACATAATTGATGTTCAAAACCAAACATTGTATATGTAGCGGAAGCATTTAAGTAAAAACCCAATTAAAAGTGTTAACGTATGAAATATCATAAGTGTTTAGTAAGCATTCAAGAATCCTTGTCCACAACGACCCGCTCCTCCTTGTGCAAGCTCCAAGAATACCTAAGGTCCTGCAAGGCATGCAGCAAATAATCAACAAACTAGTTGAGCGAGTTCACAGAAAGTAAGTTCGTAATAGTAATGCGTATGTTCATCTTATGGGGGGTTTCCCATACGAGTATATACTACAGGTGAGGGATTCTCACGTTTATCCTTTATAATGGGGGCTTCCCATTATGGTACTTACTAGACTAGTGCAACCATGTGTTCTTCTTAAACCGAGAACAGGAATACGTACTGGGTCACGTAGGCTTTACGTGACGTGCCCTTCCCCGAGGACAGTGGTACGCGTGGGGGGCTACGTAGGCTTTACGCAGCGTGTCCTTCCGACCCGGAAGACAGTAGAAGGTATTGGGTTACGTAGGCTTTACGTAACGTGTCCTCCCGACCCGGGAGACAAATGGTAATTACTGGGTTACGTAGGCTTTACGTAACGTGTCCTGACTATCCTGAGGACGATGGTCTATAGTCTAGTGATTTCATAAGTACGAGTAATCATATCATATCAACATTCCAACCCAATTCCCAACCCGGGAATCCCATGCCTTGGCTGTGTGAACTCACCTTGGTTTGCTCGGCAGATACACAATTAAAAGACTCTTGAACTAACAGTGGTCAACCACGTCCTAACAGGGTTACCATACAAGTCAGGTTCGGTTCAAGTAATACACGTATACATCATAACAAACACGTATGCACGTAAACAGTCAAGAGTATAACCATGAAATCATACTTGTGCGTCTAAGCTATTAGCCCAATGCAAACGGCCCAATATATAACCAACCAACCATAAAGATCTCGGCCCAATAACATACACGTGTGACTTGTGCGATCCAAGCAGACTTGTGCGATCTGCTTGGATTGTGCGATGGGGTTTTGGACTTGTCCGGCCCAAACGTCTGAAGCCCAAGCATTAAGAAAAACATGGCCCATACTAACAATATGCAAAAGCTTTGTGCGATCGAGGTAACTTGTGCGACTGGAGACCCTTGTGCGACCGGGGTCTCTTGTGCGACCAGGACTGTTGTGCGATTGGATTGGGTTGTACGATCCAATCCATCTTGTGCGAGTGGGGGCCTTGGGCGGTCCAGCCCAATAGCAGCACGGTTCAACAAGCCCGAATAGACAGGCCTTGTGCGATCCAGGAGCCTTGTACGAGTGGGCTCCCTTGTGCGATCGGCTAGTCTTGTGTGTTTGGTCCAATTGTGCGATTAGTTCAATCATTCCATGAATCAAGCTATTCGGTTACAATTAGATTATCAGTTACATAGTTTCCATACTTAGCATTCTATCAATTAACACGATTTCAACAAATCGTTTAACATGATATCGATCAAACAGTGCAAATCGTTCCTAAATCCACATGAACCCTAACAAAGTATGAACAACAAACTCATGAACACGAATCCGGCTATCAACAACATAACCCATTCACAAACCAATTAATCAAGTTAACAATCCGAATTGCATAACATAACAGCCGATTAACACCATACACTTAACTTGATTATGTCGTGCAATCCGATTTACGTGAACATACATGAGAGTCGATTTAACAAAACACTATAAACCAATCATCATCATACAATACTCATTCAAAACATATCATTCGGTAAACAAACAAGCAATACCACACGAATCATACATGAACACAATCAAACATACTAACCGATTAGTGGCAGAAAAGGTGATCCGAGCAATAGTCTTCGGTTAGAAAGAGTGTGTGTGTGCCGTCGGGTTCCAAGCAACGAGAGAGAGAAGGAAATCGCCTAGGGTTTGTGTGTGTGATAATGTGTTGTAACAAGTGAGAGAACAAAACCCCTTACGGGTATTTGTTCGCGTGAAAGTAAAGTGGGCCGAACCCTCAATTGGCTGCCCTAATGGTCCGCGTACAAGAATGAGGCCCAAACGGCCTTGTGCGGGTGATGTGAGCTTGTGCGGTTCAATTCATACATGTACACATAATATACACAATGCACATAACACAACATTCATTCAATTATATAATCAAGTTCACATAAGTACGTAACATCGTAACATTCATTAACTCAAAGTGTCATATAGGTACGTAACGTTACATCAAAGTGAGTCTAAAGTTCGAGTTGTCACATTATCCCCAACTAATTGGAAATTTCGTCCTGAAATTTGGTATGCACTCACTGAGGAAGCTAGGTAAACTGTATTGTTCACTGATTTTCCTGGGGTGTCACATCCTCCCCCCGTTGATCTGGAATTTCGTCCCGAAATTCCGAAGTAGTAGCTTCAGCCTCAGCAGTGGTTGTACTGTTCGCGAACAATTGGGGGTACTTTTCTGTCATCCTATCTTCGCGTTCCCAGGTGTACTCTGGGCCACGTTTGGAGTTCCAACGTACTCGAACAAGAGGGATTCTCTTGTTTTTGAGGACCTTCACATCCCGGTCCGTGATTTCAACTGGTTCCTCGACGAACTGCAACCGCTCGTCGATAGTGAGTTCTTTGAAAGGAATGATGAGGTTTTCATCTGATAGGCACTTCTTTAGGTTCGACACATGAAAAACATTGTGAACTGCCCCGAGTTCAGCTGGTAGGTTTAGCTTGTATGCTACTTTGCCAATCTTTTCTATGATTTCGAATGGTCCGACGTATCGCGGATTCAGTTTGCCCCGTTTGCCAAAACGAACCACACCCTTCCAGGGTGAGACTTTTAGTAAAACCCGGTCCCCGACCTGAAATTCCAATGGCTTTCTACGCTTGTCCGCGTAGGCTTTCTGACGGTCGCGTGCTGCCGCCATGCGTTGTCGTATCTGTGCAATCTTTTCTGTGGCGTCCACTACAATCTCTGGACCCGTGATCTGACTATCCCCCACCTCTGCCCAACAGAGAGGTGACCGGCATTTACGCCCGTACAATGCCTCGAATGGAGCGGCTTGAATGCTGGTGTGATAGCTGTTATTGTATGAGAACTCCACCAAAGGGAAAGGCTTTTCCCAGCCGTTGCCGAAATCGATGACGCATGCCCGAAGCATGTCTTCTAGAGTTTGGATCGTTCGCTCAGACTGCCCATCCGTCTGAGGATGATATGCTGTGCTCATGTCTAATCGTGAGCCGAAAGATTTATGCATCACTTGCCATAGCTCTGACGTGAATCGTGCATCGCGATCCGAAATGATGGATGTGGGCACCCCGTGCCTCGAAACAACTTCTTTAAGATAGACGTCTGTGAGAGTGGAGAACTTATCCGTTTCCTTTATAGCTAGGAAGTGTGCAGACTTGGTGAGTCGATCCACGATCACCCATATAGTGTCGTTCCCCCGCTAGGATCTAGGTAGGCCTGTAACGAAATCCATGGAAATTTCTTCCCATTTCCATTGAGGTATCTTAGGCTGCTGGAGTAGACCAGCTGGTTTCTGATATTCAACCTTGACCCTTGCACAGGTCAGGCATTTTCCAACGTACGTAGCGATGTGGGCCTTCATACTAGGCCACCAGTAAGTAGTGCTGATGTCGTGGTACATTTTGTCCGACCCTGGATGTACCGAGTAGCGAGACTTGTGAGCTTCATCCATTACAAGTTCGCGTAGACCGCCATAAAGTGGGACCCAAATACGCCCCGTTACATAGTAGGCGCCGTCTGCCTTCTGTTCCATTTGCTGTCGTGAGCCGCGTAAGGCTTCAGCCTTGACGTTTTCGGGCTTCAATGCTTCTACCTGAGCATCTCGTATCTGTGCAGGAAGGCTAGACTGAATCGTAAGCTGTAGCGCTCGCACGCGCCGTGGTAAAGTGTCTTTCCGACTGAGGGCATCAGCCACAACATTGGCCTTGCCTGGATGATACTTGATAGCGCATTCGTAGTCATTCAGTAATTCAACCCATCTTCGTTGACGCATGTTCAAATCCTTCTGTTTAAGAATATGCTCGAGACTCCTGTGATCGGTGTAAATCGTGCACCTGGTACCGTACAGGTAGTGTCCCCATATCTTAAGCGCGAAAACAACAGCTCCCAGCTCTAAGTCGTGCGTCGTGTAGTTCCGTTCATGAACCTTGAGTTGACGAGAGGCGTAAGCAATAACCTTGTCGCGCTGCATTAACACACATCCAAGTCCCCGAATGGATGCATCACAATAAACCACGAAGTCATCTGTGCCCTCTGGCAGAGAGAGGATAGGTGCACTGCAATGCCTATCCTTTAGGTGCTGAAAAGCAGTCTCCTGGGGATCTCCCCAACGGTAGGTGACACCCTTCTGTGTCAGTAGCGTAAGCGGCTGCGCAATCTTCGAGAAATCCTTGATAAACCGTCTGTAGTAACCTGCCAAACCCAAGAATTGGCGTATTTCCGTTGGCGTTCGTGGTGCAGGCCAGTTCCTGATCGAGTCTACCTTGGATGGATCGACATGGATCCCATCCTTGTTTACTACGTGGCCTAAGAAATGGACTTCACGAAGCCAGAAGTCGCATTTCGAAAACTTAGCGTATAGCTGTTCCTTCCGAAGGAGTTCCAAAATGAGGCGTAGATGCTGCTCGTGTTCCTCCTGACTCTTGGAGTAGATCAGAATGTCGTCGATGAATACTATGACGAACTTGTCGAGATAGGGTTTGCACACCCTGTTCATAAGATCCATAAATACGGCAGGCGCGTTCGTTAACCCGAACGGCATGACAAGAAACTCGTAGTGGCCGTAGCGAGTTCTGAATGCAGTTTTGGAGACGTCCTCCTCCCGGACTCTCAGCTGATGATAACCAGACCTCAAGTCTATCTTCGAATAGTAGCACGACCCTTGCAACTGGTCGAATAAGTCGTCTATGCGTGGAAGAGGATAACGGTTTTTCACCGTCACCTTGTTGAGTTCACGGTAGTCGATGCACATTCTGAACGTACCGTCTTTCTTTCTCACGAATAGTACTGGAGCTCCCCAAGGCGAAGAGCTTGGACGAATGAAGCCCTTTTCCAAGAGCTCTTGTAGCTGCTTTGACAATTCTTCCAATTCTGATGGGGCTAGACGATATGGTGCGCGAGCTATGGGTGCTGCTCCTGGAGCGAGCTCGATTTGAAATTCGACCTGACGGTGAGGCGGTAAGGCAGGTAAGTCTTCAGGAAACACCTGAGGGTAATCGCGTACAATTGGAATATCCTCCAATTTCTTTTCTTTTGCTGATGCGTCTGTAACTAGTGCCAGAATGGCAATGTGCCCCTTTCGTAAGCATTTCTGAGCCTTCAAGAAAGAGATGATGCTAACCACAGCACCACTCTTGTCGCCTTGAACTTCGAGAGGTTCTTGACCCGAACGAGGAATGCGAATGATCTTCTCACTACATAGGATTTCTGCCTGGTGTTGGGATAGCCAATCCATCCCAATCACGACGTCGAAGCTACCCAAAACTATGGGAATGAGATCGATAGAGAAAGCTTGACCAGCTAGGATAAGATTACAACCCTGAACTACGTGCGTGGCTTCTAGACTTTTACCGTTAGCTAACTCTACTACGTGTTTGGTGGGTAAAAGTGTTGGTGTACGTTTTAGCAGTTGACACATTTTCACAGACATATAGCTTGTATCCGCACCCGAATCAAACAAAACAGTAACGTAAACATTGTCGAGGAGAAACTTACCCATAACCACATTGGGATCGTTCACTGCGTCACCTCGACCTAGCACAAAAGCGCGTCCCCTAGCCTCGTTGCCATTATTGTTGTTGTTTCCACCGTTGTTGTTCCCGTTGCCCTGGTTATTGTTGTTGCGATTCTGGTTCAACTGAGGGCAGTCGCGTTTGAAATGGCCTTCAGCCCCACACTGGAAACATCCCCGGTTTCCACGCTGTGGCTGCTGCTGCTGTGGGTTCTGTGGAGCTGGTTGTTGCGGTTGCTGGTTCTGGTTTGCAGGCCGTGGGCTCCTACAGTCTTTAGCCTCGTGCCCCATCTTGAGACACCTTTGACAATGACCCTTGCTGCACTGGCCGCTGTGATGCCTGTTGCAGTTGTGACACTTAGGGTGAAAACCCTGATATCTTCCCCGTCTATGACCACCAGAGGTTTGCTGACTGGGACTCTGGTAGTGGTCAGTCTTCTGTTGCTGAGCTTGAGACTGAACGGATGTTGAACCTTTACTAGAATCTCCATCCCACTTTCTTTTGCTGTCGCTAGTAGTAGCAGGAGTAGCTGAAGGAGTGACTGTAGTAGTAGCGCTGACACGCTTAGGCAGTTTATTCTGGTCCACTGCCTGGTCAGTGATGCGATGAGCGAGGCGTTGAATTTCCTGGATGTTGTCAAGATTAGCCGAGGTAACATGGCTCTGGATCTCTGGCGCCAATCCCTTGAGATACATCTCAATGCGCTTGTATGGAGGGTCCACCATAGTTGGACACAGAACGGCCAGCTCATTCGACTGTTTAGTATACGCTTCGATCTCTGATCCAACCATTTTCAAATTATACAGCTCGTCTTCCAACTTGTGAATATCTTCACGTGTACAATACTCCCTCTTGATAAGTTCCTTAAAATCGTTCCAGGGTGTGGCGTTAGCAGCTGCCAACCCCAGAATTTGCACCTGCGCGTTCCACCAAGTTAGCGCGATTCCTTCCAAGGTGCCAGTGGCATACTTGACCTTGCGAGCCTCAGGGCACTCGCACATTTCGAATACTGACTCTAGCTTTTCAAACCAGTGGAGGAGTCCCACTGCCCCCTCTGTGCCGCTGAAAGTACTTGGACGACAGTCCATGATGTTCTTAAAGGTGCAAACAGGTTGCTGCGCGTGTTGACCTATTGTGTACGAATAGGACGAGATTAAATACGAGAGTTAATATAGGATCTAAGGATCCTAGTATGAATCTATACTGCAGGGTATACTACCTGCTTGAGCAGCTGCAAGTGCCGCAGCAACTTGAGCTTGGACGAGAGCCTCTAGCTGGGCTTGTGTCATGTTAATTCTTCCAGACATGATCTTCATAGTAAAAAGTAACGTGAGTGAGAGTGGTTCGCGAGTAGGGCGATGACAGAAAAGTGTAAGCACGTAGGGATTCTCATGCTATAGTGTCATGTATATCTAAACGTAATGCGAGCAAAGTTCTAAGCAGTTCTAGCATACAGGCAATAAACATAAACCTTATTACCTAGGATGTCGAGTCTTGCACGTGGAGCGAAGCGTCGTTGTGGATCGTTGAGAGCACTGTTCTGGTTATAGTCTGGTTTTAATAAAAACGTTTTCCCATATTAAAACCAAGTTCTCTATAACCAATGGCTCTGATACCAATCTGTCACACCCCCAAAATCCACCTGCGGAGTATCACCGCTTGGGAGCATGACATGACCAGGATCAAGCCACCAATTATATCAAACATAGTATATAACAATAACCATAGACATAATTGATGTTCAAAACCAAACATTGTATATGTAGCGGAAGCATTTAAGTAAAAACCCAATTAAAAGTGTTAACGTATGAAATATCATAAGTGTTTAGTAAGCATTCAAGAATCCTTGTCCACAACGACCCGCTCCTCCTTGTGCAAGCTCCAAGAATACCTAAGGTCCTGCAAGGCATGCAGCAAATAATCAACAAACTAGTTGAGCGAGTTCACAGAAAGTAAGTTCGTAATAGTAATGCGTATGTTTATCTTGTGGGGGGTTTCCCATACGAGTATATACTACAGGTGAGGGATTCTCACGTTTATCCTTTATAATGGGGGCTTCCCATTATGGTACTTACTAGACTAGTGCAACCATGTGTTCTTCTTAAACCGAGAACAGGAATACGTATTGGGTCACGTAGGCTTTACGTGACGTGCCCTTCCCCGAGGACAGTGGTACGCGTGGGGGGCTACGTAGGCTTTACGCAGCGTGTCCTTCCGACCCGGAAGACAGTAGAAGGTATTGGGTTACGTAGGCTTTACGTAACGTGTCCTCCCGACCCGGGAGACAAATGGTAATTACTGGGTTACGTAGGCTTTACGTAACGTGTCCTGACTATCCTGAGGACGATGGTCTATAGTCTAGTGATTTCATAAGTACGAGTAATCATATCATATCAACATTCCAACCCAATTCCCAACCCAGGAATCCCATGCCTTGGCTGTGTGAACTCACCTTGGTTTGCTCGGCAGATACACAATTAAAAGACTCTTGAACTAACAGTGGTCAACCACGTCCTAACAGGGTTACCATACAAGTCAGGTTCGGTTCAAGTAATACACGTATACATCATAACAAACACGTATGCACGTAAACAGTCAAGAGTATAACCATGAAATCATATTTGTGCGTCTAAGCTATTAGCCCAATGCAAACGGCCCAATATATAACCAACCAACCATAAAGATCTCGGCCCAATAACATACACGTGTGACTTGTGCGATCCAAGCAGACTTGTGCGATCTGCTTGGATTGTGCGATGGGGTTTTGGACTTGTCCGGCCCAAACGTCTGAAGCCCAAGCATTAAGAAAAACATGGCCCATACTAACAATATGCAAAAGCTTTGTGCGATCGAGGTAACTTGTGCGACTGGAGACCCTTGTGCGACCGGGGTCTCTTGTGCGACCAGGACTGTTGTGCGATTGGATTGGGTTGTACGATCCAATCCATCTTGTGCGAGTGGGGGCCTTGGGCGGTCCAGCCCAATAGCAGCACGGTTCAACAAGCCCGAATAGACAGGCCTTGTGCGATCCAGGAGCCTTGTACGAGTGGGCTCCCTTGTGCGATCGGCTAGTCTTGTGTGTTTGGTCCAATTGTGCGATTAGTTCAATCATTCCATGAATCAAGCTATTCGGTTACAATTAGATTATCAGTTACATAGTTTCCATACTTAGCATTCTATCAATTAACACGATTTCAACAAATCGTTTAACATGATATCGATCAAACAGTGCAAATCGTTCCTAAATCCACATGAACCCTAACAAAGTATGAACAACAAACTCATGAACACGAATCCGGCTATCAACAACATAACCCATTCACAAACCAATTAATCAAGTTAACAATCCGAATTGCATAACATAACAGCCGATTAACACCCTACACTTAACTTGATTATGTCGTGCAATCCGATTTACGTGAACATACATGAGAGTCGATTTAACAAAACACTATAAACCAATCATCATCATACAATACTCATTCAAAACATATCATTCGGTAAACAAACAAGCAATACCACACGAATCATACATGAACACAATCAAACATACTAACCGATTAGTGGCAGAAAAGGTGATCCGAGCAATAGTCTTCGGTTAGAAAGAGTGTGTGTGTGCCGTCGGGTTCCAAGCAACGAGAGAGAGAAGGAAATCGCCTAGGGTTTGTGTGTGTGATAATGTGTTGTAACAAGTGAGAGAACAAAACCCCTTACGGGTGTTTGTTCGCGTGAAAGTAAAGTGGGCCGAACCCTCAATGGGCTGCCCTAATGGTCCGCGTACAAGAATGAGGCCCAAACGGCCTTGTGCGGGTGATGTGAGCTTGTGCGGTTCAATTCATACATGTACACATAATATACACAATGCACATAACACAACATTCATTCAATTATTAATCAAGTTCACATAAGTACGTAACATCGTAACATTCATTAACTCAAAGTGTCATATAGGTACGTAACGTTACATCAAAGTGAGTCTAAAGTTCGAGTTGTCACATCTAGGATCCTTCAGACAATAGGCAGGATTGCAAATGGTGGAGGGATCCTCTGTTTGGGGGATGAAGCCATTGTGATCCTGCCGCCTTTATATTCCTGCACTACTTAGAACTTATTATCATGGACACCCTTTACCTACCCCAGCGGACGGGCCACGTATTGCTGGTAGATGCTCGGGGTAGGTAATTTTGACAACCTTTTAAGGGTTAATCTTTTGTTAATAAATAAAACCTTAATCTTTTGTGGCTTATCTTGTGTTGTTATCCTTTTTGTCTCTTTAATTCTCAATTGTTTTGATGTACACTTGTTTAAATAGGTAATTTTGAATAAGTCAGAATGAAAATATTTAGGATATGATCCAAGATCAAATATCCTATATTTGAAGAATCCCAAAAAGTAATATATTTTAAGGATTACAAGTTTAGTTGTCAAATTACAAGGGTTATTCAAATAATCAATGAATAGAATTGAAATAGTTAAGGATCATACCTGAGGATCCAAGTTAGGATCCTAACCATAATCAGGATAACAATAAGATAAACCTTAGAGAGAAGTAAGGATCAAGGATCCCTAGTTGTTTAACTTCAAGGACTTGAAATAGAGCATAACTTGGGACTAAGCCAATATAAGATAAGAGTTAGCAACTGGGGACAAGCCCAAGGATAACTGGGGACAAGCCCAAGGATAACTGGGGACAAGCCCAAGGATAACTGGGGACAAGCCCAAGGATCGTATGTAAACTGGAGTATGGCCCTAACTGGCGACTATCCAAACTTAGTGACATGACAATGCCAAAACCTTAGCTAACGTGAAAACGTTAGAAACCTTAGGAACGGATGTATGGTACGTCTACCATTATACGTAGGATCCTAGGTATAGCCAGTACAATGGAATTATCAGCCCCTAAAGCGAGTACTGGTCCCACTGCCTTGAACTATACCAGGATCATCATGCGCTACAGGCGGAACTGGGGTCAAGCCCAAATAACTGGGGTTAAACCCAAGGAACGGATTGCTTCTGTGGATAATCAACATTTTGCTAAGGATACCTGAACTTTCAAAACTCAGAATCATGTGAGAGATGGATAAAGGACACATGATCCTTATCCTTATATGAGAAAATAAGGAAATGAAAAGGTTCAAGATTAGGACATTACCAGAGTAAGGATCATTGATGCTTTAAGGATCCTTCAAGGATACCCCTAATGTAAGGATCATCTGTGCCATGAGGATCCTGCTCACATGAAATATTTCTTCAAGTGGACAGCATTCCAAGCTCTTGGTAGCAAATCACCTTCCATGGTTAGCAATCTATATGCCCCCTTTCCTGCTTCAGCTTCAATCAAATAAGGGCCTTCCCATTTTGGTGCCAATTTTCCATCAGCAGGATTGGTGGTATTCTGAAATGCTTTCCTTAATACCATATCTCCAACTTGAAACTTCCTGATCCTGACATTTTTGTTGTAAGCACCAGCCATTCTTTGTTGATAACTGGCCATCCTTATCCTAGCTAGATCCCTGATTTCTTCAATGGTATCCAGGTCTTGAGCCAAGTTCTCATCATTTTCCTCAGGATCACGGGTACTTGTTCTAGCAGTTGGAACCACCATTTCTGTTGGGATCACTGATTCTGTCCCAAATACCAAAGAGAATGGAGTCTAGCCTGTAGCATTCTTGGGGGTTGTCCTATCAACCCAAAGCACATAAGGTAGTTCCTCTGCCCATTTCCCTTTCTTGGATCCAAGCTTCTTCTTCAAATTGTTGATGATGATCTTGTTGGATGATTCTGCTTGACCATTAGCTTGTGGGTGGACTGGTGTTGATGTTATCATCTTAATCCCTCAGCTGTCACAAAAGTTAGTAGTTCTGCCCCCAATAAACTGGAAGCCATTATCACATATAATTTCAGAAGGAATACCAAATCTAGTTATAATATTTCTTTTAATGAAGGATATAACTTCCTTTTCTCTGACTTGGGCAAAAGCTTCAGCCTCTATCCACTTGGAGAAGTAATCAGTCATAGCTAGCATGAACACTTTTCCACCAGGTGCCTTAGGGAGCTTACCAACTATATCCATGCCCCATCTCATAAATGGCCAAGAGGAGGATATAGGATGTAAAAATTCAGCCGGCTGATGAAGGATATTGCTGTGTCTCTGACAAGGATCACACTTTTTAGCATATTCCACAGCATCTCTTTTCATAGTTGGCCAGTAGTATCCTGTCCTCAGGATCCTTGAGAACAATGCCCTGCCCCTAGTGTGGTTTCCACAGTCTCCTTCATGGAAGTCTTTTAAAACTTCTTGGATTTCAGGATCCTCAATGCATCTTAAATATGGTCCTGCAAGAGATCGCTTATACAACATATTATTTAAGATTGTGAATTGAGATACCTTAATTTTGAAAGCCCTAGGGTTTTCTCCTGTAGGAATCTCTCCGTGTTGTAAGTATCTCATGATTGGTGAGATCCATGATCCTGATCCTGAATGAGATTGAGTATCCTTACTAGGGATATGTTTTGGTCAAAAATCACACAAGGATAATGCAACCAAACTTTATGTAAACGGGGAATGATGCTTGGTATGATGAACAAAGTGAAGGATCACTTAAATGTAAAATGCACAAGTGACACAAGGATTTATACGAGGAAAAAGCCCTTGATCAATGAATGATCTCCGGCATAAAAAACCTCGGGTGATGGAAACTACCGATCACCAAACTTCAATATAACAAATAAATGTTACAACTTCGGATGGTAACGAGCTAAGTACAAGGATCACTATAGTATCGTGTGTCAAAGCGTGAGGGAAGTGTGTTGTGTCTTCCGAATGTGGAAGAGTGCTATTTATACAAGTGTGAGTGGTCGTATTTTAGGTAAATAAACTAACTATTAGCTCGTTACCCATTTAGGAATAGAAGTAAATCTAGCCTAAATTATCGCCCTTAAATTATGCTGAGTTTCCATATCGTCCACAACGTCCATCTTTGATTATGCATATGCCAAAGTTGTAAAGACGAGTTCCTTGTTTACGTTGCTAAGAGCTGATCCTTCTCGAAATTCCTGCAAGACAACATTAAATCCAAAGAGAACAATCGTTAGTATGAGGATCCCTAGGTAACTCCGTGATCCTGATCCTGGAATTCTTCTGAGGATCACTATCTGCCAGAGAAACAAGGATCACTGGTTAGGATCACATATAAGGATCACATGTAAGGATCATAGGTCATAAAAATCCAGCCCTAACAATTGCCCCCAAAATATAAGGAGTAATATTTGTAAATAAACGAGTTGTATTTTGTTGATCTTATCCGCAACAAAGTAACGGATAACTAGCCGTTGGAGACGGACTAGCCGTTGCAAACCTTACGTCACAGAAGTGACAGCCCTGCAAATCATCATTATAAATAGGAGTTAGAGATAGGATCAATTTGCATTTAAATTCAAGAGAGACTCCCTTTATATTCTCGTCCGAAGATCAATCAAGTATCTCTTTTCTTCTTTCTTCCTTCTCTTACTCTGTTTTTCTATCTCTTTCCATTATTCTTGCAAAGATGTTGCTCCGGAACTCTCCGCATAAGGATCCTGAGAAGAATAGTCCCTTGAAGGGTCAAGGGATCATCAAGGATTCTCCCGCCGAGAGGTGCTGTTTTACCGATCCTCGGGTCGACAAAATTCGTCATTGTTTTCCGGCGAACACCATCTTCAAGTCTTTTACTTCTACCGCTTTGAGTGATTTTATCTCTTATTCTTGGGTAGCCTTTCCTGTTACTCCGTTCTTGATAGGATATTCGTATCCTTTCCCATAGTTCACTCAATCCTTCTTCTCTCTCACCGGCATTTGCTATATCCAGGCTATGCCCATGATCTGGAGGGTGTTGTATACCCTTGAGAGGATCATTGAGCAAGAGGGGATTGACCTCGGTATGGCGGAGCTGGCTGAGATGTATGATCTTACCACTTTCGGACCCCATCGTTATCTGTTTAAGCGAAAAGCTGGAGAGGATCATCCTGTCTTCAAGGTCACCAAGAACGACACAAACTGGAAGCGTCGGTTCTTCTTTGTTAGGAGAGATACCATCCCAGATGGGAAGGATCTGCCCAAAGAGTGGGCTACTCATGGTAGGATAGAGGATCCTGGAAGGATCACCATAAGATTTGTTCCTTAGGATGAGGATCACTAATATTTTCTTGTTTATTGTGCAGCTATCTCCATCTCTCGTCTGAAGTTGACACCTACTGCAAAAGAGAGACTTTTGGCCTTCAAGAAGCTTGATCCGGAGACAAGAACTTTCCAGGTTGCTACCCAAGATTCCCAAGAAGTATCATTTGCCTCTGTCACAATGTCAAGTAAGTATCCTTATTTAGAAAGTAATTCTATGTAGGATTTTCAAGTTTAATTAGAAAACTTATCTTATTTTGGTTGTGTAGGTGCTGGAAAATCTTCTAAGTCTGCCTCAAAGTTTGGCATTGATGATCTTGCTGATGTCAAATCTGCAAGGAAGAAGACTCCTGGTGCCAGCCCAACTGCTTCAGCCCCTAAAGCACCTATTAGGGGTAAAGGAAAGAAGAGAAAGGCCTCTGAGGATCTACAAGGCCTGCCCCTGCTTCGCCAACAGTTTCTGGACTACTTCAACGAGGTAAGGATCACTGCCCCTGTTCGTTATCCTGACAATTTTGAGGATCACTTGTTTCTGACGTTATGCCTTGTTTTCCTTGCAGAAATTTGCTGAAATAGAAACTTATGTTGGCCACGTCGAGGATCAAGATCGCCAAATTGCTGACCTCCAACAGATGGGTGTGCTGAAGGATCTCAAGATTGTTGATCTTGAGAAGGAGCTCCGGGCCACCAAGGATAAAGCTGCCAGGATGCTGATCAATTTTGATTATGAGAAGCATGACATTACCCGGGATGCCAAGGTCTCTGCTGCGATAACCATGTATAAGATCCAGCTGCAGATGGCTGCGGAGGCTCAGGATCCTTCCTTCGACAAGAGCACATGGGACGTGGAGGGCTGGAAGGCGAGGCTGGCAGAGTTGGAGGATGATGAGGAGGCTGAGGAGATCCCAATGCTTGAAGGTGGTGATGCTGGCAAGGATCAGGGGAAGCAAGTGGAGCTGGTGGTGATGGTGCAGCGAAGGTTTGAGCTGCAGAATTGGGCGATGAAGGAAACTTCTAGACATAGCCGGAGCCCAATTTTTAATTTTGGTAGTGGTTTCTTTTGTGGTTGTGATGTTTTAAACAATGATGGTCTGTAACTTTAAACAATAGCTTTAGGATTAGGGATCCAGGATCCTTCAGACAATAGGTAGGATTGCAAATGGTGGAGGGATCCTCTGTTTGGGGGATGAAGCCATTGTGATCCTGCCGCCTTTATATCCCTGCATAACTTTTGAACCTATTATCATGGACACCCTTTACCTACCCCAGCGGACGGGCCACGTATTGCTGGTAGATGCTCGGGGTAGGTAATTTTGACAACCTTTGAAGGGTTACTCCTTTCGTTTATAAATAAAATCTTAAACTTTTGTCGCTTATCTTGTGTTATTATCCTTTTTGTTCCTTTAATTCCCCATTGTTTTGGTGTACATTTATTGAATAAGTAATTTTGAATAAGTCAGATTGAAAACATTTAGGATATGATCCTTGATCAAATATCCTATAGTTGAAAAATCCCAAAAAGTAGTACATATTTTAAGGGTCACAGGTTTAGTTGTCAAATTTCAAGGGTTAGCATAAAGAAACAATAAATAGGATTAAAAACAGTTAAGGATCATACCTGAGAATCCATGTTAGGATCCTAACCTTTAATCAGGATAACCGTAAATGAAATTTTAATGGATAATAAGGATTAAGGATCCTTAATTGTTTTAACTTCGAAAACCTGAAAAATAGAACATAACTTGGGACTAAGCCAATATAAAAGACAAGTTAGTAACTGGGGACAAGCCCAAAGGATAACTGGGGACAAGCCCATAGGATCACTGGGGACAAGCCCGAAGGATAACTGGGGACAAGCCCAAAGGATAACTGGGGACAAGCCCAAGGATCGTATGTAAACTGGAGTATGGCCCTTACTGGCGACTATCCAAACTTAGTGACATGAAAATGCCAAAACCTTAGCTAACGTGAAAACGTTAGAAACCTTAGGAACGGATGTATGGTACGTCTACCATTATACGTAGGATCCTAGGTATAGCCAGTACGATGAGGTTATCAGCCCCTGGAGTGGGTACTGGTCCCAAAGACATGAACTATACCAGGATCATCGTGCGCTACAGGCGAAAACTGGGGACAAGCCCAAGGATAACTGGGGTTGAACCCAAGGATCTGAGATGCTTTTGAAGACTATCAATAATATGCTGAGGATACCTGGACTATCAAAACTCAAATTCTCGTGAGAGGAGGATGAAGGATACATGATCCTTATCCTTTGGTAAAAATAAGAAAATGGAATAGTTTAGGATTAGGATATTACCAGAGTAAGGATCATTGACATTATCGGGATCCTTCGAGGATGCTTTCAATGTAAGGATCATATGTGCCAGGAGGATCCTGTTCACATGAAATATTTCTTTAAGTGAACAGCATTCCAGGCTCTAGGTAACAAATTTCCTTCCATGGTTAGCAATCTATATGCCCCTTTTCCTGCTTCAGCTTCAATCAAGTAAGGGCCTTCCCACTTTGGTGCTAATTTCCCGTCAGTAGGATTGATGGTATTTTGGAATGCTTTTCTCAATACCATATCCCCCACTTGGAATTTCCTTATTCTGACATTTTTTTTGTAAGCACCAGCCATTCTTTGTTGGTAGCTAGCCATCCTTATCCTAGCCAGATCCCTGATTTCTTCAATAGTATCCAAATCCTGAGCCAAGTTTGCAGCATTCTCTTCAGGATCACGAGTATTTGTTCTAGCAGTTGGAACCACCATTTCTGTTGGGGTCACTGCTTCTGCCCCAAACACCAAAGAGAAGGGTGTTTGACCAGTAGCATTCTTGGGAGTTGTCCTGTCAGCCCAAAGCACATAAGGCAATTCCTCTGCCCATTTCCCCTTCTTGGATCCAAGTTTCTTCTTCAGATTGTTGATGATGATCTTGTTGGATGATTCTGCTTGGCCATTGGCTTGTGGGTGGACTGGTGTTGATGTTATCATCTTAATCCCCCAACTGTCACAAAAGTTAGTAGTCCTGCTCCCAATAAATTGGGAACCATTATCACATACAATTTCAGAAGGAATGCCAAATCTAGTTATAATGTTTCTTTTAATAAAGGATATCACTTCCTTTTCTCTGACTTGGGCAAAGGCTTCGGCCTCTATCCACTTGGAGAAGTAGTCAGTCATGGCAAGCATGAATACTTTTCCACCAGGTGCCTTAGGGAGCTTGCCAACTATATCCATCCCCCATCTCATGAATGGCCAAGAGGATGGTATAGGATGTAGAAATTCAGCCGGCTGATGAAGGATATTGCTGTGTCTTTGACAAGGATCACACTTCTTAGCATACTCCACAGCATCCCTCTTCATAGTTGGCCAATAGTATCCTGTCCTAAGGATCCTTGAGAACAATGCCCTGCCCCCAGTGTGGTTTCCACAATCTCCTTCATGGAAGTCTTTTAACACTTCTTGAATTTCAGGATATTCAATACATCTTAAATATGGTCCTGCAAGAGATCGCTTATATAACACATTATTTAAGATTGTGATTTGAGATACCTTAATCCTGAAAGCCCTAGGATTTTCTCCCATAGGAATCTCCCCGTGTTGTAAGTATCTCATGATTGGTGAGATCCATGATCCTGAATAAGATTGAGTATCCTCGCTAGGGATCATTGCAGTATCCTCTTCTATTTCCATGGCCACCTGTTTTTCAATAGCAGGAGCCAGGATATGGATGATGGGGATACTTATATCCTCTGGGATCTTCAAAGATGATCCTAGATTGGCCAATGCATCAGCTTCTATATTTTCTTCCCTTGGTACCTGTGTCAAATTGAAAGAAACAAAGGAGAGTGCCAATTCTTTGACTATCTCTAAATATTTGGTTAGTTTTTCACCTTTCACAGCATAGGATCCATTAAAGTGGTTAGTGATTAACAATGAATCTACGTATACCTCAAGATACCTGATCCTCATATGCTTAGCAATTTGTAAGCCAGCGATTAAGGCTTCATATTCAGCCTCATTATTAGTGGCTTGGAACTCACAAGCTATGGAATGGGGTATTATGTCCCCCTGTGGCGATTTTAGTAGTATACCAAGCCCCGTGCCTTTGACATTTGAGGATCCATCAGTATTTAGTACCCAAGGATCCTTGGTTTCATCCAGCTGCTGGACCTCCAATTCTGCTTCCTTTTGTAGATCACTACTGAAATCAGCCACAAAGTCTGCTAATGCTTGGGAATTGATGGCTGTTCTGGGTTCATATCTTATGTCATGGGCACTAAGCTTTACTGCCCACTTAGCCATTCTTCCGGACATCTCTGGTTTCCTGAGGACATTCTTAATTGGAAAATTAGTTCTAACAACAATAACATGGGTTTCAAAATAATGTCTTAGTTTAGTAGATGCCATAATTAATGCAAGGATAAGTTTTTCAAGGTGTGAATACCTGGATTCAGCATCAAGTAAACTCTTACTTACATAATAGACAGGATATTGTGTACCTTCATGATCCTTAACAAGGACTGCACTTAATGCTTTTAAGGATACCGCAAGGTATAAGGATAACACATCTCCTTTTTCTGGCTTCATCAATGCTGGGGCTGAGGACATGTATTCTTTTAGGGCTTGTAAAGCGTTCTCATGCTTTTCAGTCCATTCGAATTTCTTGTTCTTTCTTAGGATATCATAGAATTCTTTACACTTTTCTGAGGATTTGGATATGAATCTGTTTAGAGCTGCTATCCTGCCTGTTAGCCTTTGCACATCCTTAGCGTTGGCAGGGGATTTGATATTCACCAATGCTT
Organism: Helianthus annuus; assembly: GCF_002127325.2. NCBI lineage: Eukaryota > Viridiplantae > Streptophyta > Magnoliopsida > Asterales > Asteraceae > Helianthus > Helianthus annuus. The sequence continues at coordinate 12,137,537 of NC_035433.2, read as the reverse complement.
TGATTTGTTCAGGGCTTGCTTCAATGCCCCTCTGAGTTACCATATATCCTAAGAATTTGCCTGCTTTAACACCAAAGTGACATTTTGAAGGGTTAAGCTTCATGTTATAATTATCAAGGATATCAAATGCTTCCTCCAAGTCCCTTAGGTGATCCTCAGCTTTCTTTGACTTTACTACCATATCGTCTATGTATACTTCCATAGTTTGTCCAATTTGATCTTTGAACATCATATTCACCAGCCTTTGATATGTTGCACCTGCATTTCTTAATCCAAAAGGCATAGCAATATAACAATATAAACCGGTTGGGGTCATAAAAGCCGTATCCTCCTGGTCAGATGGTTCCATCTGAATTTGTTGGAATCCAGATGATGCATCCATAAAGGTTAACAGTTCATGACCCGCCGTTGCATCCACCATGGAGTCAATGTGGGGTAATGGGAAAGGATCCTTGGGACATGCCTTATTTAAATCAGTGAAATCGACATATACCCTCCACTTTCCGTTTTTCTTTTGAACAACAACCACATTGGCTAGCCATTTTGGATATTTTACCTCTCTAATCATACCTGCTCGAAGTAGTCTTTCTACTTCTTCCTGGATAATGGCATTTCTTTCCGGTGCAAACTTCCTCCTTTTTTGATGGATTGGTATGATTGACCTGTCAATGCCAAGTTTGTGAGTTATAATATCCTTAGATATACCTGTCATATCCTCATGTTTCCATGCAAAGGTAGAATTTCTTCTTTTGAGGAAGGATACTAGGTCTTCTTTCATCTTGCCAAGGATCCCTGATCCTATATAGATTTTTGATTCAGGATCATTAGGATCCAAAAGGATTTCGTCTACATCCTGTTCTCTTGCCTCCAAGACATTCCTTGGAGGATACTGTAGTTGCTATTGCTCCCTTGGCTTCGAGGCTGGTTTCATCGACGAGGTGTAACAATCCTTAGCCTCCTGCTGATCACTGTCGATCTTTATTATTCCCCATGGGCTAGGGAGCTTCACACATTGATGGTAGGTGGATGGGACTACCTTCATATCATGTATCCAGGGTCTGCCAAGGATAACATTGCAACAAGACAAACAGTCAATAACACAAAATTTTTGATAATTATGTAATCCTTCCACATAAATTGGGAGTTTGATGTCCCCCAGGGTTTTCTTAGTTTCGCCACTGAATCCCACAAGTACGGAGGATCTTGGTGTGATATCTGATTCAGGGATACCCATCTTCTTCAGAACATCAAGCTGGATAATATTTACTGAGCTTCCTCCGTCAATAAGGATCTTGCGGACAAAATGGTTAGAGATAAAGAGAGTGATGACTAGACTATCATGATGAGGATCCTGGATGTGAATTCTATCATCCTCATCAAAGGTTATAACTTTTCCTTCCGAGACACTTGATGTTCGAATAGGTCTTTCTCCGTTATCCATTTTAGCTTCTTTTGCATGCCTTTTAGCTGCCGAGAAGGATGTACCACATATGTCTGATCCTCCTGAAATAAAGTTGATTACTTGTGCATCTGCCGGAGGAGCTGGAGCTTTCTTAGGGATCCTCTCAGGATCCTGAGTCCTTTGCTTTTTTCTTCCCAACAACTCTTTTAGATGCCCCTTGCTTAGCAGATATCCAATTTCCTTTCTTAATGCGATGCATTCTTCGGTTAAATGCCCAAAATCCTCGTGGTATGCACACCACTTCGATTTGTCTTTAGTTCCAGTTGGTTTGTCGTTTTTTCTGGGCCATCTGGCTTTTTCTCCTAGATTCTGCATTGCAAGGATTAGTTCATGATTATCAACGGAAAAACAATATTCAGAAATCGGAGGATAATCCTCATCATCCTCTTCTTGGTCAACGACATGCACGTTCTGGTTGTCATTCCTATTGTAGGATTTGAATCTGTTGCTTTTGAAAGAGGATCCTTGCTTTTCTTGCTTTGAGGATCCTGCTTGTCTCTCCTGGATCCTCTTGTCATCCTCTAGCCGAATGAACCTGAGTGCCCGAGTTCTTACTTCATCTAGGTTCCTGCATGGTGTCATAACAAGATCATCATAGAACAATGAATCCTTAAGCAATCCCATCTTGAAGGCCTCAACAGCTGTGGCCATATCCAAGTTAGGAATGTCCAAGGATTCTTTACTAAACTTGGTTATGTAATCCCTTAATGATTCATTATGACCCTGAGTTACCCTATATAAATCACTAGTCAATCTTTCAAATTTTCTACTACAAGAGAATTGATTATTGAATAAATTAACTAAATTAGCAAATGAAGTAATAGAGTAAGGGGGAAGACTTAGCAGCCATTTAAGAGCTGATCCAGTAAGAGTGGATCCAAATCCTTTGCATAAGCATGCTTCCTTTAACTTTTCTGGAATTGGATTGATCTCCATCCTCTCCCTGTATTGAGCTATGTGTTCCTCAGGATCCGTTGTACCATCATACAGCTTCATAGTAGGGATATGGAACCTTTTGGGTATCTCAGCATCACAAATTGGTGGTGCAAAATGAGATACCTTATGGCTCCCATCTGCAATCTCTGGGATTGGTTTGATTACCCCTGGAACACTCGATATCATATCCTTTAATTTCTGTAGTTCTCTGGGCATGGCATGATTGATACCTGTATCCTGCATGAATCCATGGTTAGTGGTAAGAGAGTTATTAAAAGTGTTACCTCCCATCGGGTTCAAGTTTGGAACATTGGATGTGAATCCATATTGCTGGGATTCTGGGATGATGGATGGACCAGTGGAAGCAATGGTCTGCATTGGAATAAAATCTCCTTGATGGACATCTGGACTTCCTGTTTGCAAATTCTTCAAGGATCCTGGTATCTGAAGGGATCCTTGAGCCTGGGATGATCCTGGGACGAAGGAGGATCCTTGAACCTGGGATGATCCTGGAACGAAGGATGATCCTTGAACCTGGGATGATCCTGGGACGAAGGAGGATCCTTGAACCTGGGATAATCCTGGGACGAAGGAGGATCCTTGAACCTGGGATAATCCTGGGACGAAGGAGGATCCTGAGTTCATGAAGGATCCCATATGTTGAGTATAAGATCCTGCCGGTTGGAAATACGATCCTGATGCCTGAGTCACTACTGCTGAGCCGAAATGCACTCCTCTTGATCCACCCATATATTGAATGTCTGGGACCTCTGATGGCTGAGAAGTAATCATTGGAGTATCCAAATTCAAAGATTTGGGCATCAGTGGGGAATGATCCTCTGCCGTTTTCTTTTGCCTTTTGAGATCTCCGATTTCTCTGAGGATCCTGTCATTAGTTTCATCCTGCTGCTGCATATGATCCCTCATCTGCAAAATCAAAGTAAATATATCACTAGTACTGGGAACAGAAGAAGTTAGAGCAGAAGATGATGGTTTAGAGGAGATAGAAGTTGGTCTCTTCTCAGCATTTTTCTGAGATCCAGCTGGTGGTGGAGGCAAAGGTGGAATGCCAGTAGATGAATTGACTGCCGACATCGCTGTGGAAGTATTCTTCAATGATGAAGCCATGCAACACTTCCGGAATGATCACCAACGGAAAAGCTTTCTTATGAATGAAGCACCAATTGCCCCACGGTGGGCGCCAAACTGTTTTGGTCAAAAATCACACATGGATAATGCAACCAAACTTTATGTAAACGGGGAATGATGCTTGGTATGATGAACAAAGTGAAGGATCACTTAAATGTAAAATGCACAAGTGACACAAGGATTTATACGAGGAAAAAGCCCTTGATCAATGAATGATCTCCGGCATAAAAAACCTCGGGTGATGGAAACTACCGATCACCAAACTTCAATATAACAAATAAAGGTTACAACTTCGGATGGTAACGAGCTAAGTACAAGGATCACTATAGTATCGTGTGTCAAAGCGTGAGGGAAGTGTGTTGTGTCTTCCGAATGTGGAAGAGTGCTATTTATACAAGTGTGAGTGGTTGTATTTGTTTTGGTCAAAAATCACACAAGGATAATGCAACCAAACTCTATGTAAACGGGGTATGATGCTTGGTTTGTTGAAAAAGTAAAGGATCACTTTTACTATGAAATATGCAAAGACACAATGATTTATACGAGGAAAAAGCCCTTGATCAATGTATGATCTCCGGCATAAAAAACCTCGGGTGATGGCAACTACCGATCACCAAACTTTAATATAAGAAAAATAGTTACAACTTCGGATGATAATGAGCTGAGTACAAGGATCACTATAGTTTCGAGTGTCTAAGCGTGTGAGAATTGTGTTGTGTGTTCTTCCGAATGAGGAAGAGTGTTATATATACAAGTGTAGGTGACCTATTTTAGGTAAAAAGACTAATAATCAGCTCATTACCCCTTTAGAAATAAAAGTAAATCTAGCCTAAATTATCGCCCTTAAATCATGCCAAGTTTCCATATTCTTCACAACGTTCATCTCCGATTAAGCACATGCTATAGTTGTAAAGACGTGTCCTTTAATTGTGATGCTTAAGAGCGGATCCTGCTAGATGTCCTGCAAAACAACATTAAATTCAACGAAAGCAACTGTTAGCATGAGGATCCTATGATGGTCCGTGATCCTGATCCTGGAACTCTGCTGAGGATCACTATCTGCCAAAGAAACAAGGATCACTGGTTAGGATCACACGTGAGGATCATGTATTGTAAAAATCCAGCCCTAACAATTGCCCCCAAAATATAAGGAGTGATTTTGTAAATAAATGAGTTATATTTTGTTCTGATCTTATCTTCAACGGACAACTCGGATAACTAGCCGTTATAACCGGACTAGCCGTTGCGATCATTACGTCACTGAAGTGACATCCCTGCAAATCATAATTATAAATAGGAGATAGGGTAAGGATCGATTTGTATTTAAATTCAGGATATACTCCCTTTATAATCTCCACCGAAGATTGATCAGGTATTCTCTTTCTTTCTTCCTTTTCCTGCTCTGTTTTTTTCTGCTCTTGCTATATTTTTGTTCTGCCACGAGTATGTTGCTCCGAAATTCTCCCCATAAGGATCACAAGAAGAGCAGTCCCCTGAAAAGCCAAGGGATCATTAAGGATTCTCCTACGGAGAGATGCTGCTTTACCGATGCTCATGTAGATAGGATTCGTCATTGTTTTCCGGCGGATGCTGTTTTCAAATCCTTCACATCCACTGCTTTGAGTGACTTTGCTTCAGACGCCTGGGTGGCCTTTCCTGCAACTCCGTTTACCATAGGATTTTCGTATCCTTTTCCGGCCTTCACCCAATCTTTCTTTTCTTTGACCGGCATATCTTATATCCAAGCTATGCCGATGATCTGGAGGGTCTTGTATACCTTCGAGAGGATCATCGAGCAGGAGGGGATTGATTTAGGGATGGCAGAGCTGGCCGAGCTTTATGATCTTACCACGTTTGGTTCTTGCTGAAACGGAAGGCCGGGGAGGATCACCCTGTTTTAAAGGTTACCAAAAATGATACAAACTGGAAGCGTCGTTTCTTCTTTGTGAGGAGGGATACCCTCCCTAATGGGAAGGATTTGCCCAAGGAGTGGGCCACCCATGGTAGGATAGAGGATCCTGGAAGGATCACCATCAGACTTGTCTCTTATGATGAGGATCACTAATGCCTTTCTTTGTTTTTTGTTTATTGTGCAGCTATCTCCATTGCTCATCTCAAGTTAACCCCTGCTGCCAGAGAGAGGGTTCTAGCTTTCAAGAAGCTTGATCCTGAAATCAGAAGTTTTCAAGTCACCGTCCAAGATTCACAAGAAGTATCCTCCGCATCTGCCACTATGTCAAGTAAGTATCCTTATTAAAAAGTAAGTTATATGTAAGACTGTTTAGCTAGTAAGGGAACTTATCTTGTTTTGATTGTGTAGGCGCTGGGAAACCTGCTAAGTCTGCCAAGTCTGCCTCCAAGTTCGGGATTGATGAACTTGCCAATGTCAAGTCTTCAAGAAAGAAGACTTCTGTTGCCAGTCCCTCTGCTTCGGCCCCTAAGGCACCTGTTAGGGGTAAGGGGAAGAAGAGAAAGACTTCTGAGGATCTCCAAGGATTTCCCCTGATCCGCCAACAGTTTCTTGACTATGTCAATGAGGTAAGGATCATTGCCCCTGTTGGTTATCCTTCTCGAATATCCTGCTTGTGTATTTTGCCTGTATATCCTGTTTCTTTGAGGATCAACTGATCCTGAACTTACCTTTTTTCTCTTTTGCAGAAACTTGCTGAGATTGAGACCTACCTTGGTCATGTCGAGGATCAGGAAAGCCAAATCGCCGACCTCCAACAAATGGGCGTATTGAAGGATCTCAAGATAGCCGATCTTGAGAAGGAACTCCGGGCTACAAAGGATGAGGCTGCTCAAAGGCTGATCGACATGGATGGCGAGAAGCAGGAGATCACCCAGGATGCCAAGGTCTCTGCCGCAATTGCCATGTACAAGATACAACTACAGATGGCTGCGGAGGCTCAGGATCCTGCCTTCGATAAGAGCACATGGGATGTTGAGGGCTGGAAGGCAAGATTGGCAGAGCTGGAGGATGAGGACGAAGCCGAGGAGATCCCTATGCTTGAAGGTGGTGATGCTGGCAAGGATCAGGGGGAAGCAAGTGGAGCTGGTGGTGATGGTGCAGTGAAGGTTTGAGCTGCAGGATTGGGCAATGATGGAAATTTCTAGACATAGCCGGAGCCCAATTTTTAAAATTTGGTAGTGGTTTTTGTGGTTGTTGGTGTTTTCAAACAATGATGGTCTGTACTTAAACAATAGTTTTTAGGGTTAAGGATCCTGGATCCTTTGGACAATAGGTAGGATCGCAAACGCTGGAGGGATCCTCTGTTTGGGGGATGAAGCCTTTGTGATCCTGCCGCCTTTAATTTCCTGCACCTGCTAAGACCGTATAGACAATGGACACCCTTTGCCAACCCATGTGGACGGGCCACGTTTTGCTGGTAGAAATGTGGGTTGGCAATTTTGACAACTTTTTGAAAGGGTTTAAGATCCTTTTGTTAATAATATAACTTTAATCTTTCTGGCTTATCTCGTGTTGTTATCCTTTATTTATCTTCTTATTTTCCAGTTTGTTTTAGAAACATATTTGTTAGAGTAACAAGAGTTGAGCAAACCATGTTTAATAAATTTAGGATATGATCCTAGATCAAATATCCTGACACTGAAAATTTTTGAAGCAATCAATTTCAAGGATCATAGGTTTAGTTGTCAAAGTGTAAGGGTTGTTTAGTATAGTCAAAATAGTCAAGGATCATACCTGAGGATCCAAGTTAGGATCCAAACCTTTAATCAAGATAACCATAAGTGAAATTTTAACGGATAATAAGGATTAATGATCCTTATTTGTTTAACTTCGAGAACCTGAAAAATGGAACATAACTTGGGACTAAGCCAATGTAAAAGATAAATTAGTAGCTGGGGACATGCCCAAAGGATAACTGGGGATGATCCCAAAGGATCACTGGGGACAAGCCCAAAGGATAACTGGGGACAAGCCCAAAGGATAACTGGGGACAAGCCCAAAGGATCGTATGTAAACTGGAGTATGGCCCTTGCTGGCGACTATCCAAACTTAGTGACATGAAAATGTCAAAACCTTAGCTAACGTGAAAACGTTAGAAACCTTATGAACGGATGTATGGTACGTCTACCATTATACGTAGGATCCTGGGTATAGCCAGTACGATGAGGTTGTCATCCCCAGAAGTGGGTACTGGTCCCAAAGACGTGAACTATATCAGGATCATCGTGCGCTGCTGGCGGAAACTGGGGATAATCCCAAGGATAACTGGGGTTGGACCCTAGGATCTGCGTTGCTTTTGAAGATCTTTGACGATATGCTGTAGATACCTGAACTATCATAACTCAAATGGTTCGTGAGAAGAGGATGAAGGATACAGGATCCTTATCCTTTGGTAAAAAGTAAGGAAATGTAATAGTTTTAAGATAAGGACATTACCAGAGTAAGGATCACTGACATCACCGGGATCCTTCGAGGATACTTCAATGTAAGGATCACATGCTTGAAGGATCATATTCACATAAAGTATTTCTTTAAGTGAACAGCATTCCAGGCTCTTGGTAACAAGTTTCCTTCCATGGTTAGCAATCTGTATGCCCCCTTTCCTGCTTCAGCTTCAATCAAGTAAGGGCCTTCCCACTTTGGTGCTAACTTCCCGTCAGCAGGATTAATAGTGTTTTGGAATGTTTTTCTCAACACCATATCTCCGACTTGGAACTTCCTTATCCTAACATTTTTGTTGTAAGCACCAGCCATTCTTTGTTGGTAGCTTGCCATCCTTATCCTAGCCAGATCCCTGATTTCCTCAATAGTATCCAAATCCTGAGCCAGGATTGTAGCATTCTCTTCAGGATCACGAGCACTTGTTCCAGCAGTTGGGATCACCATTTCTGTTGGGATCACTGCTTCTGCCCCAAATACTAAAGAAAAAGGTGTTTGACCAGTGGCATTCTTGGGAGTTGTTCTATCAGCCCATAGCACATAAGGTAACTCCTCTGCCCATTTTCCCTTCTTGGATCCTAGCTTCTTCTTCAGATTGTTGATGATGATCTTGTTGGATGATTCTGCTTGGCCATTGGCTTGTGGATGAACTGGTGTTGATGTTATCATCTTAATTCCCCAACTGTCACAAAAGTTAGTGGTTCTACTTCCAATGAATTGGGAACCATTATCACATACAATTTCAGAGGGAATGCCAAATCTAGTTATAATGTTTCTTTTGATAAAGGATATAACTTCTTTTTCTCTGACTTGAGCAAAAGCTTCAGCTTCTATCCACTTAGAGAAGTAGTCAGTCATGGCAAGCATAAATACTTTTCCACCAGGTGTTTTAGGGAGCTTGCCAACTATATCCATCCCCCATCTCATGAATGGCCAAGAAGATGGTATGGGGTGTAGCAATTCAGCTGGTTGATGAAGGATATTGTTGTGTCTTTGACAAGGATCACATTTCCTAGCATATTCTACAGCATCCCTTTTCATGGTTGGCCAGTAGTATCCTGTTCTAAGGATCCTTGAGAACAATGCCCTGCCCCCAGTGTGGTTTCCACAATCTCCTTCATGGAAGTCTCTCAACACTTCTTCAATTCCAGGATCCTCGATACATCTTAAATATGGTCCTGCAAGAGATCGTTTATATAGCACATTATTTAAGATTGTAAATTGAGATACCTTAATCCTGAACGCTCTAGGATTTTCTCCCATCGGAATCTCCCCGTATTGCAAGTATCTCAAGATTGGTGAGATCCATGATCCTGCATAAGATTGAGCTTCTTCACTAGGGATTACTGCAGTATCCTCTTCTATTTCCATGGCCACCTGATTTTCAATAGCAGGAGCCAGGATATGGATGATAGGGATACTTATATCTTCTGGAATCTTTAAGGATGATCCTAAGTTGGCCAATGCATCAGCTTCCGTGTTATCCTCCCTTGGTACCTGTGTTAAGCTGAAAGAGACAAAAGAGAGTGCCAATTCCTTGACTATCTCTAAATATTTGGTTAGTTTTTCACCTTTAACAACATAGGATCCATTAAAGTGATTGGTGATCAATAATGAGTCTACATATACTTTAAGATATTTCACCCCCATATCCTTAGCAATTTGCAAGCCAGCAATTAAGGCCTCATATTCAGCCTCATTGTTAGTTGCTTGGAACTCACAGGCTATGGAGTGGGGTATTATGTCCCCCTGTGGCGATTTTAGTAGTATCCCGAGCCCTGTGCCCTTGACATTTGAGGATCCATCAGTGTGTAGTATCCAAGGATCCTTGGTCTCATCCAGCTGCTGGACCTCCAATTCTGCTTCTTTTTGTAGATCACTACTGAAATCAGCCACAAAGTCAGCTAGTGCTTGGGATTTAATGGCTGTTCTTGGCTCATATCTTATATCATGGGCACTAAGCTTTACTGCCCACTTAGCCATTCTTCCGGACATCTCTGGTTTCCTGAGGACATTCTTGATTGGAAAATTAGTTCTAACAACAATAGTATGGGTTTCAAAATAATGCCTTAACTTAGTTGATGCCATGATTAATGCAAGAATAAGTTTTTCGAGGTGTGAGTACCTGGATTCGGCATCAAGTAAACTCTTACTTACATAGTAGATAGGATATTGTGTACCTTCATGATCCTTAACAAGGAAAGCACTTACAGCGGTTGAGGATACCGCCAAATATAAGGATAACACATCTCCTTTTTCGGGCTTTGTTAATGCTGGTGCTGAGGACATATATTCTTTAAGGGCTTGTAAAGCATTCTCATGTTTCTCAGTCCATTCAAACTTCTTGTTCTTCCTTAGGATATCGTAAAATTCTTTACATTTTTCTGAGGATTTTGATATGAACCTGTTCAGAGCTGCTATCCTGCCTGTTAGCCTTTGCACATCCTTAGCATTGGCAGGAGACTTGATGTTCACTAGTGCTTTAATTTGCTCCGGACTTGCTTCAATGCCTCTCTGAGTTACCATATATCCTAGGAATTTTCCTGCCTTAACACCAAAGTGGCATTTTGAAGGATTAAGCTTCATGTTATATTTATCAAGGATATCAAATGCTTCTTCCAAATCCCTTAGGTGATCCTCAGCTTTCTTTGATTTGACTACCATATCATCTATGTATACTTCCATAGTTTGTCCAATTTGATCTTTGAACATCATATTCACCAGCCTTTGATATGTTGCACCTGCATTTCTTAATCCAAAAGGCATGGCAATATAACAATACAAACCTGTCGGGGTCATAAAGGCTGTATCCTCTTGGTCAGATGGTTCCATCTGAATTTGTTGGAATCCAGATGATGCATCCATAAAGGTCAACAATTCATGCCCCGCTGTTGCATCCACCATGGAGTCAATGTGGGGTAGTGGGAAAGGATCCTTGGGACATGCCTTATTCAGATCAGTGAAATCGACACATACCCTCCACTTTCCGTTTTTCTTTTGGACAACGACCACATTGGCTAACCATTTTGGATATTTTACCTCTCTGATCATACCTGCTCGAAGTAGTCTCTCTACTTCTTCTTGGATAATGGCATTCCTTTCTGGTGCAAACTTCCTCCTTTTTTGATGGATTGGTTTGATAGACCTGTCAATGCCAAGTTTATGAGTTATGATATCCTTAGATATACCTGTCATATCTTCGTGCTTCCATGCAAAGGTAGACTTTCTTCTTTTGAGGAAGGATATCATGTCTTCTTCCATCTAGCCAAGGATCCCTGATCCGATATAAATTTTTGATTCAGGATCACTAGGATCCAAGAGGATTTCATCCACATCTTGTTCCCTCGCCTCCAGGACATTCCTCGGAGGATACTGTAATTGCTATTGCTCCCTTGGCTTCGAGGTTGGCTTCATGGATGATGTATAACAATCCTTAGCCTCCTGCTGATCACTGTCGATCTTGATTATCCCCCATGGGCTAGGGAGTTTCACACATTGATGATAGGTGGATGGGACTGCTTTCATATCATGTATCCAGGGCCTGCCAAGGATAACATTGCAACAAGATAAACAGTCAATAACACAAAATTTTTGATAATTATGTAATCCTTCCACGTAGATTGGGAGTTTGATGTCCCCCAGAGTTTTCTTCGTTTCTCCACTGAATCCTACAAGCACGGAGGATCTTGGTGTGATGTCTGATTCTGGAATACCCATTTTCTTCAGAACATCAAGCTGGATAATGTTCACTGAGCTTCCTCCATCGATAAGGATCCTGCGGACAAAATGGTTAGAGATAAAGAGAGTAATAACTAAACTGTCATGATGAGGATCCTGAATGTTAATGCGATCATCCTCATCAAACGTTATCATCTTCCCTTCTGAGACACTTGATGTTCTAATAGGTTTTTCTCCATTATCCATTTTTGACTCCTTTGCATGCCTTTTGGCCGCCGAGAAGGATGTACCACAGATGTCTGATCCTCCAGAAATAAAGTTGATCACTTGTGCATTTGCCGGAGGTGCTGGAACCTTTTCAGGGATCCTTTCAGGATCCTGAGTCTTTTGCTTTTTTCTTCCCAACAATTCTTTAGGCGCCCCTTGCTTAACAGATATCCAATCTCTTTTCTTAAAGCTATGCATTCTTCAGTTAGATGCCCGAAATCCTCATGGTATGCACACCATTTTGACTTATCTTTAGTCCCGGATGGTTTATCATTCTTCCTGGGCCACCTAGCTTTTTCTCCTAGATTCTGCGTTGCAAGGATTAGCTCATGATTATCAACGGAAAAACAATATTCTGAGATTGGAGGATAATCTTCATCATCCTCTTCTTGGTCAACAGCATGCACATTCTGGTTGTCGTTTCTATGGTAGGATTTGAACTTATTGCTCTTGAAGGAGGATCCATGCTTCTCCTGTTTTGAGGATCCTACTTGTCTCTCCTGGATCCTTTTGTCATCCTCTAGCCAGATGAACCTGAGTGCCCGAGTTCTTACTTCATCTAGATTCCTGCATGGTGTCATAACAAGATCATCATAGAACAATGAATCCTTAAGAAGTCCCATTTTGAAGGCTTCAACAGCCGTAGCCATATCCAAGTTGGGAATGTCCAAGGATTCTTTACTAAATTTAGTTATATAATCCCTTAATGATTCATTATGATTTTGAGTTATCCTGTACAAATCACTAGTTAATCTTTCAAATTTTCTACTACAAGAGAATTGGTTATTGAACAAATTAACTAAATTAGCAAATGAAGTAATAGAGTAAGGGGGAAGACTTAGCAGCCATTTAAGAGCTGATCCAGTAAGAGTGGATCCAAATCCTTTACATATGCATGCTTCCTTTAGCTTTTCCGGGATTGGATTGATCTCCATCCTTTCCCTGTATTGTGCTATGTGCTCCTCAGGATCCGTTGTACCATCATACAGCTTCATAGTAGGGATATGGAACCTTTTGGGTACCTCTGCATCACAAATTTTTGGTGCAAAGCGAGATACCTTATGGCTTCCATCTGCAATCTCTGGGATAGGCTTGACTACCCCTGGAACACTTGAGATCATATCTTTTAGCTTCTGCAACTCCCTGGCCATAGCATGATTGATACCTGTATCCTGCATGAATCCATGGTTAGTGGTAAGATAATTATTTAAAGTGTTACCTCCCATTGGGTTCAAGTTAGTGAATCCATATTGCTGGGATTCTGGAATAACGGAGGGACCAGTGGAAGCAATGGTCTGCATTGGAATGAAGTCCCCTTGATGGACATCTAGACTTCCTATTTGCAAACTTTTTAGGGATCCCGGCATCTGGGAGGATCCTGGTATCTGGAAGGATCCTGGTATCTGGGATGATCCTGGAACGAAGGAGGATCCTTGAACCTAGGATGATCCTGGAACAAAGTAGGATCCTTGAAACTGCTGCGCTCCCGGATAGGCTCCTGATTTCATGAAGGATCCCATATGCTGGGGATAGGATCCTGCCGGCTGAAAGTGTGAGCCTGATGTCTGAGTCATTGCTGTTGATCCGAGGTGCAATCCTCTTGATTCTCCCATAATTTGCACGTCTGGAATTTCCGATGGCTGAGAAGTGATCATTGGAGTATCAAAGCTCAAGGATTTGGGCATCAGTGGGGAATGATCCTCTGCCGTTCTCCTTTGTCTTTTGAGATCTCCAATTTCCCTGAGGATCCTTTCATTAGTTTCATCCTGCCGCTGCATACGATCCTTCATCTGCAAAATCAAAGTAAATACACCACTAGTACTGGGAATATAAGAATTCATAGCAGAAGAAGATGGAGGTTTAGAGTTAGTAGGAGTTTGTCTCTTCTCAGCATTCTTCTGGGATCCTGCCGGTGGAGGAGGCAGAGTGTTCTGAGACGAGGTGACTGTAGACATCGCCGTGGACATGTTTTTCAATGATGAAGCCATGTAATTCTTTGAAATGATTTCGAACAGAAAGATTTCTTATGAATGAAGCACCAATTGCCCCACGGTAGGCGCCAAACTGTTTTGGTCAAAAATCACACAAGGATAATGCAACCAAACTCTATGTAAACGGGGTATGATGCTTGGTTTGTTGAAAAAGTAAAGGATCACTTTTACTATGAAATATGCAAAGACACAATGATTTATACGAGGAAAAAGCCCTTGATCAATGTATGATCTCCGGCATAAAAAACCTCGGGTGATGGCAACTACCGATCACCAAACTTTAATATAAGAAAAATAGTTACAACTTCGGATGATAATGAGCTGAGTACAAGGATCACTATAGTTTCGAGTGTCTAAGCGTGTGAGAATTGTGTTGTGTGTTCTTCCGAATGAGGAAGAGTGTTATATATACAAGTGTAGGTGACCTATTTTAGGTAAAAAGACTAATAATCAGCTCATTACCCCTTTAGAAATAAAAGTAAATCTAGCCTAAATTATCGCCCTTAAATCATGCCAAGTTTCCATATTCTTCACAACGTTCATCTCCGATTAAGCACATGCTATAGTTGTAAAGACGTGTCCTTTAATTGTGATGCTTAAGAGCGGATCCTGCTAGATGTCCTGCAAAACAACATTAAATTCAACGAAAGCAACTGTTAGCATGAGGATCCTATGATGGTCCGTGATCCTGATCCTGGAACTCTGCTGAGGATCACTATCTGCCAAAGAAACAAGGATCACTGGTTAGGATCACACGTGAGGATCATGTATTGTAAAAATCCAGCCCTAACAGTATTTTAGGTAAATAAACTAACTATTAGCTCGTTACCCATTTAGGAATAGAAGTAAATCTAGCCTAAATTATCGCCCTTAAATTATGCTGAGTTTCCATATCGTCCACAACGTCCATCTTTGATTATGCATATGCCAAAGTTGTAAAGACGAGTTCCTTGTTTACGTTGCTAAGAGCGGATCCTTCTCGAAATTCCTGCAAGACAACATTAAATCCAAAGAGAACAATCGTTAGTATGAGGATCCCTAGGATACTCCGTGATCCTGATCCTGGAATTCTTCTGAGGATCACTATCTGCCAGAGAAACAAGGATCACTGGTTAGGATCACATATAAGGATCACATGTAAGGATCATAGGTCATAAAAATCCAGCCCTAACAGGATAATCGCAGAATCCTCCCCTATTTCCATGGCCACATGATCCTCGATGGCAGGAGCCAAGACATGGATAATGGGGATACTTATATCCTCCGGGATCTTCAAAGATGATCCTAAGTTAGCCAATGCATCAGCTTCTGTATTTTCTTCCCTTGGTACTTGTGTCAAACTAAAGGAAACAAAAGAGAGTGCCAATTCTTTGACTATCTCTAAATATTTGGTTAGCTTTTCACCTTTAACAGCATAGGATCCATTAAAGTGATTTGTAATTAACAATGAATCTACATGTACCTCAAGATACCTGATCCCCATATGCTTAGCAATTTGCAAACCAACAATCAAGGCTTCATACTCAGCCTCATTGTTAGTGGTTTGGAACTCACAAGCTATAGAGTGGGGTATTATGTCCCCCTGTGGCGATTTTAGTAGTATTCCAAGCCCTGTGCCTTTGACATTTGAGGATCCATCAGTATAGAGTATCCAAGGATCCTTGGTCTCCTCTAGCTGCTGGACTTCTAACTCAGCTTCTTTTTGTAAATCACTACTGAAATCAGCCACAAAGTCAGCCAATGCTTGGGATTTGATGGCTGTCCTAGGCTCATATCTTATATCATAGGCACTAAGCTTCACTGCCCACTTAGCCATCCTTCCTGATATCTCTGGTTTCCTGAGGACATTCTTAATTAGAAAATTAGTTTTAACAACAATAACATGAGTTTCAAAATAATGTCTCAACTTAGTAGATGCCATGATTAATGCAAGAATAAGCTTTTCAAGGTGTGAATACCTGGATTCGCCATCAAGTAAACTCTTACTTACATAATAGACAGGATGTTGTGTACCTTCATGATCCTTAACAAGGACTGCACTTACTGCTTTTGAGGATACTGCAAGATATAAGGATAGCACATCGCCTTTTTCTGGTTTCATCAAGGTCGGGGCTGAGGATAGGTAATCTTTGAGAGCTCTTAAGGCATTTTCATGCTTCTCAGTCCACTCAAATTTCTTGTTCTTCCTTAGGATATCATAGAATTCTTTGCACTTCTCTGAGGATTTGGATATAAATCTGTTTAAAGCTGCTATCCTACCTGTTAGCCTTTGGACATCCTTAGCATTGGCAGGATATTTGATATTCACTAAGGCTTTGATTTGTTCCGGGCTAGCTTCAATGCCTCTCTTGGTCACCATGTATCCTAAGAATTTACCTGCTTTAACACCAAAGTGACATTTTGAAGGATTAAGTTTCATGTTATATTTGTCAAGGATATCGAATGCTTCCTCCAAGTCCCTTAGGTGATCCTCAGCTTTTACGGATTTTACCACCATATCATCTATGTAAACCTCCATAGTTAGTCCAATCTGATCCTTGAACATCATATTCATCAGCCTTTGATATGTTGCACTTGCATTCCTTAATCCAAACGGTATAGCAATATAACAATATATACCGGTTGGAGTCATAAAGGCCGTATCCTCTTGATCAGATGGTTCCATCTGAATTTGTTGAAATCCAGATGAAGCATCCATAAAAGTCAACAGTTCATGACCCGCCATTGCATCCACCATGGAGTCAATGTGGGGTAATGGGAAAGGATCCTTGGGACATGCCTTATTTAAATCTGTGAAATCGACACATACCCTCCACTTTCAATTTTTCTTTTGAACAACAACCACATTGGCCAACCATCTTGGATACTTGACCTCTCTAATCATACCTGCCTGGAGCAATTTCTCTACCTCTTCCTGGATAATGGCATTTCTTTCCGGTGCAAACTTCCTCCTTTTTTGATGGATTGGTTTGAATGACCTGTCAATGCCAAGTTTATGAGTGATAATATCCTTAGATATACCTGTCATATCCTCATGCTTCCATGCAAAGGTAGTTTTCCTCCTTTTGAGGAAGGATACGAGGTCTTCTTTCATTTTGCCAAGGATCCCTGATCCGATATAGATTTTGGATTCAGGATCATCAGGATCCATGAGGATTTCTACCACATCCTGCTCTCTTGCCTCCAAGACATCCCTTGGAGGATACTTTGATTGCTATTGCTCCCTTGACTTCGAGGCTGGTTTCATCGATGAAGTGTAGCAGTTCTTAGCCTCCTGCTGATCACTATCAATCTTGACTATTCCCCAAGGACTAGGGAGCTTCACACATTGATGGTAGGCAGATGGGACTGCCTTCATATCGTGTATCCAGGGCCTGCCAAGGATAACATTACAACAAGATAAACAGTCAATAACACAAAATTTTTGATAAGAATGTAGGCCTTCGATGTATATTGGGAGTTTAATGTCCCCCAGGGTATTCTTAGTTTCGCCACTGAATCCAACGAGCACGGAGGATCTTGGTATGATATCTGATTCAGGGATACCCATCTTCTTTAGAACATCAAGCTGGATAATGTTCACTGAGCTTCCTCCGTCTATAAGGATCCTGCGGACAAAATGGTTAGAAATGAAAAGAGTAATAACTAAACCATCGTGATGAGGATCCTGGATATCAACACGATCATCCTCATCAAAGGTTATGACTTTTCCTTCGGAGACACTTGATGTTCGAATGGGTCTTTCTCCACTATCCATTTTGGTTTCCTTTGCATACCTTTTAGCTGCTGAGAAGGATGTGCCACAAATGTCTGATCCTCCAGAAATAAAGTTTATTACTTGTGCATCTGCTGGAGGGACCGGAGCTTTCTCAGGGATCCTTTCAGGATCCTGAGTCCTTGACTTTTTTCTACCCAACAATTCTTTTAGATGCCCCTTGCTCAACAAGTATCCAATTTCCTTTCTTAGTGCAATGCATTATTCTGTGAGATGCCCAAAATCTTCATGGTATGCACACCACTTTGATTTATCTTTGGTTGCAGCTGGTCTGTCATTTTTCCTAGGCCATCTAGCTTTGTCACCTAGATTCTGCATCGCAAGGATTAGTTCATTGTTATCAACAGAAAAACAATATTCAGACATTGGAGGATAATCCTCATCATCCTCTTCCTGATCAACAGCATGCACGTTCTGGTTATCAGATCTGTTATAGGATCTGGACTTGTTGTTCTTGAACGAGGATCCTTGCTTCTCTTGTTTTGAGGATCCTGCTAATCTCTCATGTATCCTCTTATCATCCTCTAGCCGGATGAACCTGAGTGCCCGGGTTCTTACCTCATCTAGGTTCCTGCATGGTGTCATAACAAGATCATCATAGAACAATGAATCCCTAAGCAATCTCATTTTGAAGGCCTCAACAGTCGTGGCTATATCAAGGTTGGGAATGTCTAAGGATTCTTTACTAAATTTGGTAATGTAATCCCTTAATGATTCATTATGACCCTGGGTTATCCTATATAGATCACTAGTTAATCGTTCAAATTTTCTACTACAAGAAAACTGATTATTAAATAGGTTAACTAGATTAGCAAATGAGGTAATAGAGTAGGGGGAAGACTTAGCAGCCATTTGAGAGCTGATCCAGTAAGAGTGGATCCGAGTCCCTTGCACAGGCATGCTTCCTTTAACCTTTCTGGGATTGGATTGATCTCCATCCTTTCCCTGTATTGTGCTATGTGCTCTTCAGGATCCGTCGATCCATCATACAGCTTCATGGTTGGCACATGGAACCTTTTGGGTATCTCAGCATCACAAATTGGTGGTGCAAAACGAGATATCTTATGGCTTCCATCTGCAATCTCTGGGATAGGTTTGACCACTCCTGGAACACTTGATATCATATCCTTCAACTTTTGCAACTCTCTGGCCATGGCATAGGTGATACCTGTATCCTGCATGAATCCATGGTTAGTGGTAAGAGAATTATTAAGAGTGTTACCTCCCACTGGGTTCAAATTTGGAACACCGGATGTGAACCCATATTGTTGAGACCCTGGAATGACCGAAGGACCAGTAGAAGCAATGGTCTGCATCGGAATAAAATCTCCTTGATGGACATCTGAACTTCCTGTTTGCAAACTCCTTAAGGATCCTGGCATCTGGAAGGATCCTTGAAACTGGGATGATCCTGGAACAAAGGAGGATCCTTGAACCTGGGATGATCCTGGAACAAAGGAGGATCCTTGAACCTGGGATGATCCTGGAACAAAGGAAGATCCTTGAACCTGGGATGATCCTGGAACAAAGGAGGATCCTTGAACCTGGGATGATCCTGGAACAAAGGAGGATCCTTGAACCTGGAATGATCCTGGAACAAAGGAAGATCATTGAACCTGGGATGATCCTGGAACAAAGGAGAATCCTTGAACCTGGGATAATCCTGGAACAAAGGAGGATCCTTGAACCTGCTGCGCTCCTGAGTATCCTCCTGAACTTATGAGGGATCCCATATGCTGAGGATAGGATCCTGTTGGCTGGAAATATGAACCTGATGCTTGAGTCACTGTTGTTGATCCGTAGTGCACTCCCTTTGGTCCACCCACATATTGAACATCTGGAACCACTGATGGCTGAGAAGTAATCACCGGAGTATCAAAATTCAAGGATCTGGGCACTAGTGGGGAATGATCCTCTGCCGTTTTCTTTTGTTTCTTGAGATCTCCGATTTCTTTGAGAATCCTTTCATTGGTCTTATCATGTTGCTGTATATGATCCTTCATCTGCAAAATCAAAGTAAACATGTCACTAGTAGTAGGAGTGTAAGAAGCAGAAGAAGTTGGAGGTTTGGAGAAAATGGGAGTTGGTTTCTTCTCAGCATTTTTCTGAGATCCAGCAGGTGGTGGAGGCAAAGGTGGAATGCCCTGAGATGAATTGACCGCAAACATTGCAGTATAGGTATTCTTCAATGATGAAGCCATGTACTTGTATGCAATGAACCGGAATGATCACCAACAGAAACACTTCTTAGGAATGAAGCACCAATTGCCCCACGGTGGGCGCCAAACTGTTTTGGTCAAAAATCTGATGAGGATAATGCAACCAAACACTTAGTTATGGGGTATGATGCTTGAAATGAGGAATAATGATAAGGATCACTTCAATGTAAATTGCACAAACGACACAAGGATTTATACGAGGAAAAAGCCCTTGATCAATGAATGATCTCCGGCATAAAAAACCTCGGGTGATGGAAACTACCGATCACCAAGCTCAAATTAATCAATAAATGTTTACAACTTCGGAGAGTAACGAGCTAGGTACAAGGATCAGTATGGTGAAATGTGTAAAAGTGTGTGAAAACTGTTAAGTGTTTGTCGAATGCTTCAAGAGTGCAGTTGTACGAGAGTGTGTGTAGCTGAAAATGGCTAAGTGTTCTAATTACTAGCTCGTTACCCCTTTAAAAATAGAAGTTAACTATGCTAACAAACTATCCGACTTTTGTGCCATGCTCCCACGTTCTCCACAATGTCCATTTCCAGTCAAACGTGTGCGAAATACCCGTGGAATATTGCATAGCAACGTTGCCATGACCGGGTCAAGCTTGTTACTCCTGCAAAACAATACGAAATTCAAACAAACAATCGTTAGTATGAGGATCCTTAAGGTGATCCATGATCCTGATCCTGAAGCTCTTCTGAGGATCACTATCTGTCACAGAAGTAAGGATCATTGTTAGTATAACAAGTAAGGATCACGGGTTATTAGAAAATCCTCCCCTAACAGCGATTTTAGTAGTATTCCCAATCCTACTCCTCTTACATTAGATGCACCATCAGTATATAACGTCCAGGATCCTGAAGATTCTCCTAACTGTTGGACTTCTAGGTCTACCTCATCCTGAATGTCACTACTGAAATCAGCCACAAAGTCAGCTAAAGCCTGAGACTTTATGGCATTTCTAGGTTCATACACTAAATCATAAGCACTGAACTTCACTGACCACTTGGCCATCCTGCCTGACATCTCTGGTTTCCTAAGCACATTTTTGACAAGATAATTTGTTTTAACATGAATCCTATGTGTCTCAAAGTAATGTCTAAGCTTCGTTGATGCCATAACTAATGCTAGTATCAATTTTTCTAAATGAGAATACCTAGTTTCAGCATTTAACAAACTTTTACTAACATAATAAACAGGATATTGCTGACCTTCATGATCCTTTACAAGGACGACACTTACAGCATTCCCTGATACTGCGAGGTATAGGGATAGTGGTTCACCATTCTCAGGCTTCATCAGTAGAGGTGCAGTTGAAAGATATTGCTTCAAATCCTGCAGGGCTGCTTCATGCTTCTCACCCCATTCAAATTTCTTGTTCTTTTTCAGGATATCATAAAACTCTTTGCATTTCTCCGAGGATCTTGAAATAAATCTGTTTAATGCTGCCACTCTCCCTATTAATCGTTGAACATCTTTCATATTTGAGGGTGATTTAATATCCAAGATGGCTTTAATCTGCTCCGGGCTCGCCTCTATTCCTCTTTTGGTCACCATATATCCTAGAAATTTTCCTGCCCCCACTCCGAAATGACACTTAGCAGGATTTAGCTTCATGTTATATTGGTCCAAGATATCAAATGCTCCTTTAATATCCTGGAGGTGATCCTGGGCTTTCTTTGATTTTACCACCATATCGTCAATGTATACCTCTATGGTGTCCCCCAGCTTGTCTTTAAACATCATATTTACCAATCTCTGGTATGTTGCACCTGCATTTTTCAAACCAAAAGGCATAGCCGTATAACAATAAATACCTGTTGGTGTCATGAAGGCAGTATCCTCCTGGTCAGAAGGTTCCATTTGAATCTGCTGAAATCCTGAGGATGCATCCATGAAGGTCAACATTTCATGCCCGGCAGTAGCATCCACCATCGCATCAATGTGAGGAAGAGGAAATGGGTCTTTAGGACAAGCCTTATTCAAGTCTGTGTAGTCTACACAAACTCTCCATTTCCCATTCTTCTTTTGAACCACTACCACATTTGCCAGCCATTTGGGAAATTTGACTTCTTTGATCATCTTGGATTTCAATAGTCTTTCAACCTCTTCTTGAATAATTATGTTTCGTTCTGGAGCAAACTTCCTTTTCTTTTGCTGGACAGGCTTGAAAGATCTGTCAATTCCAAGCTTGTGAGTGATAATGTCTTTGGATATACCTGTCATATCCTCATGCTTCCATGCAAACGTTGACATCCTGCATTTCAAAAAGTTAGTTAATTGCTCTTCAATATCCTGAGGGATATTGGTTCCTACGAGCACCGAGATATCAGGATTATCCTGATCCAGGATAATTTTCTTCACATCCTGCTCCGGATCCTCCACGATATCCTGGGCCCGCATCTTTAATTACTATGCTGCACTAGGCTTGGTCGAGGATTTCATCGAGGATGAGTAACATTCTTTCGCCTCCTGCTGATCACTATCGACTTTGACAACTCCCCAAGGGGTAGGGATCCTGATGCATTGGTGATATGTTGATGGCACAACCTTCATATCATGAATCCATGGTCTTCGCAGTATGATGTTATAGCAGGATAGAGAATCCATCACACAGAAACGTTGTATCGAGTTGACTCCTTCAACATATACTGGTAACTTTATCTCTCCCACTGTGTTCCTAGCCTCTCCACTGAACCCAACAAGCATGGTGGACTTTGAAGTGATATCCATCGGAGATACATTCATTCTCTTCAGAGTCTCTAGTTGGATTATATTGACGGAGCTGCCATTATCAACCAATATCTTGCGTACAAAATGGTTAGCCACATATAACGTTATTACTAAAGCATCATGATGAGAATCCTGGACAGTATCCCTGTCATCAGCATCAAATGTGATCACTTTGTCAGTTGTGAGGGTAGTCATCCTGACAGGTTTGTCTCCCCTTTCAGCCTTAGCTTCTTTTGCATGTCTCTTCGCCGCCGAATACGAAGTCCCACAAATGTCGGATCCTCCCAAAATGAAGTTGATTATCTTGGCATCCGCGGGAGGTGAGGCTGCTCGTTCAGGATCCTTCTCAGTATCCTGACCCTTATTCTTCTTTCTTCCTAAGAGATCTTTCAGATACCCCTTGCTCAGAAGATAGCTTATTTCTTTCCTTAGGGCAATGCAATCCTCAGTCACATGTCCGAAATCTTCGTGGAAGGCACACCATTTTGACTTATCTTTCCAATCAGCTTTTTGTTGATTCTTTCGAGGCCACCTAGCCTTGTCTCCTAAACCCTGCATGACATTCATCAATTCATGAAATAGAATATAACTTGGGACTAAGCCAACATATAAGACAAGTTAGTGACTGGGGAAAAGCCCAACAATTATGGGGACAAGCCCAAAGGATAACTGGGGACAAGCCCAAAGGATAACTGGGGACAAGCCCAAAGGATAACTGGGGACAAGCCCAAAGGATCGTGTGTAAACTGGGGTATGGCCCTCACTGGCGACTATCCAAACTTAGTGACATGAAAATGCCAAAACCTTAGCTAACGTGAAAACGTTAGAAACCTTAGGAACGGATGTATGGTACGTCTACCATTATACGTAGGATCCCGGATACAGCCAGTACAATGAAATTGTCAGCCCCTAAAGCGAGTACTGGTCCCATTGCCATGAACTGTAACAGGATCATCGTGCGCTACTGGCGATACTGGGGACAGGCCCAAACTGGGGACTAGCCCAAATAACTGGGGTCAAGCCCAAATAACTGGGGTCAAGCCCAAATAACTGGATACTTCTGTGGATAATCAATCCTTTGTTAAGGATACCTGAACCTTCAGAACTCAGAATCAAGTGAGAGGAGGATAAAGGATGTAGGATCCTTATCCTTATATAAGAGAATAAAAGAATGAAATAGTTTGAGATTAGAATGTTACCAAAATGAGGATCATCTGTTCTGTAAGGATCCTTCAAGAATACTTGTCATGTGAGGATTATGGATCCTTGTCACATGAAGTATTTCTTCAGATGGACAGCGTTCCAGGCTCTTGGTAGCAAATCACCTTCCATTGTTAGCAATCGATATGCCCCCTTTCCTGCCTCAGCTTCAATCAAATAAGGGCCTTCCCACTTTAGTGCCAACTTTCCATCAGCAGGATTGGTGGTATTCTGAAATGCTTTCCTTAGTACCATATCAACAACTTGGAATTTTCTGATCCTAACATTCTTGTTGTAAGCTCCAGCCATCCTTTGTTGATAACTGGCCATCCTTATCCTTGCTAAATCCCTAATTTCTTCTATAGTATCCAAGCCTTGAACCAAGTTTTCAGCATTTCCTTCAGGATCACGGATACTTGCTCTTGCAGTTGGAACCACCATCTCTGTAGGGATCAATGATTCTGCCCCAAACACCAAAGAAAATGGAGTTTGACCAGTAGCATTCTTGGGAGTTGTCCTATCAGCCCATAACACATAAGGTAGTTCTTCTGCCCATTTCCCTTTCTTGGATCCAAGTTTCTTTTTCAAGTTGTTGATGATGATCTTGTTGGATGATTCTTCCTGGCCATTAGCTTGTGGGTGGACTGGTGTTGATGTTATCATCTTAATCCCCCAGCTGTCACAAAAGTTAGTAGTTCTATTCCCTATAAATTGGGATCCATTATCACATACAATTTCAGACGGAATACCAAATCTAGTAATAATGTTTCTTTTAATGAAGGATATAACTTCCTTTTCTCTGACTTGAGCAAAGGCTTCAGCCTCTATCCACTTGGAGAAGTAATCAGTCATAGCAAGCATGAATCTCATGGTTGGGAGGATCCATGAAGCCTTAATTTTGAAAGCCCTAGGGTTTTCTCCTGTAGGAATCTCTCCATGTTGTATGTATCTCATGGTTGGGAGGATCCATGATCCTGAATGAGATTGAGTATCATCACTAGGGATGATTGCAGAATCCTCTCCTATCTCCATAGCTACATGATCCTCGATAGCAGGGGTCAGGATGTGGATAATATGAATCCTTATATCCTCCGTGATCTTCAAGGATGATCCTAGATTAGCCAATGCATCAGCCTCTGCATTTTCTTCCCTTGGTACCTGTGTCAAACTAAAGGATACAAAAGAGAGTGCCAATTCTTTGACTATCTCTCAAGATACCTGATCCTCATATGCTTAGCAATTTGCAAACCAGCTATCAAGGCTTCATATTCAGCCTCATTGTTAGTAGTTTGGAACTCACAAGCTATAGAGTGGGGTATTATGTCCCCCTGTGGCGATTTTAGTAGTATTCCAAGCCCTGTTCCTTTGACATTAGAGGCTCCATCAGTGTAGAGTATCCAAGGATCCTTAGTTTCCTCTAGCTGTTGGACTTCTAATTCAGCTTCCCTTTGCAAGTCACTACTGAAATCTGCCACAAAGTCAGCTAAGGCTTGGGATTTAATGGCCGTTCTAGGCTCATATCTTATATCATAAGCACTGAGCTTCACTGCCCACTTAGCCATCCTTCCTGACATTTCAGGTTTCCTAAGAACATTCTTGATTGGAAAATTAGTCTTAACAATAATGGCATGAGTTTCAAAATAATGTCTTAATTTAGTGGATGCCATAATCAAAGCAAGGATAAGTTTTTCCAAATGTGAATACCTGGATTCAGTATCAAGCAAACTCTTACTTACATAATAAACAGGATGTTGTGTACCTTGGTGATCAAGGACCGCACTTACTGCTTTTGAGGATACCGCTAAGTATAAGGATAATATTTCCCCTTTTTCTGGTTTCATCAAGGCGGGGGCTGAGGACAGGTAATCCGTAAGAGCTTTAAGGGCACTTTCATGCTTCTCAGTCCATTCAAATTTCTTGTTCTTCCTCAGGATATCATGGAATTCCTTGCACTTTTCTGAGGATTTGGATATGAACCTGTTCAAGGCTGCGATCCTGCCTGTCAATCTTTGAACATCCTTAGCATTGGCAGGAGATTTG
The DNA here is from genome assembly GCF_002127325.2 of Helianthus annuus. Lineage (NCBI taxonomy): Eukaryota > Viridiplantae > Streptophyta > Magnoliopsida > Asterales > Asteraceae > Helianthus > Helianthus annuus. The sequence continues at coordinate 12,111,675 of NC_035433.2, read as the reverse complement.
ATATTCACAATTGCCTTGATTTGCTCTGGACTTGCTTCCATGCCCCTCTTTATCACCATATGGCCTAGGAATTTACCTGCTTTAACACCAAAATGACACTTGGAAGGATTTAGTTTCATATTAAATTTATCAAGGATGTTGAATGTTTCCTCCAAGTCTTTAAGGTGATCCTCAGCTTTTTTAGAATTAACCACCATGTCGTCTATATAGACTTCCATATTGTGTCCAATTTGATCCTTGAACATCATGTTGACTGGCCTTTGGTAAGTAGCACCTGCATTTCTTAGTCCAAATGGCATAGCAATATAACAATATATACCAGTTGGGGTCATAAAGGCGGTATCCTCTTGATCAGATGGTTCCATCTAAATTTTCTGAAATCCAGATGAAGCATCCATAAAAGTTAACAGTTCATGACCCGCGGTAGCATCCACCACGGAGTCAATGTGGGGTAATGGGAAAGGATCCTTGGGACATGCCTTGTTTAAATCAGTAAAGTCGACACATACCCTCTGTTTTGGTCAAAAATTACCGAAGCAATTAAGTGATCAAATTAGTTAAGTGAGGTAGTGTTCTAAAAAGTGTGTTGGAAATATGCTACTTATGTTGTTTGTAAAAACAGTTTTCAGGATACGGCTCAGGATATTGAGCTGTATCTACGATCAAACTATGAGCAAAAAGTAAAGGAAATGACACGAGATGTACGAGGAAAGCCCTTGATCAATCTAGATCGCTGGCATAAAACCTCGGGAGCTAACAATCACAGCTGCCTAGTTCTTCTTATTGCTTCAAACTTCAAGATAAAGTGCAGGATATTGATCAGATCGCTAAGTGTTACAATGCTTTGTGTGAAAGTAAAGTTGCGAGAGAACAAGTGTGAGAGTGTAGTGAGTGTTGATGTGATGTCCTATTCGATCCGGTATACCCACCTATTTATAGTAACGAATTACAAACGAAAATTCCTATAAAAATGGGATGCTCCGAATATTCCATTGTAAACGTTATAGATCGAGTAATGCGGCTTCAACGTCTTTATTCGAACGACTTGGACCGAGTCTTCCGCGAAATGATTCCTTGTGAACGTTGCTAGCTTCTAACCCACGTACCTGCACATAATCCGTTAGTAATCCTGAGGATACCATTCAGGATGTTACCAATATCCTGAATCAGCATCCCGGATGTGAACAGATATCATATAACCAAGATATAATTCAAGATATTCCTCAGGATATGGGCTCAGAATTTCACCCATAACAATTGTCCCCAAAAATGTTACCGTTAAGTATCCTGATACTAACGGTTACATTTTTTTTCACGAATAACGAGGTAATTAAGAGATAAGACCTTGATGTGACTAGTTGTAACCACGCAGCCTATAATTACTCATTACATCCCTATTACTTCTCATCCTCATCATCATTTAACCTTTACCGAAGAGAAAAAGGTAAACATTTCTCTCTCAACTCCATCTTCCTCTTTCATTCTACTCAATATTCCGGTGACAATATGGCAAGGCAGACAAGATCCAGCTCCGGCGATTCTGCTCCCACGTTTATCCACCAGAATATTCTCCAAGATCCGGAGAAAGAAATATGAACCTTTGATAGTGCACACTTGTCAGCCCTTAAAACCTCCGGCATCTTCCCGAAAGGGACGGTGTTCCGGCCATTTGATCGGGAAATCTGATCAGATATGGTTTCCGACGAGTGGATATGCTTCAATGCTTTTCCTTTTACCCTAGGGTTGCAATTTACTTTCTCGGACTTTATCACCGAGTTCTTTAATGTTACCAAAATCTGCTTTAGTCAGACAATGCCAATGCTTTGGCAAGTCCTGTTTGTCCTGGTGGAGCGGATTATCCAGTGAAATGGTTGAAAAAGGGTAGGACCTAGGGTTTTAGGACGATCCTGTCTTATATCCTGCCAGATATCTTGAACTGACTTTGTTGTTTTCTTGTACACAGCTGATTTTAGGAAGCTTGCACCTCCCCTTGCAGATTCACAGAAAAGGATTGACTCTATCAGACTTCTTCCCGAAGCTGAAAGAAGTTTTAACCCGTCTCCACCATCTCCAAGCCCTCTTTCCAGTGTAAACATGTCAGGTAAGGATCCTGTTCGATATCCTGCATACATGCTTTTATTTGAAATATTTAGGAAAGAATTATACTCCCTGTATGCAGATTCCAGCAAAGTTCCAATCCTCCTTGACCTTGACGAGCTTGACAGTTATCCTACTCCAGTCATGGTCAAGAAAGAGGCCCCTGCTGCCACCAGCTCTAAGCCGCTTCCGGCTCCCAAGGCTAATCCGAGGACTCGTGCTTCTACCGCAAAAAAGAGGAAGGGCTCTGAAGTTAGTGCTCCAGGCTCCGAAGGGTTTTCCTATGATGAGCTCAGCTTTACCGATTCCTTGGAACCGATGACATCCTTCTTAAACAAGGTAATATCCTGGCACTACATCCTGCATAATATCCTGATAGAATATCCTGATAGGATATTCTGGTTAGTGAATATTAACTTATACCTGAATTTAACTTACAGGGCCTCCAACATCTGCTCCACCTTTACAATGATGCCTGTGGTACTGCTGCACTCTACGAAGCCAGGATTAAGCAGCTTGAGACTACTGTTGCCGACTAAGGTGCCATTGCTGAAGCGAAGAGTCGGCACTATGAGGATAAGCTGAAAAAGGTCACCCAGGATGCCGAGCTCAAACTGGCCACCGTGCAAATGGATCATGAACAAGCCATGGTCTCTTTCCGGGAAGGAATCAAGGCTTCTGCTATAGTCTCTCTGCTGCAAGCTCGCATCAAGATGGCTCATGAGGCCAAGGAGACAGGCCTTGTGTGCCCAGCTTGGCCGGTTGACTCTTGGGTGGCAAAGTTGAAGGAGTTTGGAGGCAAGGCTGTGCCTCTTCCTGCTAAAGCTGGTGAATCCTCTAAGTCGGCAGAGGTGGTGGACCAGGTTGGAGCCAAGAAGGATGCTGAAGCGGATGCTGGTGAGGATGCTGGTCAGGATGCTGAAGCTGAGAAGGCAGAGAAGGTTGGAGAAGACGCCGCTGTGTGAGGGCATTCAAGTGGGCAATGATGGATATACGTGCCGAGGCCGGAGCCCACTTTTTTAAGTTTGATCGTTGGCTTGTAACCCAAAACAATTTACTTTTCATGCATTTTATTTTTTTGCATTTGAACAATATGATGGCCAAAGGTGGAGGGATCTTGAGTTTCAGGACGAAGCCCTTGGTCATCACCGTTAGTATGCTCTTCTTTTGAACAATATAACAGTTGGAGGTGGACGGGTCTCGGTTTGAGACAAAGCCTTCAACTGTTAAGTAAATACAATAAGGAACTATTAGTGCTCTTAGTGGATGGGCCTTGTTTTGAGGTGAAACTAAGAGCACATCTTTTGGTATGTTAATAATATAACCTTTCTTTTGGCCTTACTATTGTTGTTATTAGGACACCAATTTTACTTATGAAAACTGTTTTGTTTGAAAACTCTTGGAAATATTATGGGAACACCATCTGAGAATATCCTGACAAGTATCCTAAGAGATATCCTGGTCAGGATATCATCATATAACTTAGAAAACTTAAGTCTTTTGAAGAAAGGAGAGATCATACCAAAGACTCTTAGAGAGTCAATTCCAGTCTTCCACCTTAGGAATGTCCCTAGTGCACACTTATAAACTTGGATCCAACCTTTGAATAGTATAATGTATGTCCCCTGTGTATGACACAGAAATGCAAATGTATTCATACTTTGGCTTGAATAAATTCCAAACACCTCGAGGCAAAAACCTTGATATCCTGAAATGAATCCTCAGCATACTGGGGGTAAACCCTTAATATCCTGGGGATAAACCCTGAGTTTCATGCGCTACAGGCGAGAGTGTATAAACTCCAAATCTTAGAAAGGTGAAAACCTTTAAACCTTAGAGAGTATGAAATACCCTTTCGTGAGAGAGGGTGATCAATCCTCATATACCTTCAGGATCCAGGATATAGCCAACAGTAACGAAATTGTCAGCCACTTTTACATGAACTGGTCCCGCTACCTTGAACTATACCTAGATAACTTGCGCTCCAGGCGAGGTGTTTAAACCCAATTCGAAAGAAAGGTGAATACCTTTAAACCTTTGAAGGGATCAGGATCCCTTAGACATGAGAGAGGGGGCCAATCCTCTAATCTTTTGATTTATCCTGAGTGCAAACCCTGAAGCTATATCCTGGAGCATATGCTGCAAAACAACTATAAACTAAGGTGGGTGTTAGCCTGGCTAACACCCCTCCGATGCTTAAGTCAGTATTGGGTTCAAGATAATACACAAATATATTTAAAAGAGATAGAATACATACCACTCTGAGATAGAAATTAAATTCTATTCTTACTTGAAATAGAGCTTTAAGTGTATTGCATTCCAGGATCTCGGTAGCATATCCCCTTCCATATTCTTGAGTCTATATGCTCCTTTCCCTGCTTTTGACTCAACTTCATATGGTCCTTCCCATTTTGGAGCTAGCTTGCCATCGGCAGGATTAGTGGTATTTTGAAAAGCCTTTCTTAGCACCCAATCACCAACTCGAAATCTCCTAGTGCTTATATTCTTGTTATATGCTCTGGATATTCTTTGTTGATATGTTGCCATCCTTAGCCTTGCTACATCCCTTTTTTCATCTATAGTATCCAAATCTTGACATAAGGCTTCAGGATTCTGTTCAGGATCCTGTAGGATAGATCTTGCAGTAGGTATCGCCATTTCCGTTGGAATCATTGCTTCTGCTCCAAATACCAAGGAAAATGGGGTTTGGCCTGTCGCATTCTTTACCGTTGTCCTATCAGCCCACAAAACAAAGGGTAATTCTTCTGCCCATCTTCCTTTTTTGGCTCCAAATCTCTTCTTTAAGTTATTGACAATTATCTTGTTTGAGGATTCTGCTTGTCCATTTGCTTGAGGATGCACCGGAGTAGACGTGATCATTTTGATTCCCCAACTCTTGCAAAAGTCAGTAGTCCTCTTGCTTATGAACTGGGACCCATTATCACAAATGATTTTAGCTGGTACCCCAAACCTGGTCAGGATATTCCTTTTTATGAAGGATACTACTTCTTGGTCTCTAACTTGGAGAAATGCTTCAGCTTCAACCCACTTAGAGAAATAATCCGTCATTGCTAGCATAAAGACTTTTCCTCCCGGAGCTTTTGGTAACTTCCCTACTATATCCATCCCCCATTTCATGAACGGCCAAGGGGACGCTACAGGATATAGTAGTTCAGCTGGTTAATGTAGTATGTTACTATGCCTTTGACATGCATCACACCTTCGAGCATATTATGTAGCATCTTTCCTCATCGTTGGCCAATAATATCCTATCCTTAATACTTTGGAGAACAATGACCTGCCCCCAGTGTGGTTACCACAATCCCCTTCATGTATATCCTGAAGTACTTCTTTGGCTTCAGGACCCTCCAAGCACCTCAAATACGGTCCTGCAAGAGATTTCTTGTATAAAACATTGTTTATAATAGTGAATCGTGATACCTTCATCCTAAATGCCTTAGGATTTTCATCTCCGGGGATATGTTCTTCCTTGAGATATCTCATGATTGGAGTCATCCAGGATTTAGGATCCTTTTCAGGATACTCTGCTCCAGGATCCTGAATACCTGCTACTTCTTTATCCCGAGGATTCGTTGCAGGATACAAGATATGTAATATTGGTATTTGGGTCCCGTCTGGTATCCTGATCGATGATCCCAGGTTTTCTAAGGCATCTGCTTCAGCATTATCCTCCCTTGGTACCTGTTCAAGTGTAAAAACATCGAAATATCCTGCTAATTTTTTGAGAATATCGAGGTATTCGATTAACTTCTCACCCTTGACTGCATAGGATCCATTAAAATGATTAGTAATTAACAAGGAGTCAACATATACTTGCAAATTCTTGATACTCATATTCTTAGCCAATTCTAATCCTGCGATTAAAGCCTCATACTCTGCTTCATTGTTAGTAGCAGGGAACTCACACCTAATAGCCTGGGGTAATATGTCCCCCTGTGGCGATTTTAGTAGTATTCCCAATCCTACTCCTCTTACATTAGATGCACCATCAGTATATAACGTCCAGGATCCTGAAGATTCTCCTAACTGTTGGACTTCTAGGTCTACCTCATCCTGAATGTCACTACTGAAATCAGCCACAAAGTCAGCTAAAGCCTGAGACTTTATGGCATTTCTAGGTTCATACACTAAATCATAAGCACTGAACTTCACTGACCACTTGGCCATCCTGCCTGACATCTCTGGTTTCCTAAGCACATTTTTTACAGGATAATTTGTTTTAACATGAATCCTATGTGTCTCAAAGTAATGTCTAAGCTTCGTTGATGCCATAACTAATGCTAGTATCAATTTTTCTAAATGAGAATACCTAGTTTCAGCATTTAACAAACTTTTACTAACATAATAAACAGGATATTGCTGACCTTCATGATCCTTTACAAGGACGGCACTTACAGCATTCCCTGATACTGCGAGGTATAGGGATAGTGGTTCACCATTCTCAGGCTTCATCAGTAGAGGTGCAGTTGAAAGATATTGCTTCAAATCCTACAGGGCTGCTTCATGCTTCTCACCCCATTCAAATTTCTTGTTCTTTTTCAGGATATCATAAAACTCTTTGCATTTCTCCGAGGATCTTGAAATAAATCTGTTTAATGCTGCCACTCTCCCTGTTAATCGTTGAACATCTTTCATATTTGAGGGTGATTTAATATCCAAGATGGCTTTAATCTGCTCCGGGCTCGCCTCTATTCCTCTTTTGGTCACAATATATCCTAGAAATTTTCCTGCCCCCACTCCGAAATGATACTTAGCAGGATTTAGCTTCATGTTATATTGGTCCAAAATATCAAATGCTCCTTTAATATCCTGGAGGTGATCCTGGGCTTTCTTTGATTTTACCACCATATCGTCAATGTATACCTCCATGGTGTCCCCCAGCTTGTCTTTAAACATCATATTTACCAATCTCTGGTATGTTGCACATGCATTTTTCAAACCAAAAGGCATAGCCGTATAACAATAAATACCTGTTAGTGTCATGATGGCAGTATCCTCCTGGTCAGAAGGTTCCATTTGAATCTGCTGAAATCCTGAGGATGCATCCATGAAGGTCAACATTTCATGCCCGGCAGTAGCATCCACCATCGCATCAATGTGAGGAAGAGGAAATGGGTCTTTAGGACAAGCCTTATTCAAGTCTGTGTAGTCTACACAAACTCTCCATTTCCCATTCTTCTTTTGAACCACTACCACATTTGCCAGCCATTTGGGAAATTTGACTTCTCTGATCATCTTGGATTTCAATAGTCTTTCAACCTCTTCTTGAATAATTATGTTTCGTTCTAGAGGAAACTTCCTTTTCTTTTGCTGGACAGGCTTGAAAGACCTGTCAATTCCAAGCTTGTGAGTGATAATGTCTTTGGATATACCTGTCATATCCTCATGCTTCCATTCAAACATTGACATCCTGCATTTCAAAAAGTTAGTTAATTGCTCTTCAATATCCTGAGGGATATTGGTTCCTACGAGCACCGAGATATCAGGATTATCCTGATCCAGGATAATTTTCTTCACATCCTGCTCTGGATCCTCCACGATATCCTGGGCCCGCATCTTTAATTGCTATGCTGCACTAGGCTTGGTCGAGGATTTCATCGAGGATGAGTAACATTCTTTCACCTCCTGCTGATCACTATCGACTTTGACAACTCCCCAAGGGGTAGGGATCTTGATGCATTGGTGATATGTTGATGGCACAGCCTTCATATCATGAATCCATGGTCTTCCCAGTATGATGTTATAGTAGGATAGAGAATCCATCACACAGAAACATTGTATCGAGTTGACTCCTTCAACATATACTGGTAACTTTATCTCTCCCACTGTGTTCCTAGCCTCTCCACTGAACCCAACAAGCACGGTGGACTTTGAAGTGATATCCATCGGAGATACATTCATTCTCTTCAGAGTCTCTAGTTGGATTATATTGACGGAGCTGCCATTATCAACCAATATCCTGCGTACAAAATGGTTAGCCACATATAACGTTATTACTAAAGCATCATGATGAGAATCCTGGACAGTATCCCTGTCATCAGCATCAAATGTGATCACTTTGTCAGTTGTGAGGGTAGTCATCCTGACAGGTTTGTCTCCCCTTTCAGCCTTAGCTTCTTTTGCATGTCTCTTCGCCGCCGAATACGAAGTCCCACAAATGTCGGATCCTCCCGAAATGAAGTTGATTATCTTGGCATCCGCGGGAGGTGAGGCTGCTCGTTCAGGATCCTTCTCATTATCCTGACCCTTATTCTTCTTTCTTCCTAAGAGATCTTTCAGATACCCCTTGCTCAGAAGATAGCTTATTTCTTTCCTTAGGGCAATGCAATCCTCAGTCACATGTCCGAAATCTTCGTGGAAGGCACACCATTTTGACTTATCTTTCCAATCAGCTTTTTGTTGATTCTTTCGAGGCCACCTATCCTTGTCTCCTAAACCCTGCATGGCATACATCAATTCAGGAATGTTAACAGAAAAGCAATATTCAGATAATTCAGGATATTCTTCAGGATCCTCGTCTTCGACAGCATTCACTTTCTTGTTATCATTTCTACCATATGGCCTAGAGCGGTATGGTTTGTACGAGGAGTCTGACTTCCTGTTAGTTGATTCATATGTTGAGGATGCATTCATCCTCTCTTGCATTTTCTTATCATCCTCCAGCCTAATATATCTCAATGCCCTGTTACGAGCTTCATCCAGATTCCTGCAGGGATTCATCAGAAGATCCTGGTAAAATTGGGAATCTTTCTACAATCCCATCTTGAAAGCTTGCACAGCTGTTGCAACATCAAGATGCGGAATGTCTAAAGATTCCCGACTGAACTTGTTCACATAATCCCTTAGGGATTCTTGAGGCCCCTGTGTTATCCTGTAAAGGTCACTTGTTAGTTTTTCAAAGCTCCAGCTGCAAGAAAATTGACTATTAAATAAGTTAACCAAATGAGCAAAAGAAGTAATTGGGTGAGGAGGAACGTTTAACAGCCATTTTAAGGCTGATCCTGTCAAGGTAGAGCCGAAACCCTTGCATAAGCATGCTTCCTTAAGTTCCGGAGGGATAGGATTGATTTCCATCCGTTCCCTATACTAGGCAATATGCTCCTCGGGATCCGTGGTTCCTTCATAAAGCTTCATGTTGGGAGTTTGGAATCTTTTTGGGATTTTAGCATCACAAATGGGATGCACAAACCGAGATATCCTGTGGCTATCCTGGGATACTTCAGGAATTGGCTGAACCACCCTAGGTACACTGGATATCATATCCTTTAGCTTCTGAAGCTCCCTAGATAATGCTGATGTCACAGCTGTATCCTGCAAAGATCCAACACTGTTAGTGGCAAGAGTATTATTATTATTAGACACGTTACAGTCTGAGGATTCTGGCCATATCCTGAAACATATCCTGAGCTCCTCACAGTTGACATTCTAATCGATGAGGGTATTTCAGGAGTATGATTCTTGGAATGACTAGGCACAATATTCCCCCTATTATCCTCAGTATACACAGCCGAACAGAAGTTCAAAGTTCTGGGTTGTAGAGGAGTGACGATATCTTCGGTGGATCTGCTCGAGCCAGCTTTTAAGAGTTGTATTTCTCTTAACAGCATTTGGTTAGTTTCCTGTTGCTGTCTCATTTGTTCCTGCACACTTCCAAATAAGGTTAGAATTTCATCATTAGAAGCTAAAACGGGAGCAGATCCCTGAACACCCCGGGTAGGGATAACATCCTGAGGTTGTGAAGAAGCTGGCATCCTTAGAGGAGGAGGTGGTGGAAGCACCGGACCAGTAGTAGCAGAAGTTGTAGCAGACACAGTGGAGGAGCTCATGTTTGATCTTGAGGCCATTGTAAACAATGTGGCAAAAAGTTTTGAAAACAGAAAACTGATTAGCGATTTCACAAAAATTTTTAGTAAAGAGAGCACCACTTGCCCCACGGTGGGCGCCAAATTGTTTTGGTCAAAAATTACCGAAGCAATTAAGTGATCAAATTAGTTAAGTGAGGTAGTGTGCTAAAAAGTGTGTTGGAAATATGTTGGTTATGTTGTTTGGAAAAACAGTTTTCAGGATACGGCTCAGGATATTGAGCTGTATCTACGATCAAACTATGAGCAAAAAGTAAAGGAAATGACACGAGATGTACGAGGAAAGCCCTTGATCAATCTAGATCGCCAGCATAAAACCTCAGGAGCTGACAATCGCAGCTGTCTATTTCTTCTTATTGCTTCAAACTTCAAGATACAGTGCAGGATATTGATCAGATCGCTAAGTGTTACAATGCTTTGTGTGAAAGTAAAAGTTGCGAGAGAACAAGTGTGAGAGTGTAGTGAGTGTTGATGTGATGTCCTATTCGATCCGGTATACCCACCTATTTATAGTAACGAATTACAAACGAAAATTCCTATAAATATGGGATGCTCCGAATATTCCATTGTAAACGTTATAGACCGAGTAATGCGGCTTCAACGTCTTTATTCGAACGACTTGGACCGAGTCTTCTGCGAAATGATTCATTGTGAACGTTGCTAGCTTCTAACCCACGTACCTGCACATAATCTGTTAATAATCCTGAGGATACCATTCAGGATGTTACCAATATCCTGAATCAGCATCCCGGATGTGAACAGATATCATATAACCAAGATATAATTCAAGATATTCCTCAGGACATGGCCTCAGAATTTCACCCATAACACCCTCCACTTTCCATTTTTCTTTTGAACAACAACCACATTGACTAACCATCTTGGATACTTAACCTCTCTTATCATACCTACCCGAAGTAGTTTATCTACCTCTTCCTGGATAATAGCATTCCTTTCAGGTGCAAACTTCCTCCTCTTTTGATGAATTGGCTTGAATGACCTGTCAATGCCAAGTTTATGAGTGATTACATCCTTAGATATACATGTCATATCCTCATGTTTCCAGGCAAAGGTGGTTTTTCTTCTTTTAAGGAAGGATATCAACTCCTGTTCAATGTCGCTAAGGATCCCTGATCCTATGAAGATCTTGGATTCAGGATCCTCCGGATCCATGAGGATTTCTTTTACATCCTTCTCTCTTGCCTCCAAGACATCCCTTGGAGGATACTTTAATTGCTATTGCTCCCTTGGTCTTGAGGCTGGCTTCATTGATGATGTGTAGCAGTCCTTAGCCTCTTGCTGATCACTCTCAATTTTCACCACTCCCCACGGACTAGGAAGCTTTACACACTGATGATAAGTGGATGGGACTGCCTTCATGTGATGTATCCAAGGCCTGCCAAGGATAACATTACAACAGGATAAGCAATGTATAACACAAAATTTTTGATAAGAATGTAAATCCTTCAATATAGATCGGGAGTTTGATGTCCCCCAGAGTATTCTTGGTCTCCCCACTGAACCCCACAAGCACTGAGGATCTTGGTATAATGTCGGATTCAGGAATATTCATCTTTTTAAGGACATCAAGCTGGATGATGTTCACAGAGCTTCCTCCATCTACAAGGATCCCGCGAACAAAATGGTTATAAATAAAAAAGAGTAATAACAAGACCGTCATGATGAGGATCCTGGATGTCAACACGATCATCCTCATCAAAGGTTATGACTTTATCCTTGGTAACATTGGATGTTCGAACGGGTCTGTCTCCGTTATCCATCTTGGTTTCCTTAGCATGTCTCTTGGCTGCTGAAAAGGAAGTACCACAAATGTCTGATCCTCCAGATATGAAGTTTATAACTTGTGCATCTGTTGGAGGAGCTGGAGCTTTTTCTGGGATCCTGTCAGGATCCTGGGTTCTTGACTTCTTTCGTCCCAAAAGTTCCTTTAAGTGCCCCTTGCTTAACAAGTAACCAATTTCTTTTCTAAGTGCAATACACTCTTCAGTGAGATGCCTAAAATCCTCATGATAAGCACACCATTTTGACTTGTCTTTTGTAGCAGCTGGTTTATCACTTTTTCTTGGCCACCTAGCTTTCTCACCTAAATTCTGCATTGCAAGAATCAGTTCATTGTTATCAACATAAAAATAGTATTCAGAGATTGGAGGATAATCCTAATCATCCTCTTCCTGTTCCACTGCATGCACATTCTGGTTATCAGATTTGTTGTAGGATTTGAACTTACTGTTCTTGAAAGAGAATCACTGTTTTTCTAGTTTTGAGGATCCTGCTAGTCTTTCCTGGATCCTTTTGTCATCCTCTAACCAGATGAACCTAAGGGCCCTGGTTCTTACTTCATCAAGATTCCTGCAAGGTGTCATAACAAGATCATCATAGAACAATGAATCCCTAAGCAATCCCATTTTAAAGGCTTCAACAGCCGTAGCTATATCCAAATTAGGAATATCTAAGGATTCTTTACTAAACTTAGTGATATAATCTCTAAGTGATTCATTTTGACCTTGTGTTATCCTATACAAATCACTAGTTAATCGTTCAAACTTTCTACTACAAGAGAATTGATTATTAAACAAGTTAACTAGATTAGCAAACGAAGTAATAGAGTAGGGGGGAAGACTTAGCAGCCATTTAAGAGCTGATCCTGTGAGGGTGGATCCAAATCCCTTGCATAGACATGCTTCCTTTAACCTTTCTGGGATGGGGTTAATCTCCATCCTTTCTCTGTATTGAGCTATGTGTTCTTCAGGATCCGTGGAGCCATCATATAACTTCATGGTTGGTGTCTGGAACCTCTTGGGTATCTCAGCATCACAAATAGGTGGTGCAAAACGAGATATCTTATGGCTCCCATCTGCAATTTCAGGAATAGGCTTAACTACCCCTGGAACGCTGGATATCATATCCTTAAGCTTTTGTAACTCTCTAGCCATAGCTTGATTGATACCTGTATCCTGCATAAGGCCATGGTTAGTGGTATAAGAATTATTGAAAGTGTTACCTCCCAGTGGATTCAAGCTTGGAATCCCGGATATGAATCCATATTGTCGAGGTTCTGGTATGATTGAAGGACCGGAAGAAGCAATGGTTTGCATTGGGATGAAGTCTCCTTGATGGACATCAGAACTTCCAGGTTGCGAACTTCTTAAGTATCCTAGATCCTGGGGAGCATTGGATCCTTGATGCACTGTAAATGGGGGTCTTGGAGGATAAACCATGGATCCGAAAACCTGAGAGGATCCTTGAGGCTGAAAGGAGGATCCTTGAACCTGAGAGGATCCTTGAACCTGAGAGGATCCTTGAACATGAGGAGGATCCTAGAACCTGCTGCGTCCCCATGTATCCTCCTGAGCTGACGAAGGATCCTTGGTGCTGAGAGAAGGATCCTGCTGGTTGAAAATAGGATCCCAAGGCCTGAGACGTTGCTGAGGATCCGTAGTGCATTCCTCTTGTTCCACCCAAGTATTGGACATCTGGATCTACAGAATGCTGAGAGGTTATGACTGGAGTGTCGAAATTCAAAGATCTGGACATCAATGGGGAATAATCCTCTGTCGATCTCTTCTGTTTCTTGATATCTCCAATTTCTCTAAGAATCCTTTCGTTGGTCTTATCCTGCTGCTGTATGTGATCCTTCATCTGCAAAATTAAAGTAAAAAGGTCACTAGTAGTAGGAGTATAAGATGCAGAAGAAGTTGGAGGTTTTGAGAAAATAGGAGTCGGTTTCTTTTCAGCATTCTTCTGGGATCTAGAAGGTGGTGGAGGCAAAGGTGGAATGCCCGGGGATGAATTGACCGCAGACATTGCACTTGAAGTGTTCTTCGCTGAAGAAGCCATCTTCTTGGTTGTAACGAACCCAAATGATCTCAGAAACAAGAATTCCTTAGGAATGAAGCACCAATTGCCCCACGGTGGGCGCCAAACTGTTTTGGTCAAAAATCAAGCAATGATAATGCAACCAAACTTTCTGTTGTGAGGTGTGATGCTTGAATCAATGAACAATATTAAGGATCACTCTGAAATGTAATGAACAAGTGACACAGAGATTTATACGAGGAAAAAGCCCTTGATCAATGAATGATCTCCGGCATAAAAAACCTCGGGTGATGGAAACTACCAATCACCAACTCAAATTAAACAAGAAATGTATTACAACTTCGGATGATAGCGAGCTAATTACAAGGATCACTATAGTGTAATGTGCACAAAAATGTGTAATCGCCAAGTGAATTGTCTAGAGCTGGTGAGAGCAGTTACGAGTGTGTGTGTTAAGTTAAAAATAGCCAAGTGTTTCTATTTAGCTCGCTATCCCCTTTAAAAATAGAAAATATCTAAGCTAACAAACATTCCGCAATTGGTGCAAGTCCTCCACGAACTCCATAAGGTCCACTTCAGTCATGCACGTGCGGAATAAACATGGAATATGCTCCAGGAATATCGCCAAGACCAAGTCCAAGCTCGTACTCCTGCAAAACAACATCATATTCAAAGCAGACAATCGTTAGTATAAGGATCCTTATGATGATCCATGATCCTGATCCTGCAATACTTCTGAGGATCACTAACTCAAACAGAAGTGAGGATCACTAAACCCAACAGCAATTGAGGATCACAAATCATTGGAAAATCCTCCCCTAACAATTACTCCCCTATATCTTCTCATGTTTATCTCCATTTAATCTTCATCAAGAAGAAAAAAAGTAAAAATCTTCTCTCTCTCTTCTCATTTATTTCCTCTACACTATTCCGGCGAAGATACGGCGAGACAGACAAGATCAAGCTCCGGTGACTTTGCTCCCTCGTTCATTCACCAAAATATTCTCCAAGATCCGGAGAAGGAAATATGCACCTTTGATAGCGCACATTTGTCAGCCCTTAAAACCTCCGGCATCTTCTCGAAAGGGACGATGTTCTGGCCATTCGATCGGGAAATCCGATCAGATATGGTTTCTGACGAGTGGATATGCTTTAATGCTTTTCCTTTTACCTTAGGGTTACAATTTCTGTTTCCCGACTTCATCACCGAGTTCTTCAATTCTACAAAATCTGTTTCAGTCAAACAATGCCAATGCTATGGCGAGTCCTGCTTGTTCTTGACCAAATCAAGAACCGTATTCCTGACCTTTCCATTCATGACCTCCCCTTAGCATATCGGCTTAGATGCCATGGTTCTTGCCAATTCTTGTTCTATTCTACCTCCGGCGACCCACTGATACTTCGTGCCACCAGGAATGAGCAGGAATGGAAGTCCAAGTTTTTCTTTGTAAAAAGAGACTCAATCCCTGGTGGGACGGAATATCCAGTGTAGTGGTTGAGAAAGGGTAGGATTTAGGGCTTTAGGATGATCCTGACTTGTATCCTGCTTTATATCTTGTATTGACTTTTTTGTTTTCTTGTACACAGCTGACTTCAGGAAACTTGCACCCCCTCTTAGCCGACTCACAAAAGAGAATCAACGCCATCAGACTTCTCCCAAAAGCTGAAAGAAGTTTCAATCCTTCCCCACCATCTCCGAGTCCACTTTCCAGTGCAAACATGTCTGGTAAGGATCCTGGTCGATATCCTGCATACATGTTTTTATTTGAAGTATTTAGGAAAGAATTTTACTCCCTGTACGCAGATTCCAGCAAAGTTCCAATCCTCCTCACCATCTCCCAAGTCCACTACGAGGGCTCGTGCTTCCACCGCAAAAAAGAGGAAGGGCTCTGAAGTTAGTGCCCCAGGCTCCGAAGGGTTCTCTTATGATGAGCTCAGCTTTACTGATTCCTTGGAACCGATGACATCCTTCCTCAAAGGTAATATCCTGGTACTATATCCTGCATAATATCCTGACAGGATATCCTGATTAGTGAATATTGACTTATACCTGAATTTTAACTTACAGGGCCTCCAGCATCTGCTCCACCTTTACAGCGATGCCTGTGGTACTGCTGCACTCCACGAGGCCAGGATCAAACAGCTCGAGACTACCATTGCTGACCAAGGTGTTATTGCCAAAGCCAAGACTCGGCATTATGAGGACAAACTGAAGAAGGTCACCCAGGATGCTGAGGTCAAGCTGGCTACCGTCCAGATGGAGCATGAATAGGCCATGGTTTCATTCCGGGAAGGGATCAAAGCTTCCACCATTGTCTCTTTGCTACAGGCTCGCATCAAGATGGCTTATGAGGCCAAGGAGACAGGGCTTGAGTGCCCAGCCTGGCCGGTTGAATCCTGGGTGGCAAAGCTGAAGGAGCTTGGAGGCAAGGCAATGTCGTATCCTGGCGAGGCCGGTGAATCTTCTAAGTCAGCAGAAGTGGTGTACAAGGCTGAAGAGAAGAAGGATGCTGGAGCGGATGCTGGTGAGGATGCCGCTCAGGATGCTGAAGCTGAAAAGACGGAGAAGACTGGTGAAGACGCCGCTGTGTGAGGGCATTTGAGTGGGCGATGATGGATGTTGATGCCTAGGCCGGAGCCCACTTTTTTAGATTTGATGGTTGTGGTCCTTTGAACAATTTACTTTTCTTGTCTTCAAAACAATTTACTTTCCTGCACTTAGACAATATGATGACCAAAGGTGGATGGGTCCTGGGTTTCAGGATGAAGCCCTTGGTCATCAATTAGTATAATCTGTTTTGAACAATATAACAGTTGGAAGTGGATGGGTCTCGGTTTGAGATGAAACCTACAACTGTTATGTAAATATAACTACGAACTTATTGTGCTTTCGGTGGATGGATCT
Organism: Helianthus annuus; assembly: GCF_002127325.2. Taxonomy (NCBI): domain Eukaryota; kingdom Viridiplantae; phylum Streptophyta; class Magnoliopsida; order Asterales; family Asteraceae; genus Helianthus; species Helianthus annuus. Next base: position 12,094,953 of record NC_035433.2, on the reverse strand, counting down.
CAATTTGAGATGAAACCGGAAGCACAATCTTTTGCCATGTTAATAATATAACTCTCTTTTGACCTTATCTTTGTTGCCATACTTTTAGTGCATAAATTTTATTCTAAAAACAATTTCCTTTGAACATTTTTTTGAACATATTCTGAGAATATCCTGAGAGATATCCTGGTCAGGATACTGTCACACAACTCGTAAAACTCATGTTGTAAAAAGGAGAGACCATACCAAAGATTCCTAGAGAGTAAATTCCAATCTTCCATCCTAAGAATGTCCCCAGTGCACATTTGTAAGTTTGAATCCATCCTTTGAATTGTATAATATATGTCCCCTGTGTTCAACATATTTACAAATATAGTCATATTTTAGCTTCCCTGCGGATAAATCCTGAATATCCTGGGGATAAACCCTGATTTTCATGTGCTACAGGCGGGAGTTTACAAACTCCAAGACTTAGAAAGGTGAAAACCTTTAAACCTTAGAGAGTATGAAAATACCCTTTCGTGAGAGAGGGTGATCAATCTTCATATACCTTTAGGATCCAGGATATAGCCAATAGTAACGAAATTGTCAGCCACTTTTACATGGACTGGTCCCGCTACTTTGAACTATCCCTAGATAACTTGCGCTCCAGGCGGGGTGTTTAAACCCAATTCGAGAGAAAGGTGAATACCTTTAAACCTGTGAAGGGATCAGGATCCCTTAAGCGTGAGAGAGGGGGCCAATCCTCTAATCTTCTGAATTATCCTGAGTATATATCCTGGAGGTATATCCTAAAGCATATCCTGCAAAACGACCTTAAACTAAGGTGGGTGTTAGCTTGGCTAACACCCCTCCGATGCTTAAGTCAGTATTGGGTTCAAAATAAACTCAAATATATTGAAAAGAGATAGAATTCATACCATTATGAGTCAGAAATTAAATTCTAAACTCACTTGAAATAGAGCTTTAGGTGTATAGCATTCCAGGATCTTGGTAGCATATCCCCTTCCATATTCTTGAGTCGATAGGCTCCTTTTCCTGCCTCTGATTTGATTTCATAAGGTCCTTCCCACTTTGGAGCTAATTTCCCATCAGCAGGATTAGTAGTATTCTGAAAAGCTTTTCTTAACACCCAATATCCGACTTGAAACCTCCTAGTCCTTATATTCTTGTTGTATGCTCTGGATATCCTCTGTTGATATGCTGCCATCCTTAGCTTTGTTGCATCCCTTGTTTCATCCACAGTATCTAATTCTTGGCACATTGCTTCAGGATTCTGCCCAGGATCCTGGAGATTGGATCTTACCGTGGGTATCACCATTTCTGTCGGGATCACTGCTTCTACTCCAAATACTAAGGAGAATGGAGTTTGGCCAGTTGCACTCTTTATTGTTGTTCTATCAGCCCATAAAACAAAGGGTAATTCTTCTGCCCATCTTCCTTTCTTGGCTCCCAATCTCTTTTTCAGTTTGTTGACAATTATCTTGTTTGAGGATTCTGCTTGCCCATTTGCTTGAGGATGTACCGTGGTAGATGTGATCATTTTGATCCCCCAACTCTTGCAAAAGTCAGTAGTCCTCTTGCTTATTAACTGAGAACCATTGTCACAGATTATCTCAGCTGGTACTCCAAACCTGGTTAGGATATTTCTCTTTGTGAAGGATACTACTTCTTGGTCTCTAATTTGGACAAATGCTTCAGCTTCAACCCATTTAGAAAAATAGTCGGTCATTGCTAGCATAAAAACTTTTCCTCCCAGAGCTTTCGGCAACTTTCCTACTATGTCCATTCCCCATTTCATGAATGGCCAAGGGGAAGCTATAGGATATAATGGTTCAGCCGGTTGGTGCAATATGTTGCTATGCCTCTAACATGCATCACATCTTCGAGCATATTCTGCAGCATCTTTCTTCATTGTCGGCCAATAGTATCCTGTTCTCAACACTTTCGAGAATAAAGATCTGCCCCCAGTATGGTTACCACAATCCCCTTCGTGTATATCCTGAAGCACTTCCATGGCCTCAGGATCCCTCATGCACCTTAGTTATGGACCTGCAAGAGATTTCTAATACAAAATATTATTTATAATGGTGAATCGTGATACCTTCATCCTAAATGCCTTAGGATTTTTGTTGTCAGGAATGGTTCCTTCTTTGATATATCTTATGATTGGAGTCATCCAGGATCCAGTATCCTCCTCAGGATCATGACCAGGATCCTGAATGCTTTTTACCTCTTTATCCCGAGCTCTGAAGGGATCCATGGCATGATACAGGATATGAAGCATCGGTATTTGGGTTCCCTTCGGTATCCTGACTGATGATCCTAAGTTTGCCAAGGCATCCGCTTCAGCATTATCCTCTCTTGGTACCTGTTCAAGTGTAAAAACATCAAAATATCCTGCTAATTTTTTGAGAATATCGAGATATTCAATTAACTTCTCACCTTTAACTGCATAGGATCCATTAAAATGATTAGTGATTAATAAGGAGTCAACATATACTTGCAAACTTTTAGTATTCATGTTCTTAGCGAATTCTAATCCTGCAATCAAAGCCTCATATTCTGCTTCATTATTAGTGGCAGGAAATTCACATCTAATAGCCTGGGGTATTATGTCCCCCTGTGGCGATTTTAGTAGTATACCCAATCCTACTCCTCTAACATTAGATGCACCATCAATATATAATGTCCAGGATTCTAAGGTTTCTCCTAGTTGTTGTACTTCTAGGTCCACTTCATTTTGAATATCACTACTGAAATCAGCCACAAAGTCAGCTAAAGCTTGAGATTTTATGGCATTTCTAGGTTTGTACACTAGATCATAGGCACTTAACTTTACTGACCATTTAGCCATTCTACCTGACATCTCAGGTTTCCTAAGCACATTTTTAACAGGATAATTGGTTTTAACATGAATCCTATGTGTCTCAAAATAATGTCTAAGCTTTGTTGATGCCATAACTAGAGCCAATATCAACTTTTCTAAATGAGAATATCTAGTTTCAGCATCTAATAAACTTTTGCTAACATAATAAACAGGATACTACAGACCTTCATGATCCTTTACAAGGACAGCACTTACTGCATTCCCTGATACTGCAAGATACAGGGACAATGGTTCACCATCCTCAGGCTTCATTAGTAGAGGTGCAGTTGAGAGGTATTGCTTCAAATCCTGCAAGGCTGCTTCATGCTTCTCCCCCCATTCAAACTTCTTATTTTTCTTCAGGATATCATAAAACTCCTTGCATTTTTCTGAGGATCTTGAGATAAATCTATTTAACGCTGCTACTCGTCCTGCCAGTCTTTGAACATCCTTCATGTTAGAAGGTGATTTGATATCTAGGATGGCATTAATCTGTTCTGGGCTCGCTTCTATCCCTCTTTTAGTTACCATATATCCTAGAAACTTTCCTGCCCCCACTCCAAAATGGCACTTAGCAGGATTCAGCTTCATGTTGTACTGATCCAGGATTTCAAATGCTGCTTCAATATCCTGAAGATGATCCTCAGCCTTCTTAGACTTTACTACCATGTCATCGATGTACACCTCCATAGTGTCCCCCAGATTGTCTTTGAACATCATGTTTACCAATCTTTGATACGTTGCACCTGCATTTTTCAAACCAAAAGGCATAGCAGTATAACAATAAATACCTGTTGGTGTCATGAAGGCAGTATCCTCCTGGTCTGAAGGTTCCATCTGGATCTGCTGAAATCCTGATGATGCATCCATGAAGGTTAACATTTCATGGCTGACAGTAGCATCTACCATTGAGTCAATATGAGGAAGAGGAAATGGGTCTTTTGGACAAGCCTTGTTTAAGTCTGTGTAATCTACACAAACTCTCCATTTTCCGTTTTTCTTCTGTACCACCACTACATTTGCTAGCCATCTCGGAAACTTGACTTCTCTGATCATTTTTTACTTCAACAATCTGTCTACTTCTTCTTGAATAATTGCATTTCGTTCTGGAGCAAAGTTCCTTCTTTTCTGTTGGACAGGCTTGAACGACCTGTCAATACCAAGCTTGTGTTATAACATCTTTGGAAATACCTGTCATATCCTCGTGCTTCCACGCGAATGTTGACATCCTGCATTTCAAAACGTTAGTCAATTGGTCCTCAATATCCTGAGTGATATTAGTTCCCACGAGCACCGAGATATCCGGATTATCCTGATCCAGGATAATTTTCTTTACATCCTGCTCCGAAGCCTCCACAATATCCTGGGCCCGTATCTTTAATTGCTATGTTGTATTAGGCTTGGTAGAGGATTTCATGGAGGATGAGTAGCACTCCTTTGCCTCTTGCTGGTCACTATCCACTTTGACAACTCCCCAGGATGTAGGGATTTTGATGCACTGATGATAAGTTGACGGCACGGCTTTCATATCATGGATCCAGGGCCTGCCAAATATGATATTGTAGCAGGATAAGGAGTCCATCACACAGAAGCGCTGTATTGAATTGACCCCTTCAACATATACTGGTAATTTGATCTCTCCCACGGTATTCCTGGCTTCTCCACTAAAGCCGACGAGTATAGTGGACTTTGAAGTGATATCCATTGGAGATACATTCATCCTTTTCAACGACTCTAGTTGGATTATGTTGACGGGGCTTCCATTGTCCATCAATATCATGCGTACAAAATGGTTAGCCACATATAATGTTATTACCAGAGCATCATGGTGAGGATCCTGGACAGTATCCCTGTTATCACTATCAAAAGTGATCACTTTATCAGTCGTGAGGGTCGTCATCCTGGTTGGTCTTTCCCCTCTTTCAGCTTTAGTTTCCTTTTCATGTCTCTTGGCCGCAGAATATGAAGTCCCGCAAATGTCGGATCCTCCTGAAATAAAGTTAATTAGTTGGCATCCGTAGGAGGCGATGCTACTCGTTCAGGATCCTTCTCAGTATCCTGACCCTTGTTTTTCTTTCTTCCCAGGAGATCCTTCAAATATCCTTTGCTCAAGAGGTAACTTATTTCTTTCCTCAGAGCAATGCAATCCTCAGTAACATGTCCGAAATCCTCATGGAAGGCACGCCACTTGGACTTATCCTTCCAATCAGCCTTTTGTTGATTCTTCCGAGGCCACCTGGCTTTGTCTCCTAAACCCTGCATAGCATACATCAGTTCAGGTATATTAACAGAAAAACAGTATTCAGATAACTCAGGATACTCCTCAGGATCCTCGTCTTCGACAACATTCACTTTCTTGCTGTCATTTCTACCATAAGGCTTGGAGCGATATGGTTTGTATGAGGATTCTGACTTCATGTTAGTTGATTCATATGTTGAGGATGCATTCATCCTCTCTTGCATTTTCTTATCATCTTCCAGCCTGATATATCTCAAAGCCCTGTTCTGAGCTTCATCTAAGTTCTTGCAAGGATTCATCACAAGATCTTGATAAAATTGGGAATCTTTTTATAGCCCCATCTTAAATGCTTGGACTGCTGTAGCAACATCAAGATGCGGGATATCCAAGGATTCCCTGCTGAATTTGTTCACATAATCCCTTAGGGATTCTTGAGGTCCTTGGGTTATCCTGTAGAGATCACTTGTTAATTTTTCAAAACTCCTACTGCAAGAAAATTGACTATTAAATAAATTAACTAAATGAGCAAATGATGTCATTGAATGAGGTGGAACATTTAGAAGCCATTTTAATGCCGATCCTGTTAAAGTTGAACCGAAGCCTTTGCATAAGCATGCTTCCTTAAGTTTTGGAGGGATAGGATTGATTTCCATCCTTTCTCTATACTAGGCAATATGCTCCTCAGGATCCGTGGTTCCATCATAAAGCTTCATGTTGGGAGTTTGGAATCTTTTTGGGATTTCAGCATCACAAATAGGATGCACAACCCGAGATATCCTGTGGCTATCCTGGGATACTTCAGGAATTGGTTGAACCACCCCAGGTACAATGGATATCATATCCTTTAGCTTATGAAGTTCCCTAGACAATGCTGATGTCACACCTGCATCCTGCAAAGATCCAATTCCGTTAGTAGCAAGTGTATTATAAGTATTAGATACACTACCGATCTGAGGATTCTGTCCATATCCTGAAGTATATCCTGAGCTTCTCTCAGTTGACATTCTAACTGAAGAGGGTATCTCAAGAGTGTGATTTTGGGGACGGCTAGGCACAATATTCCCCCGGTTATCCTCAGTATAAACAGCAGAACTGAAGTTCAAAGCCCTGGGTTGCAAGGGAGTGACAGTATCCTCAGTGGGCCTGCTTGAGCTGGATTTCAAGAGTTGTATTTCTCTTAAAATCATTCGATTGGTCTCCTGCTGCTGCCTCATCTATTCCTGCACACTACTAAACAAGGTCAGAATTTCATCATTAGAGGCCAGAATAGGGGCTGATTCCTGAATACTCCGAGTAGGTATAATATCCTGAGGCTGCGAGGAGGCTTGCATCCTCGGAGGAGGTGGAGGAAGCACCGAACCAATTGTTGTAGAAGTCGTAGCAGACATAGTAGAAGAGCTCATGCTTGATCTCGTGGCCATTGCAAACAATGTAGTAAACAGTTTGGAAAATACAAAACCAAATAGTGATCTTGCAAAAGTTTTTAGAAAAAATAGCACCACTTGCCCCATGCTGGGCGCCAAATTATTTTGGTCAAAAATTACCGAAGCAATTAACTGATCAAATTAGTTAAGTGAGGTAGTGTGCAAAGAGAAAGTGTTCAAAAAAGTGTTAATTAAGTGGTTTGCAAAAACAGTTTCAGGATACGGCTCAGGATATTGAGCTGTATCTATGATCAAACGATGAGAAAAAAAAAGTAAAAGGTGACACAGGATATACGAGGAAAGACCTTGATCAATCTAGACGCCGGCACAAAACCTCGGGAGCTGATAATCGCAGCTGCCTTGTTCTTCTTATTGCTTAAACGTCAGGATACAGTGCAGGATATTGATCAGATCACTAAGTGTTACAATGTTTGTTGTGAAAGTGAAAGTTGCGAGAAAGAAAAGTGTGAGAGCAGTGAGTGTCTGTGTCCTATTCGATCTGATTTATCATCTATTTATAGCTAGTAAACGAAAACAAAATCTCCTATAAGTATGGGATGCCTTCGAATATTCTTTATTAGCTGTTGGAGACCAAGTAAAGCGGGTTCAATGTCCCTCTTCGAACAACTTAGAGCGAGTGTTGTGGAGAAAAGGTCCTCATGAACGTTACAAGCTTGGACTCCTATTCCGGCACATAACCCGTTAGTGATCCTCAGGATACCATTCAGGATGTTACCAATATCCTGAACGCGAAACCCGGGGTATGAACACATATCATATAATCAGGATATAACTCAAAATATTGACCAAGATATAGGCTTAGAATTTCACCCATAACAATCATTTATATAATATAGATCAAAATATATTAAAGAATTATAATATATTAGTTGGTAATTGTTGATGGATCGATTTACCTTTATTAACTAATTAAGTTTCCTCTTGAGTGTATTTAAGGAGATTAGTAGAGAGGGTTTAGGGTTAGACTCTCATAACATCAACATCAAATCCGTCCCTCTCCTCTCTCTCCATTCACGAATTCCTAACCCTAAAATTTGGCATTACCATCAAGAACATACACTCTAAATGGGAACCAGATCACGCTCATTGGCGGACCCAAGATTTGGCTTGGGTGGGCGGGCGCCCCCTTGAAAAAAAAATTTAGTGTATTTTCGATGTAAAAATCCCGACTGCACCCCTTAAAAATTTGGTTAAACCCTTCGTTCGAACCCCCAGAAAATAATTCCTGGGTCCGCCACTGATCGATCACGCTGACTAGTATGTCGAACTCCATGACTACATCTGTATCTGGACTATCTGCTGGCATGTCTATTGTAACAAGTATTATTTACATGTTTTCCATTTCGTTTTAACAAGAACTATTTTGTTTTAACAAGAACCGATCAACATTTGCTTCTCTTGAAGATTTAGAAGGTTGTTCAAGAGAACAATCTACTGGCCAAGTAATTGTTGAATCTGAACTCTCAAAGCATTTTCTTTTTGCCGCAAAAGAATTATATAAACCACAGGCTAGCAAATGAATAAAAGGGAAATGAAGAAATAGTTACTAAATATGAGCGGATTTTTCAACCACTCCACCCAATTCAAATTGATCTTACGATTCATTAACCTTTGTGCTGGATTTTTGTACTATATTTGTTTGTGCTGAATTTTTTCGTGCTATATTTTTTGTACTAGATTTTTTTGTGCAATATTTTTTTTATACTGCAGTTTTTGTGCTATATTTTTTTGTACTGGATTTTTTGTGCTAGATTTTTTATACTGGATTTTTTGTTGTGTTTTTTAGAAAATAAAAGGGGTGTCACATATTATTTTCACACTTCTATTTATAAGGACCAAAATGTCCTTTCTTCCTACTTATATGGAGTGTCACATGTGTTAAAATGACAGTGTAAATGTGCTTCTCCTTTTATATTTTTATTTGATCTAATCCTTTTTTATTTATTTTTTGTTTGTGAGGTTGCTTGGGCTTGCTGGTTCTTTGGTCCATTTGCTGTATTTGGGCTGCTTCCTTTATGTCGCTGGCCTGCTTTCTAATGGGCTCCTACTTGGGCTCCAGCTGTCTTCCTTTGGGCTCTAGCTGGCTAGGGCTGCATCTCCTTAAAAGGAGTTCTTGCTGCTGCTGTCTTCACTCGTGCACCATCCGCTCTCTTATCAATCATTTGTGTCCTATGTTCCCTTTGTCCCTCACAAGTAAAATACGTGAGTTTATTAGGGCCTTATTGGTTCTGGTTTGTAATCTTGTTCAACATATGATTCACCAGTCAATCTGTGATGACTGGTTGATCACTACGCTGTAACTGTTCTTGATTTCGTTGAATAAATTTGTGCCTTCTTTGGATTTGAGATTTGTAACATGGTATCAGAGCCACAAGGTTGACTTGGGCTCTGGTGATTCTTTCCGCTGCATTTCAAAGCTCTGTCTGCCTTCTCCTTCTCCGATCTAGGGTTTCTCCATTCTGTCGGTACCCTGTGGGTTGGTCCCTGTTTCCGGAGTGCTTTCTGGCTCAGTGGAGACGGTGTTGATCTTGGTGTGTGAAACCCTAATTTCTAGGGTTTGGGGTTTACGGTTGGTTGCTGTGACGGTGCTACATCAGAAACCCTAATCTGTGGTTTCTCCTCTGATTAGTGAAGAAGATCCTCGTTGGTCTCTTTTTAGGGCAAACCAACAGGATTTGTGCCTTTCCGGCTCTCTGGTCAGTGTTTGCAACCCTAAGTGAAGGTTGTAGATCTGATCTCTTTGGCTTGCACCCACTGTGAGATCATTCCTCCCTTATCCCTTTTTTTGTTTGCATCACTGTGTTTTGTGTCTAGTCATTGTTGATACCGGGTTTTAGGCAAGACCGGTTTGATTATTGGGACATAGAGAGGGTTCACTCTGTTGCATTTGATTCTGGTTTGGTCTATTGTGTTGTGGCTCCCTGGTCATTGTCTGCGGAGGCACCTTGAGTGACAAACCTCTGATCGGACCTCTATCAGGCTTCGCCAGTCCTCTTTCTGTGTTTGTTTTTTCTTATTTGTCTATCTGTTTGGTATTTTGTTTTGCTTATCTGTTTGTTTGACCGTTCTGTTCTGTGTTTCCTTATCTTGCTATTATGGGTGATAAAAATGATAAAAATGATTCTGCTGTGACTTTGATTAGCAAGTTAGATGCTAGTGACCCGTTATATCTTCATGCTAGTGACTCTAGTGGGCTTACAATAGTTAGCATAAAACTAAAAGGGACTGAGAACTATATGGTTTGGTCAAATGCTATGAAACTTGCTCTAATGGCTAAAAATAAATTAGGTTTCATTGATGGAACATGTACTAGGTCTAAAGACAATGATGTTCTTGCTAGCCAGTGGGATTGATGTAATTCTATTATGCTTACCTGGATTCTGAATTCTGTATCTGATGAATTATATGTGGGTCAAGTCTATTCAAAACTTGCCTCAGAAGTCTGGGATGATTTAAAGGATACATATGACAAAGTTGATGGGTCTGTTGTGGTTAACTTGTATCAGAAAATCAACTCTGTTAGTCAAAATGGTCCGAGCGTATCTGAATATTATCATAAAATCAACACTATGTGGAAACAATTTGATGCTATGCTACAATTACCTTCTTGTACTTGCAATGCCTCTACTAAATTCAATGAGTTCAACCAGTTAATCAAACTTATGCAATTTTTAATGGGCCTAGATGATATTTATCAACCTGTTAGGACCAATCTGTTAACTAGGGATCCTCTTCCAACTATCAAAACTGCCTTCTCTATTATTTATAGAGAGGAATCTCACAGAGGATCAAACAGTGGGTCTAAAATCCCTAATGTAGGGTTTGCTGCTAAGTCAAGTAATTTTAATGACAACAACAAAAGGTTTAACAAAGGCCCTAATCCTAATCTCAAATGTACTTATTGCAATAAAGTTGGGCATACTATTGATAAATGTTTTGAGCTACATGGCTATCCTTCAAATTAGAGACAAAAACCTAACCAAACTGGTCAATGGTCTAGGTCTAATAGTTCTGCTAATAACAGTAATGGTCCCTCGGTGAATAATTCTATGTGTGATAAAGGTGCTAGTTCCTTGAATACTCTGTCTGCTGATCAGTTTTCTAAGTTGCTAGGGTTGCTGAATGAAAATAAAACAGAAGACACTAATAAGTCCAATGTAGGAGGTAAATGCTTTAATTCCTTCTCATCCTTTGGAAACTGCAACAATCTTTTCTGTTTTAACTCTATAGGCTCTACAACACAAAATTTAAATTGGATCATTGATTCTGGTGCAAACCAACATATGGTTATGTCCTGTGAAAATATGTTTAACTTGGTTGATGTTTCTGAATATAACATAACTATTAAGCATCCCAATGGGACAGATGCTAAAGTCACTAAAATTGGATGCTTTAAGCTATCAGATTCTGTGATTTTGAAAGATGTGTTTGTGGTGCCTGAATACTATGTGAACCTCATTTCTGTGTATAAGCTTGCTAAAGATAACAAACTTAGTCATGTTTGATGAAAACACTTGCTACATTCAGGATTTATGCTCAAAGAAAACCCTGGTGACTGGTAAACAAACTGAAGGTTTATATTTCTGTGGTAATTCCCTAGGTCCTAATTTCTCTTGCTTGAGAAAGACTGAAAAAATAAAGCTCTGGCACTCTAGACTGGGTCACCCTGCTGAACAAGTTTTGAAAATTTTACAAATCAATTCTGAGTCTAGTAACACAAACCCTTGTGACATTTGTCACAAAGCCAAACAACACAGGGTACCTTTTCCTCTAAGTGACCACAGGTCAACTAAAGTAGGGGATCTGGTACACTTGGATGTTTGGGGTCCATATAAGGTTACAAGCATAGAAGGGTACAAATATTTTCTCACCGTAGTCGATGACTTTACTAGATCTGTTTGGGTCTATTTAATGAAGTCCAAATCAGAAGTCTTTGAAAATATACAAAGCTTTTACAATCTTGTCAAAACCCAATTTGAAGTCAACATTAAAGTCTTTAGGAGTGATAATGGTTCAGAGTTCATAAACTCTCAAATGTCTGATTTTGTTAAAACTAAAGGTATCATACATCAAACCTCATGTGCATACACTCCACAACAAAATGGTGTCGTGGAGAGAAAACATAGACACCTGTTAAACGTTGCAAGAGCCTTATTATTTCAGTCAAAAGTTCCTCTTAAATACTGGTCTGAATGTGTGCTTACTTCTTCATACTTAATTAACAGGCTTCCTTCTTCTGTGCTGCATGGTAGTTCTCATTATGAAATGTTGTTTGGGTTCAATCCTTCTCTTGATCACTTGAAAGTTTTTGGCTGTCTTTGTTTTTTCACTATTTTAGACAATACTGATAAACTTGAGGAACGAGCTGAAAAATGTGTTTTCATGGGGTATTCAAACTTTAAAAAGGGATATAAGGTCTGGAGTTTAGACCAAAAGAAGTTCATTTTCTCTAGAGATGTGAGCTTCCATGAAACTGTCTTTCCTTTCAAAAATAACCATCCGGTTCAAAACAACACAAATCTTTTAAACCAACTAAATTTCTTTGACAACTTTGAAACTTCAAGTGATACAAATCCCAATGATGAAGAGAAGGTTGTCACTGATTCGCCTGTTGTGACTCAGCAACACAGTGATGAGGTAGAAACAACTGCTGAGAACGATACACAGCAGTCCTTAGGGTCCGATGGTTTGTCTAACATCCATGAGTCCACAAGTGTTGAACTTGGTCCTGTGAGGGTTGAGTCAAGCAGTAGCAATGATGAATCAAACCTTCCTGAGGGTACTCAACCTATTAGCAGGGGCAGACCCAAGCCCAGCTTAAGGTGGGCGGGCGCACCCCCGGAAAAAAGTTTTTAGTGCTAAGTTTCGTCGAAAATCCCGTCCGCACCCCTTGGAATTTTTCGTCCGCACCCCTTGGAATTTTCTGTCCGCACCCCTTAGGTAAAAAGTATTATCAATTTATATTTTATATTTTCTAGTAAACTCTTATTTAAAAAAAAATACTACCTAAATTATATAACTTTTAATACCTAACTAATTAAATCCAAATACCCAATACATTTACCCACTTATAATACTTAACTAACTAGTCCACTAAGTCTTAGCCCATTAACCAAACCCAACAATATTTCAAACTGTAATAAAATAACTAAGCCCAAAACCCTTAGAATTCTATCCCGCTCTCTCTCAGTCTCTTGCGTCCCTGCGTCCAGCGAACATCAACCACCAGCGAACAAAAATCCAGGCCGGTGACCACCATAATCAGCCATCATACCTCCGCCGTTCGACACCAAATCCAACTGGAATTCGAACACAGGTAAGTTTCTTTGTTTTTTTGATGATTTTGGTTGATATTATAGGAGAAAAAGGGTAATAAAGTTGTTAAATAGGTTTGAAATTTTGTGTGTTTTGACGTTGTTTATGGTTATTTAGATGATTTTTAGGGTGATTATGTTGTTTAGATGATTTTTAGGGTGATTTAAATTATGATTTCTAGGGCTTGAATAATTGAAAATTAAAATTGAAACATTATGTTATGAAGCAACGAACTTATGGATCAATTTGTTTGTGATAGGAACCATGAGTAGGGATTTAAATAATTAAGCCCAAAACCCCTTATAAAGTAGCTTTAGATGATGTTTTAGATAGATTTCAAAAAATGAAAACCCGTAGGGCAACGTTTTAATTATGTTTGTAACAAGGTTTGGCGTGTTTTTTATGATTATATAAATTTAGTTTGATGTTCTTTTGTTTTGCATGACCCGACCCGATACGAACCGATTTTTTTACTTATATACCTTGGGGCCTAAAATTTTTAAAAATGTTCCGCATCCCCATGGAAAAATTCCTGGGTCAGCCACTGCCTATTAGGAGATCGTCTAGACCTGTGTCTGCTCCAAAAAAATTTAATGACTTTATTGTTGGTCAAGCCAAATATAGTTATGATAAATTTGTAGATTATTCCAACTTGCCTGGGGAGAATATTTGTTTGGCTGCCAATGTGAATACAATTATTGAACCATCCACCTATAAAGATGCCATTAAGGATAAACGGTGGATAGATGCTATGAATGAAGAGCTATCAGCTCTTCACCGAAATAACACGTGGGAAATAGTTTATCTACCAAGTGGTAAATGTGACAACCCTCACGATTACAGGTATCCGTACAATTAAGTAATATTTAATTTGTGCTTAATGACTGTGCTTGATTACAACTGTGATTAAACTGCTTACTGTTTTCTGTTACATACATACATATGCATCACATTTCATACTGTCACTCCATTTATTTCACACAAACTTTAGTGACAAACTTGATGCACAAAGCACAGTTAGCACAGTGAGCGGATAACCCAGAGACATGCTGACAATGCCAGCACATAGACATACCGTATTTCGAGGCCCAGTATGAGTCAGAAATAAAGTATCACACTAGAGTAGTGTGTAGGGAAGTAAGGACCATAAAACTGCGCACTAGGTGATAGTTATAGTGCCGCGAAATGCCTAAAACACACTTTAAATGCAGAATTCTGCACTAAATAACAAAAATTCAGCATTTAATTATGCTAGTAAAGTGCAAAAACTTGACAAAATAGTCCTAAATACTTTCCAAAGTGTTGGGAATAAAAAGTGTCACTAAAAGTATTATAAAAGACACCTTTTGGATTAATTAAGCACTTTAACGAAACAACACCCAACCGAAAAACCGGACTTTACCCGGAACACAAAAATATTGTCAAACACATTGTTTTTATTTTTCTAAGCTAGTTAGGGTCCCCAAACACCCTAACACACTATATATTTAATAACACATCATGACACACTAACTAAACATTTGAAATCTAACTAGATTAGTAACTCTAAGTTACAACCCAACTCTATACCCCCCCCCCCTTCGAAACCGGTTATGGGAGTGGGGACACCCCCATGATTTTATTCATTTGTTTAATTGATATTGTTTAGTACTTAGTGAACATATGGACCAAAGGATTATGATATGTTGGAAGTTTGTTCTATAAATCCACTAGTCACTTAACTTCATTTCATCTTCATCTTCCAAACAACAAAACACTCTCCCTCTCTACCTCTTGATCGGCCGAGAACAACCACCACCATACCATCACCCTCACTTCATCTCCCAAGCAATCTACACACATCCAAAGGTGCTAAGGATCATACAAGCAAGCTTGGTGTATTCGGAAGCTCAAGGACCTCTTTCATCTTCTTTTATCCACCACTTTTACACTCTTGAAGTCCCCTAGCCTTGTGCTAGTGGTAAGCACTTAGATCCTTGCATTTTTCATGTTATTTAAGTGGTTAATGATGTTTAAAGATCAAAAAGATAAGAACTATAAAGAATCATAAACAAAGTCTTGGAACATAAACTAACTAGTGATGAAGTATGGTTAAAATGGTGATGAAATCATGTTATTCTTGTGTTATGATGTTTGTTGAATGTTGTTTGCTAGTAGAGATGATATGGATCATCATATGGACTTGCTAGATCATGACTAAGAGCATGAACTAGCAAGATGTGAAAGTTAGAGATGTGTAGGATGATGGAATCATCCACACATAAACTATGAACTTGAATAAATAAATGTTTTCTTGAAAAATAAAGATCAAAGTAGGATGTAACCTTGTCGATCTAAAGATCCATGAGTGGTTTTTCGAAAGAACCAAGTGAAAAGTATGAGTTTTGTTTAAACTTGGATCTTACATAAACTTAACACATTTTTGGTGAATAAACAAGTGTAGAAACACTTGTGTAATAAGAAAATTTCACAAAGAAATATTTTTAGAAAATATGACTAGAAGTTGTGAATATTCAAACTCTTTAAAAATAAATTTTTTAAAGAACCAACTACATTTTGGAAGGTAATAAGACTTACTAAATGTGCTAGTGAGTTACTACATGTTTTTATAAATATTCAAGTTCATCAGTTTATAGTTTGTTCTTGTTTTTTACAAGTTTGGTAAATAGAGATTTTATATTGTTGATTGAGAATTGATTGAATGATTTTACAAAAGAAAATGATATGCTAGTAAGCATGGACGCCTCCATTTATAAAGGAAACTCTGGCGAAATTTTTCTAGAATTCCAACACTTAGAAAATATTTTACTAGTAAGTGTTACAAATATATTTTTACTTGGTTTTCAAACTAAACTTCGCCATGATTTTTACTACAAAAATACGAAGTGCCGGAGGTTGATTTTCGTAAATAAAATTTGACAAATATATATTTAGAATATATATTTTATACTAAGACGCTTGTGTGATTGTTTGTTTATTTTGTGAACTAGTTATATTATTATTAGGATGAAGTAATATAACTATTATATACCATGAATTTACGACTCCAAAATAATTCCAAAATTCTCACGGAATAAATATTTAATTTACGCATTTATTATTGCAACGCGAACGCTAAAACTTAACTATTGTGTATTTCAGAAAAATACTCTTATACGTATATTTTTGGTAAAATATTATTTTGGAAAATTTATGAAGTAAAATATATAATATTTTTGAGAAAAATATACATATTTTGAATTAAGATGCTATGGACAAGTAATTAAAATATATTTTTCTAAGTGGGACTTAAAATATATTTTTTGGAATTACAAGTGTACATGTATAAATACCCCCATCCTTGGGAAGAAAATACACATATAAAATACTTGAGAAGTGTGGATACGGAATAGTAGCCTAACTATTTTTCCTAAAAACACAAGTTAAGTTAAAATAATTATTGTTATTTTAACAAGTAGCCAAACTTGATGTAATATCAAAGTAACGCAATTCAAAACACTAAATCCAAAGTCAAGGCACTGCCCATCCGTCTAATAGGCATTAGTACGTGTAGGTCGTCGCGTAGCAGATCGAGTTTGGATTTACGACTATTTAAGAAGAAGCACTTCTGTGAGTTCATGTCCCCCGTTTCTCTTTAGTGTGGATACGGAATAGTTGCCTAACTATTTTTCCTAAAAACACAAGTTAAGTTAAAATAATTATTGTTATTTTAACAAGTAGCCAAACTTGATGTAATATCAAAGTAACGCAATTCAAAACACTAAATCCTAAGTCAAGGCACGGCCCATCCGTCTAATAGGCATTAGTACGTGTAGGTCGTCGCGTAGCAGATCGAGTTTGGATTAACGACTATTTCAGAAGACGCACTTCTGTGAGTTCATGTCCCCCGTTTCTCTTTACTGTTTTCAGTTTTATACTTCGAGGGTGAAATACATGTGACAATTATTACAGACTTTTACTTACATGGTATGGTTAGTGTAGGGAGGGTTTTTACTACTAGATCATGTGAGGGGTGGGTACAACACTTAAGGCCATCAATCCTCGTTGTTAGGACCGAGGGACACAAGAGTGATAGATCTATTTGGGTGTAGCGAGCCCACACCCGTGAGGCCGGGGCGGCCCATAGAGGTGACTGTGTCTTACAGCCGAAGCCCGGTAATAAATTTGCTAGGTTTGAGTCTTCCTGCACCTTTTCACACATACCAGTGGCTTTGCAACCCATTGGTGATCTCTTTTTCCTTATTGCTACATACCAGGGACTTTTATTCATACATGAAAGGTTTATACATACTCACTTTTACATGAACTCGCTCAACTTTTGTTGATTTTTCAAACTACATGTATTTCAGGAAATTAATGTATCTGGCGATGTGTGCAATCGTGTCAAGCTGCGTAGGAAATAATGATGTCATCCGGGTTTAGGAGGTGTCACCCTTACCTGGACGGGTTACATGTCCTTAAACCATGTTTTTTATTCAAGTCTTTTGTGGTGTCACGTGAACATGTTTTAATTATGTCATGGTTGTATTTGTTTTATGTGTTGACAATTTAAACAATGTTGTTGTGGTAGCTCTTAAAATATTAATGAATGGATGATCATCATGT
This sequence comes from Helianthus annuus, assembly GCF_002127325.2. Taxonomy (NCBI): domain Eukaryota; kingdom Viridiplantae; phylum Streptophyta; class Magnoliopsida; order Asterales; family Asteraceae; genus Helianthus; species Helianthus annuus. Next base: position 12,077,501 of record NC_035433.2, on the reverse strand, counting down.
GTTTTAAATTTCATATAGCATTGTTATGATTGTGCTATGGTATTAAGAAGTCACACCAATTAAACCCACGCTTCCGCAAAAGCCAGGGTGTGACAGCTTGGTATCAGAGCCTCGATCATAGCGAACTAGGATTCCTTCTCGAGTCTAGACTATGATCACTAGGGCTCTCACGAAAATATTTTTACATTGCATACACTAGACGTCCAGATCCAGGATACAAAACATTTTTACAAATAAAAGGCACAAAAACACTTTTTCAAAATTCATGGTTCAGTCTTAGAGACTGAGGGAGTTTAGCCTTAAAGGCTGGGAAGGTTCAGTCTTAGAGACTGAGGGGTTCAATCTTAGAGATTAGGGAGGTTTAGTCTTAGAGACTGGGAGGTTGGTCTTAAAGACCAGGGAGTTAGTCTGAGAGGCTAGGGAGTTCAGTCTGAGAGACTGGGAGGGTAGTCTAGGGAGACTAGGAGAATTACTTGTTTGTTTTATTGTGACTTACATGTTTATTTGATTTCATGTTCATATTTGTGCATATGTGTGGTTGTGTTACAGACACCATGGTTTCTTCTTCCGACATAGGAGTATCCGACACAGGAGTATCAGACACAGTGGACCCCATGGCGATTGTGTCAGACGATGAGATACCATTAGAAGGAGACGTGTATACGTTAGACACCACGAGTACAGATGACGATGATTTTCAGCCGTTCGCTGTGCCAGACATCGGAGTTGAGATTCAGCCTGCTGATGGCATTCCTGCTAGGGATCTCCCTCTTGCGGTGATCCCTGCTCCCGTTCCGCTTGCTGCATTCCCCGTGGCGGATGTGCCACTCGACGTCGTATCTGATGACGACATTGATTTGTTCGAGGAGGGTCCCCCTGAGGACGACTATGAGGGCGGGGCCCCGATTGATGTTGATGATGTCCTTCCTATTGTTGAGGCCCCTGCAGAGGAGGCTCCTCTTGGTTCACCTGTCCCAGACTCGTTGGAGTCTGTGGCATCTGCGTCTTCGCACGACCAGGGTGTGCAGCATCACTCTTTTGACGCTGACCCCGACGTAGCAACGTCAGCTGCACCTGGTCCGGCACACGAGTTTGAGTTTGACCACGAGATCGATGACGATTTTGACCCAGTATTTCCTCCTGATTTCGATCCTGATCATGAGATCGAGTTTATTCACTTGGACCAGCCCTTAGAGGCGCCCGTGGCTCCCATCGATCTATTGTTTGACATTCCTGCCGACTTTGACATGGACCCTGTTGCCCCTGAGCCTGTCATAGCCCCAGAGCCTGTTGTTGCTCCTGATCCTGCACCCGAGCCCGACCCTGTTCTTGATGATGCACCAGCCTTTGTACTACCCATTGCTGACCTTCCCATTGTTGCACCACCACTGGTGGACGATCCTATTGTTGAGGTACCTTTACCTGATCCCGTGCCTGTATTGGTTGACCGGGCACCTTTCGCCGCACACATAGATCCTCGTTATGCTGACACCCATAACGGGTGGATCGAGGATGATGACGACTACCCACCGTTTGTGCTACATGTCATTCCTCCCGTAGCACCCATTTCTGCACCTACTGAGATCCCATTGTTTCCCCCACATACCACAGACGCCCATCGCACTGATCTTCCCATTACGTTCCGCCAGGACATACCGCCACCTCGTCCTGGAGAGGGTTCATCGAGGCAGCCACCTGCTTTCATTCCTTCCGTGTCATCATCTTTTCCGTTCCTGTCACAGTTTCCTCATGTTGCACCACCTGTTGCACCATCGGGCGAGCCGTTTTTGTGGACTACGCCCCATGTTATGCCTTTGTCTAACCCGTACCACCCATTTCATGTGGGGTACACCACGGAGGATATACATGCGTCGCTGCAGCTACAGCAGGACGCACTGAGCCGTCGTATCCAGGAGCTAGAGAGATCTCCACGTCCACCTTGTCACTGTCAGACCCCCTTTGCAGCACTACACACTCCCCGTTCGCTTTCCCCTGACTCGGATGTTCGTTTCCTCACATCCGAGCAGCAAATAGCCTATCTGATACGCGTCTGTCGAGCACTTGAGGAGGACTGGTTGCTCATGTGTCGTCTGCTTTTCTCTCATTTTCCTCCTCCTCCTCCTCCGCCATCAGCATAGGTATTTTTGGTTTGATGCAGGTAGATCATTTTGGTGAGAAAGTCGCGATTGAGCCAGCATACGAACACTTTTGAGAGAGCACACTTTTTGTATATGATAGGTGTAGTTTGATTTGTATTTTGAGGGTGATGTGACCCCATGATATCATTTGGATGTATGATGTACTATAAACATGTAAAACAATATTGTGGTTGTGATTAATGAAAGCTCAATGGCAACGTTCTCACTACATGCTTTGTTGAGTTATTTACTTTATGTTATAACATGTGATGTTATGTGATTGATGAATGTTATTATGTACGCATATTATTTACTTACTATGACCTGATCAATATGATCACCTTTTAGAAGATGCCTCCACGCCGGAACGTGCACATGCCTACTACTGAGGCGGAACTCCAAGGGATAATTGCCGCAGCTATCGCACAATACGCGGCCTCTCAAGCAGAGACAAGCAGGAACACCTCGAACAACAACAACAACAACGGCAATAACAATCCACCCAATGGTAGTGTTACGCCGCTTGAGACATATTACGATACATTTGGATATTTCTAGCACATCTGTTAATACCGTTTGTAAATTCTAACGTATGTGCAGGGTGCACCTACAAGCAATTCCTCAACTGCAAGCCCGTAAATTTCGACGGCACTGGAGGTGCTGTTGCGTTTGTCAGGTGGGCTGAAAAGACAGATTCTGTCCAAAGGATGAGCAAGTGTGCTCCCGAGCAACAAGTGACCTACATCTCAGGGCTATTTCTGGATGGTGCCCTATCATGGTGGAATCTGCAAGTGCAAACATTGGGAGAAGCGGCAGCTTATGCGTTAACCTGGAATGAGCTGAAGGAGCTCATGAGAAGGAAGTATTGCTCGTGTGCTAAAATACAGAAGTTAGAAACTGAGTTCTGGCACTTAAGGATGGAAGGTCCTAAGATTGCAGAATATGTTCAAAGGTTTCATGATTTGTCCCATGTAGTGGCGTACATGGTCATGCCCGAATTTAAACGCGTTGAGCGCTTCATCTGGGGATTGGCACCCCAGATCATGAGCATGGTTACCACGTCCAAGCCTGCAACAATTACTGAAGCCATTGATCTCAGTGTGGCACTTACTGAGGAAGCTATTAGATTGAACAAGTTTTCAAATTCTGAACCAAAGAAGAAGGAGACTCATGTGGAATCATCTGGTGAAAACAAACGGAAATTTTCCAACTTCAAGCAAGGTACCAGCAATGTGAGCAAAAAGGGCGAGTCAAGCAAACCGGCCAGAGCCACAACCGGTGTCGAAAACAAAGGAAAGGGTTACATGGGCACTCTGCCCAAGTGTGATACGTGCCAACGCCATCATTCTGGCCAGTGCAGATTGAGGAAATGTGAGTCATGTGGGAAGAACGGCCACTCGAAGGATACGTGTTGGGCCGGAACTGGTGCTGGGCGTGGTGGTAATCGAGGTTATGGGAATGGTGATGGAAACCGCCAACAAGGAGGAAATGGCGGAAATGGAAACCGTGGGAATGTTGCGAACCAAGCTGGGAGTGGAAATCACAACCAAAACAACACTCAAGGTGGAAATGGAAAGGGTAATGGTCGAGGACCGGGATGTTTTAATTGTGGAGACGTTGGGCACTTTAAGAGGGAATGCCCGAAACTGAATCAAGCCCGTGGGAGAGTATTCAACATTGGAGTAAGGGAAGCGCGCCAGGATCCAAACGTTGTCACTGGTACGTTCCCTATAAATCAACACTTTGCATCTGTTCTGTTTGATACTGATGCCGATTATAGCTTTATATCGTTATAATTTAAGAAAATGCTTGGGTTAACTGCTAGCAAGTTAGACGTTCCGTACTCAATTGAACTGGCTAATGGAAAGCTAGTTGAAACCAATGAAGTCATCAGAGGATGCGTAATTGAGCTGGGAGAACGCGAGTTCACTTTGGATCTACTACCAGTCGAGTTGGGAAGTTTCGACGTGGTGGTAGGGATGGATTGGTTATCGAGCAATAAAGCCGAGATTGTTTGTCACGAAAAGACAGTCCGCATCCCAATAGAAGATGGAGAGACGATCGTAGTCCATGGAGAAAAGCGTGATACGCCTCTAAGAATCATTAGCTGTCTGAAAGCTAGAAAGTGTTTAAAGAAGGGATGTGTTACCTTCTTGGCACACATCGTGGATAAAGAAGTTGCTGAGCCAAAGATCGAAGACATTCCAGTCGTGAAGGAATATCCTGAAGTCTTTCCAGAAGACTTACCAGGATTACCGCCGCAAAGACAAGTCGAGTTCCACATTGACTTACTTCCAGGCGCCACGCCTGTGGCTAAGGCACCCTACCAACTTGCGCCTTCGGAGATGCAGGAGTTGTCAACGCAGCTCCAGGAGCTGTTAGACAAGGGATTCATCAGACCAAGCTTCTCACCTTGGGGAGCTCCAGTTTTGTTTGTTAAAAAGAAAGATGGTAGTATCGACTACCGAGAACTAAACAAGTTGACAATCAAGAATAGATATCATCTGCCGAGAATTGATGACCTGTTCGATCAACTTCAAGGTTCAAGTTTCTGCACAAAGATCGATTTGCGATCCGGATATCATCAGTTGAGAATCTAAGAGGAAAGTATTCCCAAGACTGCTTTTAGAACTCAATATGGACATTACGAGTTTCTTAACGGGAGGAGAATGTGACAACCCTCACGATTACAGGTATCCGAACAATTAATTAATATTTAATTTGTGCTTAATGACTGTGCTTGATTACAACTGTGATTAAACTGCTTACTGTTTTCTGTTACATACATATATATGCATCACATTTCATACTGTCACTCCATTTATTTCACACAAACTTTAGTGACAAACTTGATGCACAAACCATAGTGAGCGGATAACCTAGAGACATGCTGACAATGCCAGCACATAGACATACCGTATTTTAAGGTCCAGTATGAGTAAGAAATAAAGTATCACACTAGGGTAGTGTGTAGGGAAGTAAGGACCATAAAACTGCGTCACTAGGTGATAGTTATAGTGTCGGGAAATGCCTAAAACACACTTTAAATGCAGAATTCTGCACTAAATAACAAAAATTCAGCATTTAATTATGCTAGTAAAGTGCAAAAACTTGACAAAATGGTCATAGATCTTTCCAAAGTGTTGGGAATAAAAAGTGTCACTAAAAGTATTATAAAAGACACCTTTTGGATCAATTAAGCACTTTAACGAAACAACACCCAACCGAAAAACCGGACTTTACCCGTAACACAAAAATATTGTCAAACACATTGTTTTTATTTTTCTAAGCTAGTTAGGGTCCCCGAACACCCTAACACACTATATATTTAATAACACATCATGACCCACTAACTAAACATTTGAAATCTAACTAGATTAGTAACTATAAGTTACAACCCAACTCTATACCCCCCCCCTCGAAACCGGTTATGGGAGTGGGGACACCCCCATGATTTATTCATTTGTTTAATTTATATTGTTTAGTACTTAGTGAACATATGGACCAAAGGATTATGATATGTTGGAAGTTTGTTCTATAAATCCATTAGTCACTTAACTTCATTTCATCTTCATCTTCCAAACAACAAAACACTCTCCCTCTCTCCCTCTTGATCGGCCGAGAACAACCACCACCATACCACCACCCTCCCTTCATCTCCCAAGCAATCTACACACATCCAAAGGTGCTAAGGGTCATACAAGCAAGCTTGGTGTATTCGGAAGCTCAAGGACCTCTTTCATCTTCTTTTATCCACGACTTTTACACTCTTGAACTCCCCTAGCCTTGTGCTAGTGGTAAGCACTTAGATCCTTGCATTTTCCATGTTATTTAAGTGGTTAATGATGTTTAAAGATCAAAAAGATAAGAACTCTAAAGAAACATAAACAAAGTCTTGGAACATAAACTAACTAGTGATGAAGTATGGTTAAAATGGTGATGAAATCATGTTATTCTTGTGTTATGATGTTTGTTGAATGTTGTTTGCTAGTAGAGATGATATGGATCATCATATGGACTTGCTAGATCATGACTAAGAACATGAACTAGCAAGATGTGAAAGTTAGAGATGTGTAGGATGATGGAATCATCCACACATAAACTATGAACTTGAATAAATAAATGTTTTCTTGAAAAATAAAGATCAAAGTAGGATGTAATCTTGTCGATCTAAAGATCCATGAGTGGTTTTTCGAAAGAACCAAGTGAAAAGTATGAGTTTTGTTTAAACTTGGATCTTACATAAACTTAACACATTTTTGGTGAATAAACAAGTGTAGAAACACTTGTGTAATAAGAAAATGTCACAAAGAAATATTTTTAGAAAATATGACTAGAAGTTGTGAATATTCAAACTCTTTAAAAATAATTTTTTTAAAGAACCAACTACATTTTGGAAGGTAACAAGACTTACTAAATGTGCTAGTGAGTTACTACATGTTTTTATAAATATTCAAGTTCATCAGTTTATAGTTTATTCTTGTTTTTGACAAGTTTGGTAAATAGAGATTGTATATTGTTGATTGAGAATTGATTGAATGATTTTACAAAAGAAAATGATATGCTAGTAAGCATGGACGCCTCCATTTATAAAGAAAACTCTGGCGAAATTTTTCTAGAATTCCAACACTTAGAAAATATTTTACTAGTAAGTGTTACAAATATATTTTTACTTGGTTTTCAAAATAAACTTCGCCATGATTTTTATTACAAAAATACGAAGTGCCGGAGGTTGGTTTTCATAAATATAATTTGACAAATATATATTTAGAATATATATTTTATACTAAGACGCTTGTGTGATTGTTTGTTTATTTTGTGAACTAGTTATATTATTATGAGGTTGAAGTAATATAACTATTATATACCATGAATTTACGACTCCAAAATAATACCAAAATTCTCACGGAATAAATATTTAAGTTACGCATTTATTATTGCAACGCGAACGCTAAAACGTAACTATTGTGTATTTCAGAAAAATACTCTTATACATATATTTTTGGTAAAATATTATTTTGGAAAATTTATGAAGTAAAATATATAATATTTTTGAGAAAAATATATATATTTTGAATTAAGATGCTATGGACAAGTAATTAAAATATATTTTTCTAAGTGGTACTTAAAATATATTTTTCGGAATTACAAGTGTACATGTATAAATACCCTCATCCTTGGGAAGAAAATACACATATAAAATATTTGAGATGTGTGGATACGGAATAGTTGCCTAACTATTTTTCCTAAAAACACAAGTTAAGTTAAAATAATTATTATTAGAGTTAATTACATAGTTAGTCTATGTGGTTTGCACAAAATAACATACTTAGGTACTAATAGTTTAAAATCACCTTCTAGGGTATTAACTTTTTATTTTGTAACATTTGGAGGTATTAACTTCTAGGGTATTAACATAGATAGTCCCTGTGGTTTGCACAAAATAACATACTTAGGTACTAATAAAATGTGATTTTAAACCTACAAATAACGTTAATACCTCCAAACGTTACAAAATGAAAAGTTAATACCCTAGAATGTGATTTTAAACTATTAGTACCTAAGTATGTTACTTTGTACAAACCACAGGGACTAACTATGTAATTACCTCTTATTATTATTTTAACAAGTAGCCAAACTTGATGTAATATCAAAGTAACGCAATTCAAAACACTAAATCCTAAGCCAAGGCACGGCCCATCTGTCTAATAGGCATTAGTACGTGTAGGTCGTCGCGTAGCAGATCGAGTTTGGATTGACGACTATTTCAGGAGACGCAGTTCTGTGAGTTCATGCCCCCCCCCCCTTACTGTTTTCAGTGTTATACTTCGGGGGTGAAATACATGTGACAATTATTACAGACTTTTACTTATATGGTATGGTTAGCGTAGGGAGGGTTTTTACTACTAGATCATGTGAGGGGTGGGTACAACACTTAAGGCCATCAATCCTCGTTGTTAGGACCGAGGGACACAAGAGTGATAGATCTATTTGGGTGTAGCGAGCCCACACCCGTGAGGCCGGGGTGGCCATAGAGGTGACTGTGTCTTACAGCCGAAGCCCGGTAACAAATTTGCTAGGTTTGAGTCTTCCTGCACCTTTTCACACATACCAGTGGCTTTGCAACCCATTGGTGATCTCTTTTTCCTTATTGCTACATACCAGGGACTTTTATTCATACATGAAAGGTTTATACATACTCACTTTTACATGAACTCGCTCAACTTTTGTTGATTTTTCAAACTACATGTATTTTAGGAAATTAATGGATCTGGCGATGTGTGCAATCGTGTCAAGCTGCGTAGGAAATAATGATGTCATCCAAGTTTAGGAGGTGTCACCCTTACCTGGACGGGTTACATGTCCTTAAACCATGTTTTTTATTCGAGTCTTTTGTGGTGTCACGTGAACATGTTTTAATTATGTCATGGTTGTATTTGTTTTATGTGTCGACAATTTAAACAATGTTGTTGGGGTAGCTCTTAAAATATTAATGAATAGATGATCATCATGTGTTTTAAATTTCATATAGCATTGTTATGATTGTGCTATGGTATTAAGAAGTCACACCAATTAAACCCACGCTTTCGCAAAAGCCAGGGTGTGACAGTAAAAAACCCATTGGTTGTAAATGGGTGTTTAAAGTCAAATACAAGTCCACAGGAGAGATCGGTAGGTTTAAGGCTAGGCTTGTCGCTAAAGGTTTTAACCAACGAGAGGGCATAGACCTTGAAGAAACCTTCTCGCCTGTTGTTAAAATGATCACTGTTCAATGTGTCATCAGCCTATCTGTTTAAAATAATTGGCCAATTTACCAACTTGACGTTAATAATGCCTTCCTTTATGGGCAGCTTAAGGAAGAAGTCTTTATGTGTCTACCTGATGGTCTAGGTGTCAAGCACCAAAACAAAGTTTGCAAATTGAACAAGTCCTTGTATGGGCTCAAACAGGCCCCACGCATGTGGAATGAAAGACTTGTTCAAACACTTGTTAAATTCGGCTTTAATCAGTCCAAATGTGATCACTCTATGTTCATCATGTCTAAAAATGGCGTCTTTATTGTTTTACTTGTCTTCGTAGATGACATTGTTCTAAATGGGAATAATGAAGAAAAGATAAATGAGGTCAAAAACCTTTTAAAAACTGAATTTCTAATTAAAGATCTTGGATTATTGAAATTTTTCCTTGGGATTGAAGTTATAAAAACCAACGATGGGGTGTGTCTTTCACAAAGAAAATACTGCATGGACCTTCTAAACGAGTATGGGATAAGCGGCAGCAAACCTGCTAGTTGTCCTATTAAACAAAATCACGTTTTAACAAATTTAACTAAAAAGGAAACTAATACGGTTGACGTTACACAATATCAACAATTAGTTGGCAAACTCATTTACTTATCCCATACTTGTCCTAACATCGCATACTCTGTACACTATCTATCTCAGTTTATGCACAAACCCACTGAAGCTCACACAAAGATAGCCTTCAAAGTTTACGGTATCTCATAGTGGCACCTGGGACTGGAATTATGTTTAAACAAGCTGATTCTTTTAACCTTACAGCCTTTTCTGATTCGGATTAGGCAAAATGCACTGACAGTCGCAGGTCTGTCACTGGGTTCTGTATCTTTCTTGGAGGATCATTGGTTTCTTGGAAAAGCAAGAAACAGAGTGTTGTGTCTAGATCGTCGGCCGAAGCAGAATACCGATCTATGTGTAGTGCCACTTGTGAAGTACTATGGCTGATAAATATCCTACGTGAACTGAACATTGATGTCTCCATTCCTATCACACTAAACTGTGATAGTTCTGTTGCCTTATCCATTGCCGCCAACCCTGTGTTTCACGACAAAACTAAGCACTTCGAAGTGGACTTGTTTTTCTTACGTGAAAATATAGCTTCCAGGCTAATTAAGACTCGTGATATCAAAACTGAACAACAGTTGGCTGATCTCTTCACCAAAGGGCTCTTACCAGCAGCTCATGCTCAAATGTGTAAGTCCCTAGGTCTCATTAGTTTGTTTGCCCATTTAAACTAGGGGGTGTTAAAATGACAGTGTAAATGTGCTTCTCCTTTTATATTTTTATTTGATCTAATCCCTTTTTATTTTTTTTATGTTTGTGAGGTTGCTTGGGCTTGCTGGTTCTTTGGTCCGTTTGCTGTATTTGGGCTGCTTCCTTTATGTCACTAGCCTGCTTTCTATTGGGCTCCTGCTTGGGCTCCAGCTGGCTAGGGCTACATCTCCTTAAAAGGAGTTCTTGCTGCTGCCTTCACTTGTGCACCATCCGCTCTCTTATCAATCATTTGTGTCCTTTGTTCCCTTTGTCCCTCACAAGTAAAATACATGAGTTTATTAGGGCCTTATTGTTTCTGGTTTGTAATCTTGTTCAACATAATGATTCACCAGTCAATCTGTGATGACTGGTTGATCACTACACTGTAACTGTTCTTGATTTCATTGAATAAATCTGTGCCTTCTTTGGATTTGAAATTTGTAACAACATGACATTATTACAATTCTTCTTATGCTACTTAGGCGATTTCACTTGGTGCGTTTTTTTTTTTTTTTTTTTTACTTTACACTTTTATTTCCTTCCTTTTAACTTTAAATTTTTGCTTTTGACCCTTGCTTTTTAAAACTTTACGGTGTATGACTTTCACCCTCTCGACTTTGAGTTACTTGTTATAAATTTGTGTTTTTTTTTTTGTTTATGCTTTTTTCCTGTTTTCAGTCATTGGCTTGGTGGTTTTACGCCCCCCGTCCTGTCGATATAAATTTGAGTTCGTCTACGTTATACATCACGTGGTCATTTAGTTTTGTCAATTCATATTTTTTTGTTTTACGTTTTATCCCGATGTTGCTACTTATAATGTTTTTACGCCCCACTTCCAGTGGCATGGTTTTATATCCGTGCCTTGCAACGCAGGGCCTCAATTCTAGTTATTATAAATTGTTTACAGGTAAAACCATGAAATCACTCGAATCCTGTGAGTATATTCAATAATTGGATTGAAAGAAAGTCAACTTATGAACAGCTGGTTTCGATAGACCGGATGTAATACTTGGACTTGAAGATTCGGCTCATTCACACTGTTTTCATATCTTAATGTATTTTATTCGTACCTTCAAATTATAACTATTTTTGTCGCTTATTTTGACAACATTGTTTAACTAATATTTAATGAAGTAGAAATTTAGACTATTATTTATCTCGATAAGTTTTTTTGTTAATTGTTAAGACTGAAGGGTATGGGGACCGGCTGAGGCCCGGCTAGGACCGGCGCCGGTCCCCCACACCGCCCCCCATAGGGTCGGCTCGGCAACATCGGCTCCCCACAGCCGGATGTGTCGTGCCTCTCTCCTCTCTCCTTCTCTCACATATACCTATACATACATACATATATATATATATAAAGGGGCTCATCCCCCACCCCCTAGGTCCATCCCCTCCAAGCCGAGCCTACGTGGCGCCTACGTGCACTACAAGAAACGGGTACCTTTAGCGGCGACAGGTGTCGCCGCTAATAGTCCTTTTTGTCGCCGCTATTGGGTATTAGCGGCGACACGTCGCCGCTACAATGTCGCCGGTATAGGTCGGCCGCTATTGAACAAAATGTCGCCGCTAATACTGTGGTCGCCGCTAATGCCTCTGCCTGAGTATTGCCGGAAAGTTCGCCGGAGACGGATTTCCAAATTTCAAACATAAAAATCTTCACTGTTTTGTTTATACTCGAAAATTAACTTAAACACAATAACAAAAAAATGATTAATTTCTTATTAAGATCCATTTACATTACATGGTTTTTACAAATACCTCTACAAAAAAAACACTACATATCTCTAAAAAAAACACTACATATCTCTACAAAAACTACAATGGCGGAACTTGGTTGTCGCGGATGACGGCGGATCTTGATGGTGGCGGATGACGGCGGAAGGTGGTGGCGGATGACGGCGGAGTTTCGTGGTGGCGGATGACGGCGGAGGTTGATGGTGGCGATTGGCGGCAGAAGGTGTGGTTGTTGCTTGGTGGTAAATGATGGAGTTTAGTGAACATGAAGGTTGAAATGGGTGTTTGAGATGGGTGTGTGAGGATAAGAGATGAATGTGTGTTTCTTTGAGCAGGAAATGATGATAGCCATTAGATCAATTTTTAATCAATGGTCAGCAGCAAATCTTGTAGAAGCACACGGATCGGGCTTTTAGCGGCGACAGCAATAGCGGCGACAAAGAGCCTTTAGCGGCGACGCGTGTTTCTTTGAGCAGAGGAGATGATAGTAGCCATTAGATCAGTTTTTAATCAATGGTCAGCAATAAATCTTGAAGAAGCACACAGATCGGGCTTTTAGCGGCGACAGCAATAGCGGCGACAAAGAGCCTTTAGCGGCGACGCGTATCTAGGTCGCCGCTATTGCTCTTGTCGTCGCTAATACCGTCGTCGCTAAAGATACCTTTTTCTTGTAGTGGTGGCGGCCCATCCCCTTGGGGATGAGGCTCTCCATACCCTTTAGCCTAAGAAAGTAGAAAACAGAAATTTATCTCGATAGGTTTTTCTGTTAATTGTTAATGAAGTAGAAATAGATATTTTAAAACTAAAATGATCCGTTTCAAGGTTTAGCGCATATTTTTATGGTCATGTAATAAGGATGCCTTATTTTTATGTTGGATAAATTACACTTTTCGTCCTTTATGTTTGTACCAGATTACAACGGATAGTCTTTAACTTCAATAATTACAGTCATAATCTTTTATTTGCAAAACCCGTTACACTCTACGTCCTTTAGTACTAACCAAGTTAAAATTTTCAGTTAAGTTTATTCACTTAAGGGTATTTTGGTCAATTTATGTTTTTATTTAAATATTTAATAAATAAAACAAAAAATATTGCATATATACTTCATCTTCTCCAATTTCCTAACCATAAAACCCTAACCACCATATCTTGTTACCACCACCTCATCCTGCCGCCACCACCACCACATCCTACCGCCACCACTCTGACCATACCCACCGCCCCTAAGCCTGCTGAAGTTAAAAAAATAATTTATGGGACCCACCTTCTACCACTCTCCCCCACCCCTTTTTCATCTCTATCACAACACCGACCACCACCTCCGGCCACCTTCTAAAACCACCACCAGCAATCACTTCCTTAAACCACCACCAACCACCACAACTATTGACCAGCCTTGACCTAGACACAAAATCCATCAGAACACCATCACAAACCACCATGAGAATGCCGAGCAAAGAACAAATTCAACCATATCTTTTGCAACATTTATCATTAACAGTAACACCACTATTACTTAAAAGCTTATTAAACAAGCAAATAAAATAAGCCAGATTTTAACAATTTTACAAAAAATAACAGATTTCAAATCCTACGAAAACCCGAAATCGAAACTCGTTACGCTTCGGAAGTGTTCGATACGTACCTGATTTGAATCATTTTTCTGGATTCGTCGCAATTGTCGTGTAAACCACACACGATTTCCAACAATTTTTATGGTTCGGTTGTGGCGGCACACGACGGAGAAGGAGGTAGCATAGGGTGTTTATTGGAGACACCGGTTACTAGAGGTGGAGGGTGGATGTGACAACTCGAACTTTAGACCTACTTTGGGTAACGTAGGTGAACGTTTTGTGATTATATACGAACCTTATTTATTGAACGTTATGTTGTTATGTGATATGTGTTTAATGATTGTGTACATGATACGTTATGTGTATGTATATAAGTTACATGAAACTCGAACCGCACAACACCTACACACTCGACCGCACAAGCCTTTGGGCCATATCACTTGTATCCGGTTAGATGGCAGCCCAAGTGATGGGTTCGGCCCATCCTACCTTAGCCGATTAACATATGGGGGTGTTGTAACCATTCCCCACTTTTTACAAAAATCACAACACACACAAGAAACCCTAGACTTCCTCTCTTTCTCTCGTTTTGCTTGAAACCCGACGGCAGCCCCCTTCATCACCGAGGTCCTCTTCGTTCCAAGTATCCAATCGGGTTAGTGATTTGGTTATTGCTTGCTTGTATGCTAATTTATGTTGTGATGGATGTGATCTCGCATGATGACTTAAGATTCCAGTTAATAGAATCATTGATGATATGCGTTAACAAGACTGAAATAGATAATCGATTTTGATGTTAATCGGATTTCATATTATTGTTCTTAGAATTGAGTGTTTGTTAATCGATTGCATGAATGTTGAAATCTGATTAGTTCTAGGGTCGAATGAATTGTTAAGTTTGATGCTAGAGATCAAAAACATGAGCCGAGTAATATTGTAATGATTGTTTATGCTTGAACACGATTAGGGTTCATAGAATTTTATTGTTAAGAACTTCTGTTTAATCGTTTATTGCTTGGATGGAAAATTGTTAGGATGTTGATTGATTGATTTCAAATTGGAAACTGTGGATTGATTAATCGTAAATAAGGAAAACTGTTAGATGTTGTAACCGGTTTGCATGATATCCGGTAATTTAAACTAATCGCACAACACAAAGTCAATCGCACAAGAGGAGTCCATTCATACACGGCTCCTGGTCGCACAAGGCCTGCTTATTTGGGCCGTGTTTATAGCTCATGAAGGACTGATATCGTTATTGGGCCGGACCGCCCAAGAGACCATTCGCACAAGACTCCGTATCACACAAGTCATCCGGTCGCACAAGATGACTTGACCGCACAAGGAGTTCCCTGTCGCACAAGGTCCTTCAGATCGCACAAATTGTATAATTGCTAACTGTTGGGCCCTAAAGCCCAAGACACGATCGCACAACTCGAACCGAACCGCACAAGTTCACTATGTGTTATATATTTGGGCCACTTATGTTATTGGATCTTTTATACTATTTGGGCCGGGTTTTATGTGAATCACACAACATGTTGCGGATCGCACAACATGTTGGGCTAAATACTTTTGGGCTAAACTTAAATCGCACAAGTTAAATGGATTTGCTTTGACTATGAAC
The DNA here is from genome assembly GCF_002127325.2 of Helianthus annuus. Lineage (NCBI taxonomy): Eukaryota > Viridiplantae > Streptophyta > Magnoliopsida > Asterales > Asteraceae > Helianthus > Helianthus annuus. Next base: position 12,062,368 of record NC_035433.2, on the reverse strand, counting down.
TGTTATCATGATCAATACGTGTTAGTAACGTGTTAACTTGTATGACTTATACGTGCATTACTTGAACCAAACCTGACTTGTGTGGTAACCCTGTTAGGACGTGGTTGACCACCCTTAGTTCAAGAACCTTTTGTGTATCTGCCGAGCAACCCAAGGTGAGTTCACACAGCCAAGGCATGGGGTTCCCAGGGTGGGAATGGGATTGAATGAATTATACGTACATACTTAGTTAATGGAACTTAATGATATGAGTCCTCAGGGTGAGGATGGTAAATGATAAGATACGGCTAGACTAGTATACCTACTTGAACTGATATTCACACACACGCCAAGGGTTGGCTGCGATAATTATGACTGATCTTCGCACACATGCCTCGGGAAGGCTGCGAACTATACATATTAGAACTTCGCACACATGCCAGGGTGGCCAGCGATACAAATATACATAGTCTAGGATATTTGGGAGTATTAACCCAAATCTTCGCATACATGCCGTAAGGGCCCGCGATGGAAACCAATACTATACATGAACAATGAACGAACTAATACGATACATGATAGATGAACGAACGCAATGCTTGCTATACCATTTCTATTACTGAACTTACTTTCTGTGAACTCGCTCAACTTGTTGTTGACTCTCTGCTGCATGCCTTGCAGGACCTTAGGTACATTATGGAGCTTGCACAGGGAGGAGCAGGTCGTTGTGGGCAAAGGATCGTGAATGCTATTTGAACACTTATGATAATTAATACTTATGTTTGGGTTTACTTAAATGCTTCCGCTATACTTAACTATGTTGGTTTTGATAAACACCTTTCGTATTGATGGATAACTTTCACTATATACTTACATGTTCAATATGATTGGTGGCTTGATCCTGGTCAGTCACGCTCCCAAGCGGTGGTACTTCGCGGGTGGATTTTGGGGGTGTGACAGATTGGTATCAGAGCCATTGGTTATAGAGAACTTGGTTTTAATATGGGAAAACGTTTTTATTAAAACCAGACTATAACCAGAACAGTGCTCTCAACGATCCACAATGACGCTTCGCTCCACGTGCAAGACTCGACATCCTAGGTAATAAGGTTTATGTTTATTGCCTGTTTGCTAGAATTACATAGAATTTTGCTCGCATTACGCTTAGATACACATGACTTTATTACATGAGAATACCTACGTGCTTACACTTTTCTGTCATCGCCCTACTCGCGAACCACTCTCACTTACGTTACTTTACTATGAAGATCATGTCTGGACGAATTAACATGACTCAAGCCCAGCTAGAGGCTCTCGTTCAAGCTCAAGTTGCTGCGGCACTTGCAGCTGCTTAAGCAGGTAGTATATCCTGTAGTCATAACTTACACTAAGATCTTTAGATCCTACACTCCTAAACTAGCCCTTGTATTTAAACTTTGCCCCATTCGTACACAATAGGTCAACCAGCGCAGCAATAAGTTTGCACCTTTAAGAACATCATGGACTGTCGTCCAAGTACTTTCAGCGGCACAGAGGGGGCAGTGGGACTCCTCCACTGGTTTGAGAAGCTCGAGTCGGTATTCGAGATGTGTGAATGCCCTGAGGCTCGCAGGGTGAAATACGCCACTGGCACACTAGAAGGAATAGCACTAACTTGGTGGAACGCCCAAGTTCAGATCTTAGGGTTGGCAGCTGCTAACGCCACACCCTGGAACGAATTCAAGGAACTTATCAAGCGTGAGTACCGCACAAGGGATGATATCCACAAGTTGGAGAATGAGCTTTATCACTTGAAAATGACGGGGTCAGAGATTGAAGCCTATACGAAACGGTCAAACGAACTGGCCATTCTGTGTCCAACTATGGTGGACCCTCCAGTGAAGCGCATTGAGTTGTATCTCAAGGGACTTGCGCCAGAGATCCAGAGCCATGTTACATCGGCAAACCTCGACAACATCCAAGACATCCAGCGTCTTGCTCATCGACTCACAGATCAGGCAGTAGAACAGAACAAACTGCCCAAACGCGTCAGTGCAACTACTACTCCAGCTGCTACTTCTGCTACACCCAACGACAACAAACGGAAATGGGATGGGGATTCCAGCAGGGGATCAGTTTCCGTTCAATCTCAAGCACAGCAGCACAGGACGAACGACTACCAGAATTCGAGTCAGCAATCATCTGGCAGTCAGGGGCAGGGTGGATACCGGGGAGTTCACCCACTATGCGACAAGTGTAACAGGCACCACAGTGGAAGGTGTCGCAAAGAACATTGTCAGAGATGTCTCAAGCTAGGGCACGAAGCCAAAGATTGCAGGAGTTCACGACCTGCGAACCAGAATCAGCAACTTCCGCCACCGGTTCCTCAGAACCCACAGCAGCAGCAGCCACAGCGTGGAAACCGGGGGTGTTTCCAGTGTGGGGCAGAAGGTCATTACAAACGCGATTGTCCTTAGTTGAACCAGAATCAGAACCACAACAATAACCAGGGCAACGGGAACAACAACAACAACGGGGGAAACAACAACAACAATGGCAACGAGGCAAGAGGTCGAGCTTTCGTGTTAGGACGAGGGGACGCGATGAACGATATTTGAACTTATAACTTGTTTTGGGTTTTCATTATTATGTTTCCGCTACTCAAACAAAGTTTGGTTTGAACATCAATCGTATTGGGTTTTATGAATTATTTTAACTACTATACTTTATGTTTGATATGATGGATGGTTTGATATTATTGAGTTCACCTGCCGTATTTATGGACCTTATGAACAGGGTGTGCAAACCCTATCTAGACAAGTTTGTAATTGTCTTTATCGACGACATCCTGATCTACTCCAAGAGTCAGGAGGAACACGAGCAGCATCTACGCCTTATTTTGGAACTCTTACGAAAGGAACAGTTGTACGCTAAGTTTTCGAAATGTGACTTCTGGCTTCGTGAAGTCCACTTTCTTGGCCATGTAATGAACAAGGATGGGATCCATGTCGATCCATCCAAGGTAGACTCGATCAGAAACTGGCCTGCACCACGTACACCAACGGAAATACGCCAATTCCTGGGTTTGGCGGGTTACTACAGACGGTTTATTAAAGACTTTTCAAGGATTGCTCAGCCGCTTACGCTACTGACACAGAAGGGTGTCACCTATCGCTGCGGAGAACCCCAGGAGACTGCTTTCCAGCACTTAAAGGATAGACTTTGCAGTGCACCTATCCTCTCATTGCCAGAGGGCACGGACGACTTTGTGGTCTACTGTGATGCATCCATCCAGGGTCTCAGATGTGTGTTAATGCAGCGCGACAAGGTTATCGCTTACGCTTCACGTCAACTTAAGATTCACGAACGGAACTACACGACGCACGACTTAGAGCTGGGAGCTATTGTTTTCGCGCTTAAGATATGGCGACACTACCTGTACGGTACCAGGTGCACGATTTACACCGATCACAGGAGTCTCGAGCATATCCTTAAGCAGAAGGATTTGAACATGCGTCAACGAAGATGGGTTGAACTACTTAACGACTACGAATGTGCCATCAAGTACCATCCAGGCAAGGCCAATGTGGTGGCTGACGCCCTCAGTCGGAAAGACACTTTACCTCGGCGCGTGCGAGCGCTACAGCTTACGATTCAGTCTAGTCTTCCTACACAGATACGAGATGCTCAGGTAGAAGCATTGAAACCCGAAAATGTCAAAGCTGAAGCCTTACGCGGCTCACGACAACGAATGGAACAGAAGGCAGACGGTGCCTACTATGTAACGGGGCGTATTTGGGTCCCATTTTATGGCGGTCTACGCGAACTTGTAATGGATGAAGCACACAAGTCTCGCTACTCGGTACACCCAGGGTCGGATAAAATGTACCACGACATCAGAACTACTTATTGGTGGCCTAGCATGAAGGCCCACATCGCTACTTATGTCGGCAAGTGCTTGACCTGTGCGAGGGTCAAGGTTGAATATCAGAAACCAGCGGGTCTACTTCAGCAGCCTAAGATACCTCAATGGAAATGGGAAGAAATTTCCATGGATTTCGTTACGGGCTTACCTAGATCCCAGCGTGGGAATGATACCATATGGGTGATCGTGGATCGACTCACCAAGTCTGCACACTTCCTACCTATAAAGGAAACAGACAAGTTCTCCACTCTCGCAGACGTCTATCTCAAGGAAGTTGTTTCGAGGCACGGGGTGCCCATCTCCATCATTTCGGATCGGGATGTACGATTCACGTCAGAGCTATGGCAAGCGATGCATAAATCTTTCGGCTCACGATTGGACATGAGCACAGCGTATCACCCTCAGACGGATGGGCAGTCTGAGCGAACGATCCAAACTCTTGAAGACATGCTTCGGGCATGTGTTATCGATTTCGGCAACGGCTGGGAAAAGCATCTCCCGTTATTGGAGCTTTCGTATAATAACAGTTATCACACCAGCATACAAGCCGCTCCATTCAAGGCATTGTACGGACGTAAATGCCGGTCACCTCTCTGTTGGGCAGAGGTGGGGGATAGTCAGATCACGGGTCCAGAGATTGTAGTGGACGCCACAGAAAAGATAGCACAGATACGACAACGCATGGCGGCAGCACGCGACCGTCAGAAAGCCTACGCGGATAAGCGTAGAAAGCCATTGGAATTTTAGGTCGGGGACCGGGTTTTATTAAAAGTTTCACCCTGGAAGGGTGTAGTTCGTTTTGGCAAACGGGGCAAACTAAATCCGCGATATGTCGGACCGTTCGAGATCATAGAGAAAATAGGCAAGGTAGCCTACAAGCTAAACTTACCAGCTGAACTTGGTGCAGTTCACAACGTCTTTCATGTGTCGAATCTGAAGAAGTGCCTATCAGATGAGACCCTTATCATTCCTTTCAAAGAACTCACTATCGACGAGCGGTTGCAGTTCGTCGGGGAACCAGTTGAAATCACGGACCGGGATGTAAAGGTCCTCAAAAACAAGAGAATCCCTCTTGTTCGAGTACGTTGGAATTCCAAACGTGGCCCAGAGTACACCTGGGAACGCGAAGACAGGATGACAGAAAAGTACCCCCATTTATTCGGAACCAATGCAACCACTACTGAGGCTGGAGCTACTACTTCGGAATTTCGGGACGAAATTCCAGATCAACGGGGGGAGGATGTGACACCCCAGGAAAAACCAGTGAACGATTGAACTTATCTAGCTTCCTCAGTGAGTGCATACCAAATTTCGGGACGAAATTTCTTTTTAGTTGGGGATAATGTGACAACTCGAACTTTAGAGCTACTTTGGGTAACGTAGGTGAACGTTTTGTGATTATATACGAACCTTATTTATTGAACGTTATGTTGTTATGTGATATGTGTTTAATGATTGTGTACATGATACGTTATGTGTATGTATATAAGTTACATGAAACTCGAACCGCACAACACCTACACACTCGACCGCACAAGCCTTTGGGCCATATCACTTGTATCCGGTTAGATGGCAGCCCAAGTGATGGGTTCGGCCCATCCTACCTTATCCAATTAACATATGGGGGTGTTGTAACCATTCCCCACTTTTTACAAAAATCACAACACACAAAAGAAACCCTAGACTTCCTCCCTTTCTCTCGTTTTGCTTGAAACCCGACGGCAGCCCCCTTCATCACCGAGGTCCTCTTCGTTCCAAGTATCTAATCGGGTTAGTGATTTGGTTATTGCTTGCTTGTATGCTAATTTATGTTGTGATGGATGTGATCTCGCATGATGACTTAAGATTCCAGTTAATAGAATCATTGATGATATGCGTTAACAAGACTGAAATAGATAATCGATTTTGATGTTAATCGGATTTCATATTATTGTTCTTAGAATTGAGTGTTTGTTAATCGATTGCATGAATGTTGAAATCTGATTAGTTCTAGGGTCGAATGAATTGTTAAGTTTGATGCTAGAGATCAAAAACATGAGCCGAGTAATATTGTAATGATTGTTTATGCTTGAACACGATTAGGGTTCATAGAATTTTATTGTTAAGAACTTCTGTTTAATCGTTTATTGCTTGGATGGAAAATTGTTAGGATGTTGATTGATTGATTTCAAATTGGAAACTGTGGATTGATTAATCGTAAATAAGGAAAACTGTTAGATGTTGTAACCGGTTTGCATGATATCCGGTAATTTAAACTAATCGCACAACACAAAGTCAATCGCACAAGAGGAGTCCATTCATACACGGCTCCTGGTCGCACAAGGCCTGCTTATTTGGGCCGTGTTTATAGCTCATGAAGGACTGATATCGTTATTGGGCCGGACCGCCCAAGAGACCATTCGCACAAGACTCCGTATCACACAAGTCATCCGGTCGCACAAGATGACTTGACCGCACAAGGAGTTCCCTGTCGCACAAGGTCCTTCGGATCGCACAAATTGTATAATTGCTAACTGTTGGGCCCTAAAGCCCAAGACACGATCGCACAACTCGAACCGAACCGCACAAGTTCACTATGTGTTATATATTTGGGCCACTTATGTTATTGGATCTTTTATACTATTTGGGCCGGGTTTTATGTGAATCACACAACATGTTGCGGATCGCACAACATGTTGGGCTAAATACTTTTGGGCTAAACTTAAATCGCACAAGTTAAATGGATTTGCTTTGACTATGAACTGTTATCATGATCAATACGTGTTAGTAACGTGTTAACTTGTATAACTTATACGTGCATTACTTGAACCAAACCTGACTTGTGTGGTAACCCTGTTAGGACGTGGTTGACCACCCTTAGTTCAAGAACCTTTTGTGTATCTGCCGAGCAACCCAAGGTGAGTTCACACAGCCAAGGCATGGGGTTCCCAGGGTGGGAATGGGATTGAATGAATTATACGTACATACTTAGTTAATGGAAATTAATGATATGAGTCCTCAGGGTGAGGATGGTAAATGATAAGATACGGCTAGATTAGTATACCTACTTGAACTGATCTTCGCACACACGCCAAGGGTTGGCTGCGATAATTATGACTGATCTTCGCACACATGCCTCGGGAAGGCTGCGAACTATACATATTAGAACTTCGCACACATGCCAGGGTGGCCAGCGATACAAATATACATAGTCTAGGATATTTGGGAGTATTAACCCAAATCTTCGCATACATGCCGAAAGGGCCCGCGATGGAAACCAATACTATACATGAACAATGAACGAACTAATACGATACATGATAGATGAACGAACGCAATGCTTGCTATACCATTTCTATTACTGAACTTACTTTCTGTGAACTCGCTCAACTTGTTGTTGACTCTCTATTGCATGCCTTGCAGGACCTTAGGTACATTATGGAGCTTGCACAGGGAGGAGCAGGTCGTTGTGGGCAAAGGATCGTGAATGCTATTTGAACACTTATGATAATTAATACTTATGTTTGGGTTTACTTAAATGCTTCCGCTATACTTAACTATGTTGGTTTTGATAAACACCTTTCGTATTGATGGATAACTTTCACTATATACTTACATGTTCAATATGATTGGTGGCTTGATCCTGGTCAGTCACGCTCCCAAGTGGTGGTACTCCGCGGGTGGATTTTGGGGGTGTGACAGTGGTGTTCGATTAGTGATGATGGCACACATGGGAGAAGGTTGTAGTGAAGGGTAGATGGATGGTGGAGCAGGGTACTGTGCGTGTGTTGGGAATAGAGAGAGAGGAAGAAGCAGCTCAAGAAGGGTTAGGTTAGGTGAATAAACCATTATTTATTAAACATTTTAAATAAAAACATGAAATGACCATCATACCCTTAATGTGAATAAACTTAAGTGAAAATTTTAACCTGATTAGTACTAAAGGACGTAGAATGTAACTGGTTTTGCAAATAAAGGATTGTAGTTGCAATTATTGAAGTTAAAGGCTATCCGTTGTAATCTGGTACAAACATAAAGGACGAAAAATGTAATTTACCCTTTTATGTTTACAGAGTAAGAATGTTTCGCAACCAATGTCAAGATAAGTTGAACTTATGTAAGGGGATAATAATGAATGTAAGAATTACTATTCATGACGGGACTAGAACCCTCAACGTCATAGGGATGAACGCATTTCCATCACAAGTTAGAGCCACTGGGCTACAAGCCACTTGATAGTTCTTGATAGATGTCCATTCCTAACTAATGCAACATATAGTTTAAAAGCACTATTAAAGTTCTTAAGCTTATCCATGATGAGGTTTCATAGTTTACTGATACAAGGTTATGTAGAAAGATGATGAGTAGACACATAGTAGATGTTGCATATAAAGAATGGTGTCACATAATATTGGTAAAAAAGTAATGTATTTTATTTAAATAAGACATTCGAGCGACATGTATATAGAAAGATAAGTGAAACACCTAAATGAATTCTTGGGTCCATCATGTAAGGACTGCGAAAATGCCCCTAAAAGACTCGTAAGTAAAAACCTTGACCCCTGAAACTCTAACATGCATGAAAAACCAAGAAATCAAGATTTCTGAGTTTCAGGCGGGCCGCGTAAAGGTTCAGCATGCCTTACGCGGGCCGCGTCAACTTAAGTTTGACCGAATAAGCTTCCCGGGCCACGTGTTGTCCAACTGGCGAACTTACTCGTGACACATGAGCCCTACACGTAGACTAGGTAGCCACGCGGGCCGCGTAAGTTTAAGAGTGGGTTTACGCGGGCCGCGTAAAACCCATTTTTCAGGTATAAATTGTTCAGTGCATGAGCAGTTCACATGTGTCGAAAATTTTGATCAAAAACGAAGTTCTACTGCTCAAATTCACATTTTCACATAGGGAGACGTTGCCACGATACAGGGTATTAACTCGATCGCTGCTACGATTCAATGTCCGATCGATTGAAACTATCCGATGGATGTTTAAGTGCTGCCCACATTAGGGCTATACTGTGACAACCCGAACCTTCATGGTTAGTATCGTTTAAATCTTGTGATCTCAACTCCGTTAAACCTAATTAACCCGGTTAGATTTAGATAACCTGTTGGAAATTGTTAGGCCATGTATATTGGGCCCATACTTACATCTTGCTAGTATTTACCATATCGGCCCAACAAGTCTTTAGAAAACTTGGCCCAGTTAGCATAGTTAATTAAATTGGCCCAGTTAGCATAGTTAATTAAATTGGCCCAGCTAGCATAGTCTTTAGAAAACTTGGCCCAACTGTTTACTTAGCAAGGGTAACCGGCCCAACACCCTTATCCATATAGATTCATGCGTACGTATTATACTCTTAATCAAATTCTGATTAGTTTAAAACTATAACAAACCCTACCTATTCCCTGATTTCGCACGGCAGTGGAACATACCCCTCCCCCTCGTGAGACATCATCTCTTGCAATCCAGTTCTTGGTTAGTATGATAATACTTGTTTTAATTTGTCGTTGATCATATTTGTTTAAATGTAACCCCTCGCTGATTGTGTCGATGAGTAAGCGAACCCTTATGTGGTGATTTCTGGTCGAAACCATGTGTGATGTTATGAACTGTGACGCTCATGTGAACTCTCATGAAGTGTATACATAAGTACTGGTCGCATGTCATGTTTCTGGTATATTAATTGATGCTTAGGGATTGCATGCTAGTTACATATTTAGGAAGAATGTTAAGGGGATGGTTTGGTTATTCGATTCTAATATTAATGATGACGATACAATAATACAAGATTGGTTAAATGGTAATATGTGTACTGATGTTCATATAATGCGATGGCACTTAACTGGTGGTTTGAAACTGAATGGGCCGCACCTTAAATCAAAACATTTGTGATCGGAATGTGTATGGTGTATTAGGTGAACTTGTGTGTTACCTGATTGTGTTGTTCCGTTTGTATGTAAAGTAATTAAACGGTAACTCAGTGAATTATATGTTTAGTCAGAATCTTGATAGTCTGGGGTTGTGAGTAACTAATTTTGTTGATGTATTAAGATCGGATCGATAACTGGTACAATTGGAAGGCAACACGAAAGGGTTGTTGAGTCATGGGCCACCGGTTACCGGATAACTTGAATGAAGTGGGCTGCACATCGAGCCCAGAAACATTCACAGGTTGGACTCCATGGGCCGGTATCTCGGGTGGGTTGCGAACCGGATTGTAGGTCACCTGTTTGGGGCCGGCTGGGTTGGGTCAGATGGTTATTCTCGGCTGGGCCATAGTCAATTAAACGGAACAACTGGACTGGGCCAGTAACATGGGCCGAGTAAGACTGCCCAGGGCAGTGACTTCGCTGGGCATGTTTTGATGGGCTTTGTATGTTAGTTGTGTTAATAAGTATGATGTTTGCATAACCTGATTAGTTGTACAGTACATGTTTAGTAATTGGACCCGAAGGGTGTGTTAGTAAATGAGGTGTGTATGTGACAAGTTTGAACAGTGACATTCCTTATGGGCTGTAGAATGGAATTAGGCTGATGACGTTGGTCCTTGAAATAGCCTAAGCAATTGTTATATGATTGATGTTGTGCATGTCAACTTGTATTGGTAATAAAGTCGTATGAATTAACTATGTAAGGATCCTAGACACGTATTATAGAATAGCATGGTATGCAAAAACCAAGTATTTCAATGGATGTTATGTTTGGCATATAGCACAATTCCCTGTTGCGGTTGGCATGTCGTTATGTGTAATACCTACATGTTATTTGTGTAAATATAGAACGCGTGATTTGTGTGCATAAGACTAATTGTTACCGGTAACCCTTTTAGGGCGTGGTTGTGCATCTAATAAACAAAGTAATTAACCTCACCGAGCAAACCCAAGGTGAGTTCATTGCTCTTTTCTCAAGCATGGATCCCAGGGAAGGGATAACGGGTAACGTTCCGAGGAGGAATGCATGGGTAATGGGATGTTGGTTATTGTACTCAGTTTTCTATCATTGTAAGACAACAATATCTACCGGCACGTTGCTTGTAGGGCAACGGGGGTTATTAGTTGATAGCGCTATTAGGTTTGGCACCCTCACGACGTTCGAGGAGAACGGGCGTGAACTGATTACCTTAAAACATGACCAATGTTTTGATAGAGGCATTGGGGTTGGCAATCACATAACATATGGCCATTCGGTAATCGAGTAATAACAACATCGAAACATCAAACATCATAACAACAAACAACATATCGTCTTGTAAACTGTTTTACTCACATGATCGGTAACACAACTTGGTAAACAAACACAAACCTTGAACTCACCAGCGTTGTCTGACACACTTGTTTACATGCTTGTAGGTAATTATTGAAGGAACTTGGGAGCTTGCCGTCTGATGCTGCTGGAGTGGTTGTGGTCATAACAACAATTATATTGATTTGGTTTTCTTACATTTATACGCTTAAACATTTATGCTTCCGCTCAATACTTTGGTTTGGTTTAACTTTTCAAACGATACATTTCTTTCAATTGGGTATTTCAATACATTATAACCTGTGTTTGCTATGATTGGTGGCTCTTTGTTGGATCGTTGCACCTCCAGTAGGGACATACCCTAGGTGGTTATTTGGGGGTGTGACATATACTTTGTCATTCGTCGTGAATTTGATGGATGTTTAAGTATTGCACTTTGGCATTCGTTGTGAGGGTTTGTATCTCGTGACTTATCGTAAATGCTGTATTAGTTACTAGCCTAGTTCGTGTGCATTGTTATTTAAATTAGGTTATCAAGCTTATCAGTAGGCTAAACTCTGCCCGTTTAAACTTGCAATGTGAGTCATTCCCTTTCTATTAAAGTTGCTTTACAATACCTCAAACTATTTTCAAAGTTATAATTACAGGAATTAAGTCGTGGTTATCTTGAATCACTGGCAAGTGGGGTATTGTGCACATTACTAATTTCTCACGGTTAGATTCATAAACCTAACAGTGATAATCATCAATACTTGGGTGAAAGGACCCAATAGTGGTATGACCATCATCACCAGGGTGTGACACGGCGCCAGATAAAAATAAGATAAAAGCCATTGTAATTGCTCTTATGCTGTAATTGCTAGCTATGTGTCATTTTATTAATTTTGAGTGACTCACCAGTATTTCCCCGCTGACAAAAATATTTTTTTAAAACATGTTTCAGGCGACCTCATGTGAATCAAGGAAAAGTGCTACGGAAAAGTGCTACGGAACATGTTTTGTAAAACAGGGAATTTCCTCGTGAAATTCCTCTATTGTAAATTACGGGGTTCATCCCAGATTATGAAATATAATTAATCGGGCATTTTCAAGTTTAAAGATCCTGTTAAAACTTCCGCTGTCAAATCAGATAAGAAATACCACGGGTTTCTGTCCCGCGACTCCTGGACCGGGTAAAACCGGGACGGGGGCCGTGACAGAAAAGATGGTATCAGAGCCACTGATTTAAGCCAATTAAGTATTTTAAAAAAAATACTTAATTTTTCTGATTGCCATTCTGTGATTCTGTGAAATTTTAGTTTACAAAATTTTAACTTAGAATTTTGTGTGTTTCTTCATGTATGCTAACAACATGAATGAACTATCAGAAGCCCTTCAAAACTTTACTATCCATACCACTTACATGGATACTACTGACACTCTCACGGGCTACCAGGCTGATATGGAAGAGCCAATGGTATTCCGTGCCCAACCCCAGGATAAACCAAAGGTGAAAAAGAGAAGAAGGTTTGTAGGCTGGAGGCGTGTGCGTAGGAAAAGACCAACGATACCGAAAGCAAAAGTTAAAAAGGTTGAGGATCCCAAGGATAAGGGGAAAGGAATAGAGATTGGGGAAAGTTCTGGGCAAGCCCAGGAAATGCCACCATGGGAGGAGTTAGATCATAAACTGGCACTTAGTGACCTCATCGGACCTGCCGATGAAAACTTTTTCTATTACCCAGTTGAATCACAACTCCCAGTAGATTTGGAGCCTGCTATCCCAGATCCCATTGTCAACCCCCAACCTCTACCCAGAGAGTTGGAAGAATGGTGGACCACTGACTGGCAATTTCAGAACCTTTTGAATAACCCTAACACCTTTTTCCCTCAGTTCGACCTGGAGCCTGCACCAAACCCACCAATGAGCAATGAGAACTTGGCTGAACTCCGCCACTATGGCGAGGAGCTAATAGATACAAGGAATAGAATCCAGGAAGTGGGAGAACAGATCTCTTGGAAGTAATACTAAGGAAGGAATATTTGTTTGTATGGCAAAGTCTAAGAAACCACTTACCGCTAAGAAAAGAAGTTGGATTATTAGAAAAAGCCAAGAGAAAGTAAAGAAGTCACAATCAAAAGGAGTGGTAACTAATAAGGAAACTCAGGAAATAGGCAATAACCCACTATGGGAAGATGAATTGGATGAAAAATGGGCAAATCTCTATATGTTAGCCACTACAGCAGTAAATGTTAACTTTTAATTAAGTTAAACTGCCAAACCCAGACCAACCAATAAAAGTAGATCTCAACACCCTGACCCAGTACTAGCACCCATATCATCTATAAGCCAGAAACTTTGCCCATTAGATAAACAACTTAGTAAGAGGAGATAGAATAAAAGCACGCTGAGCATAATATTCCTAGCTAGACTAAATAATAAATGCACAACCCCTAGTATATTTTGAATTTCAGTTGTAAAATGTAATAGACATGTATATATATATATATATATATATATATATATATATATATATATATATATATATATATATATAAGTCGTAATGTTTTATCTGGTTGTACAGTTGTACCTAAATGTTTATATTAAATATTAGCCTGTGATAATTACTAATTGATAAATATTCAGATATCTGAAACACGCTGTGAATGAACCAGTTAATGAAGTTAATCAATCGAAAAACAATAATGAGGATCACTTTCTAAATCGGCAAGATATAGAAAACATTGTCGCTCAGGGAATAGCTAACGTTATTCCGGCAATCGTCACTGTAGTTAAAAATCATGTTGAGCCTTCACAAGCTCACCCCAGTAAACGCACGCGCGACGATAATTTCAGTAATAGTGTTAATGGAGGAGGCAATAACGATAACTTAATTCAGGCCCCAATACTCAAAATAATGAAAGCTGCAACACCTGGTTGCACTTACAAAGAATTTCTTGCCTGTGAAACCAGCTGAATGTGCAGGCAATGAAGGGGCGACAACCACACTGCATTGGTTAGAGAAAACTGAAGCAGTAATTAAAATAAGTAAATGCGCAGAGGAAGATAAAGTCATGTATGCTTCTCACCTTTTTAAGGAAGAAGCATTAGAGTGGTGGAATACGGTATTGCAAGCCAAGGGAAGTGACTTGGCTTATGCTATGAATTGGGAAGAATTTAGACAATTGGTAGAAAGAAAATTTTATCCCGAATATGAAAAGGAACAAATGGCAAACAAGTTTCTGAGCCACCGAATGGTGGATGTTAACTGTCGAGGTTATACTTCGAAATTTTTCGAGTATGCCAGAATTGTGCCAACTCTGGCTTCGCCAGAGCCAGTACTTATTTCTCGCTACATTTGGGGTTTGATTAGCGAGATCCGTAATATCGTCAAAGCTGCCAGACCCCGCACAATTGATGATGCGGTGGAGTTAGCCAATACCTTGACAGATGAATTGGTACGCACGCGAGAGGAGAATAGAAAGAAGGAATTGGCTCACAAAATTACCCAAGGATTTCGAGGGGGTAATGCTAGTAACAACTTCAGGAAAAGAGGAACTGGGAAATCCTCCACTGTTCCATTCTGTAGTACCTGCAAAAGAAAGCATTTTGGAAAATGCAAAGGGTATTGCAATTTCTGCAAAATCCCTGGGCATCAAGAAGCAGATTGCAGGAGGAAGAAATCAACAATCTGCTTCAACTGTGGAGAAACTGGACATTTCAGACCCGATTGCCCTAAACTGGTCAAACCAGCTGATAATAAGGCTAAACCTGCAGAGGGAACTACCAAGAAGAATACAAGAGCCTTCCAGTTGACTACACAAGAAGTAGATCTGATTTCGGATGTGATAGCGGGTACGTTTCTAGTTCACAACATTTATGCAAAAGTATTATTTGACTCTGGTGCAAACCAAAGTTTTATAAATACTTCGTACTGCCAAGCTCTTAAGTTACCTTTAACCAAACTTAGGCAGATTTATACAGTAGAAACAGCCGATGGTAACTCTGTTAGCATAGATCGAGTCTTGCAGGAAGGTAAGATAGAACTTTCAGGTTATAAATTTTCTGCAAATCTGTTACCCATGAACTTAGCTGGATTCGATGTTGTGTTAGGAATGGATTGGTTAGTAGCCAACCATGCTGGAATCCATTTTGATAAAAATTCCAAAGAAATTCATGTACCCACAGGAGAAATAATTATGGTGACAGGGGATAAGCCACGAAAGCCAATGAAATTCATTTCAGTCATGAAAATGGCCAGTTATTCGAGAAAACAGGGAATAACATATATGGTTTCGGTAGTTGTTAATACCAAAAGTAAAGAACTTAAGGATATTCCAGTAGTATCAGAATACCCGGATGTATTCCCAGAAGAACTACCTGGATTACCACCCGATAGGGAAGTAGAATTTAGAATTCATCTAATTCCTGGAACTACACCAATAGCCAAGGCACCTTATCGGTTAGCACCCACCGAAATGTTAGAATTGAAAAAGCAGTTAGATGAATTACTAAGCAAAGGATTCATACAACCTAGTTCATCCCCTTGGGGAGCACCAGTGTTGTTTGTGAAAAAGAAAGATGGTTCGATGCGAATGTGTATCGATTATAGGGAATTGAATAAAGTTACAATTAAGAATCAATACCCATTACCTAGGATTGATGATCTTTTTTATTAGCTTCAAGGAGCTAGATATTTCTCTAAGATAGATTTACGCTCCGGATACCATTAATTGAAGGTACAAGAAGAAGATAGACCTAAAACCGCTTTCAGAACTAGATATGGTCATTACGAGTTTACGATTATGCCCTTTGGATTAACAAATGCTCCTGCAGCATTTATGGATATGATGAATAGGATCTGTAAACCGTATTTGGATAAATTCGTAATTGTCTTCATTGATGATATACTTATTTATTCCAAAAGCCAGGACGAGCATTGTGAACATCTACATTCACTCTTAACTTTGTTAAGAAAGGAAAAGTTGTACGCCAAGTTCTCCAAGTGTGAATTTTGGCTCCATGAGGTACAATTTTTAGGGCACATGGTGAATCACGAGGGTATTCACGTAGACCCCTCCAAAATAGAAGCAATCACCAAATGGAAGATCCCGCAATCAGCTATGGAAGTTAGAAGTTTTCTAGGATTAGCTGGGTACTATAGGCGATTCATTAAGGATTTTTCTAAGATAGCGGTGCCATTAACTAAGCTAACCTGTAAAGCAATAAAGTTTGAATGGGAACCTAGGCAAGAAGAGGAATTTAAGATTTTAAAGCAAAGGTTAACAAATGCTCCAATTCTTGCCTTACCAGACAGAACAGAAGATTTTGAAGTTTACTGTGATGCTTCTAAATTAGGATTAGGATGTGTGCTAATGCAACGCAAAAAGGTAATTGCGTATGCCTCAAGGCAATTGAAGAAGCACGAGGAAAACTATACGACTCATGACTTAGAATTATGATCAATAATTTTTTCCCTTAAAATTTGGAGACATTATCTGTATGGAAGTAAGTTTACTTTTTATACAGATCATAAGAGTTTAAGGTACATATTTGGGCAAACAGAATTAAACATGAGGCAAAGAAGATGGATGGAAATTCTAAGTGACTACGACTGTAATATCCAATATCACGAAGGAAAAGCAAATGTAGTCGCAGATGCTCTAAGTCGTAAGTATCATGAAAAGAAAAAGCGAGTTCATGCTCTTAGATTAAATCTTCAAGTAGATTTAATGGAACAATTGAAGAATGTTCAGGAAACAACAATCAAGGATGATGCTGAAAGAATGAAAGGAAGTATAAAAGAATTAGAGCAAGGTACAGATGGAATTTGGAGATTCCACAAGAAAACAATTTAGGTACCTAAACAGGGAAATTTAAGAAATAAAATTTTAGAAGAAGCCCATAAATCTAGGTATACCACGCACCCAGGAAACAATAAGATGTACCAAGACTTAAGAAATAATTTCTGGTGGATAGGAAAGAAAAAGGACATAGCTAGATATGTATCTAAGTGTCTGACTTGTTCACAAGTTAAGGCAGAACACCAGAAACCCTCAGGGTTACTCCAACAATTGGAAATGCCTGTTTGGAAATGGGAACTAATAACCATGGATTTCGTTACTAAGTTACCCAAAACCAGAAAAGGTAACAATGCGATTTGGGTGATTGTGGATCGATTAACCAAATCCGCTCACTTTTTGCCAATAAAAGAAACCTTTAGCATGGAAAGGTTACCCAAGTTATACGTAGACGAAGTAGTATCCTTACATGGAGTTCCACTCTCCATTGTATCGGATAGGGATAGTCGTTTCACTTCACATTTCTGGACGAGTTTTCAAGAAGCAATGGGGACCCGATTGAATTTAAATACTGCCTACCATCCCCAAACTGACGGACAAAGTGAAAGGACGATCCAAACCCTAGAAGACATGCTCAGGGCATGTGTGATAGATTTTGGTGGAAACTGGGATAACCACCTACCCTTAATTGAATTTTCCTATAACAATAGTTATCATTCAAGCATTGAAGCTGCCCCGTTCGAAGCACTGTATGGACGCAAGTGTAGAACTCCAGTTTGCTGGGCAGAAATAGGAGAAAGCCAATTATCAGTTCCTGAGATTGTGCATGAAACCACTGACAAGATAACTCAAATCACGGAAAGACTAAAGACGGCTCGAGATCGCCAGAAAAGTTATGCAGACAACCGACGCAAGCCGTTGGAATTTCAAGTCGGAGACAAGGTGCTCTTGAAAGTTTCTCCTTGGAAAGGAGTAGTTCGGTTTGGTAAGAAAAGAAAGCCAAGTCCAAGGTACATAGGACCATTCCCAGTAACTCAGCGCATAGGACCAGTTACCTATCGCCTACAACTACC
Organism: Helianthus annuus; assembly: GCF_002127325.2. NCBI lineage: Eukaryota > Viridiplantae > Streptophyta > Magnoliopsida > Asterales > Asteraceae > Helianthus > Helianthus annuus. Next base: position 12,044,408 of record NC_035433.2, on the reverse strand, counting down.
AGAAGAGTTAGCCGGGGTACATGACGTATTCCATGTATCCAATCTCAAGAAATGTTTAGCTGACGAATCCCTAGTAATCCCTCTTCAAGACGTACAAGTGAATGAAAAGCTGAAGTTTGTTGAGAAACCACTTCAAATAGAAGACAGAAAGATTAAGTTTCTCAAACACAAAAGACTGGTACTAGTCAATGTCAAGTGGGATTCAAAAAGAGAACCTGAGTACACTTGGGAGCTGGAATCGGAAATGAAGCGAAAGTATCCTCACTTATTTCAGTAAATCTCGAGGACTAGATTTTAAATAAGGTGGGGAGGATGTAAGGACTGCAAAAATGCCCCTAAAAGACCCGTAAGTAAAAACCTGGACCCCTGAAACCCTAACATGCATGAAAAACCAAGAAATCAAGATTTCTAAGTTTCAGGCGGGCCGCGTAAAGGTTCAGCATGCCTTACACGGGCCGCGTCAACTTAAGTTTGACCGGATAAGCTTCCCGGGCCACGTGTTGTCCAACTGGCGAACCTACTCGTGACACATGAGCCCTACACGTAGACTAGGTAGCCACGCGGGCCGCGTAAGTTTAAGAGTGGGTTTACGCGGGCCGCGTAAAACCCATTTTTCAGCTATAAATTGTCCAGTGCATGAGCAGTTCACGTGTGTCAAAAATTTTGATCAAAAACGAAGTTCTACTGCTCAAATTCACATTTTCACATAGGGAGACGTTGCCACGATACAGAGTATTAACTCGATCGCTGCTACGATTCAATGTCTGATCGATTGAAACTATCTGATGGATGTTTAAGTGCTGCCCACATTAGGGCTATACTTTGTCATTCGTCGTGAATTCGATGGATGTTTAAGTATTGCACTTTGTCATTCGTTGTGAGGGTTTGTATCTCGTGAGTTATCGTAAATGCTGTATTAGTTACTAGCCTAGTTCGTGTGCATTGTTATTTAAATTAGGTTATCAGGCTTATCAGTAGGCTAAACTCTACCCGTTTAAACTTGCAATGTGAGTCATTCTCTTTTTATTAAAGTTGCTTTACAATACCTCAAACTATTTTCAAAGTTATAATTACAGGAAATAAGTCGTGGTTATCTTGAATCACTGGCAAGTGGGATATTGTGCACATTACTAATTTCTCACGGTTAGATTCATAAACCTAACAGTGATAATCATCACTACTTGGGTGAAAGGACCCAATAGTGGTATGACCATCGTCACCAGGGTGTGACACGGCGCCAGATAAAAATAAGATAAAAGCCATTGTAATCGCTCTTATGCTGTAATTGCTAGCTATGTGTCATTTTATTAATTTTGAGTGACTCACCAGTATTTCCCCGCTGACAAAAATATTTTTTTAAAACATGTTTCAGGCGACTTCATGTGAATAAAGGAAAAGTGCTACGGAGCACTAATCAAGCTTGAAGTGGTGGCTCAGTTAAATAAATAAACATGTTTTGTAAAACAGGGAATTTCCTCGTGAAATTCCTCTATTGTAAATTACGGGGTTCATCCCAGATTATGAAATAAAATTAATCGGGCATTTTCAAGTTTAAAGATCCTGTTAAAACTTCCGCTGTCAAATCAGATAAAAAATACCACGGGTTTCTGTCCCGCGACTCCTGGACCGGGTAAAACCGGGACGGGGGCCGTGACACATCACTTAGACTATGTGTAACCGGATCGTGCCCCTACCACAAAGGCAATGATCTGAGGTTAAACACCATTTGGTCAGCCGTTAAAGGGCGTTAAAGCTTCTGGGTGTTAGCGCCTTAATGATCTTGGATGACTTTTGAGCATATGATTTAATTTAGGAGGGCAAAAAAAACATGTCGTATTCACACCTTTATTCAACCAATTATGATTTTACACATCTATTCACTTTTTTAATCTATTTCATTTAAATATAATTCTAATGTGGTAGTGGGTAATGAATACTTGTGAAATCATTACACGCTAAAAGTGAAAAAATGTGAGTGAGAGCTCATAACTATGTGGCAATGATGTAGTTGACACTTTATGACGTGACGGTTAAAAAATATGAAAGAGTTACACTTAGTCTTAGAGTACTAGGGGTACAACCCTAACTACCCTCAACGCCACCTAGTTAAAAGTTATCAACTTGTTTTAACTCAAAGTACCCCTAAGTACTCTAAAGAGAGAGCTCCCTATTTTCAACCCAAAACCACCCTTGTATCAAACCCTACAAAACTAACAACTATATCACACTACTCTCATCGAGTAGTTCTTTTAGCACACCTTGCGACTACTTAGCCGTACTACCCGAGCAGGCCGAAGTGGGTACCCAAAGGGTGCCCCATTACCCATATTAGAAATTCATATAGCGAAATTTGAATTCGTTTGAATTCGTTGGAGGTTAAGGGTAGGGTTGTAAGCGAACCAAACGTTCAACGAACAATTCGTGAACCCTTTGGCGGGAAGTTTGTTTATCTTCGTTCGATTAGCTTAACGAACGAATTAACGAATGAACACGAACAAAAAAATTCGTTTGGTTAGCTTAGTGAGCGAACACGAGCACAGGTTGCGTTCGTTCGACTGCGTTCATGAACGTTCGGTAATATGTTTGGTTACGTCCGTTCCTCTTCATTTTATTATATTAAAAAATAATAAGTAATAAACATTTTATCTAAACATACTGAAAACTTGAAACCCTATTTTTTTTCTAAGTTAGCTAAAATTTGGACACTCTTAAAATATTTTTTGGGATAATTATGTCTAAGTTAGTTAAACTTGATTCATCATTTGGTCATTGTAGTAGATTTCTTGTGTTTTGATTTATTATTTGATGGTTGTATTTAACTATTCATGTCCATTGTCTAAGGATAACAATTTTTTATTTTTTATTTTTCAAGTTAAATGTTCGTTTTCATTTGTGTGCATTCGTTCGTTTGTGTTCGAGACCAGTGTTCACAAACTGTTCATGAACAACTGGATTTTCTTAACGAACCAACATGAACATAAACTTATGTTCGGTATGCGTTCATAAACAGTTCGCAAACATGTTAATTTCCTTAACGAACGAATATGAACATTTATCTCTTTCCACTCTTCTTAAAAATTTAAAGTACAATATTTATACCTAAAAACTAAAAAAAATGTATTTATCTATTCATTGAGTTAATTTTCGTCCAATAAATGAAGTTGATGATATGGATCATTGGAGGTCCAAAAAAAAACCGCTTTCACTAATGCTGATTTTGGAGGAGAATATAGAGGCGAACGAAGGGAGTTGGATTGTGGCAGGGGATTTTAATACGGTTAGAACAACAGAGGAGAGAAGAAATTCTAAGTACAACCCGGTTGCAGCTAGAGACTTTAATTCCTTTATTTACAATGCGGGCTTGCAGGAGTTTGCTCTAAAAGGGAGAAAGTTTACTTTTTCGACGGGTAACAAGCTTAGTAGAATAGATAGAGTTATGGTGTGTAGTAATTATTTGAAGAAGTGGCCAGATTCAGTGTATAGGGCTTTACAAAGTGGTCTCTCGGATCATTGCCCGCTCCTTCTTATTGCCAATGATCTTAATTATGGAGCAAAACCATTTCGCTTTTATAATTCGTGGTTGGACAGGAGTGGGTTTCAAGAGTTGGTAAAAAATGCATTTGAGGGGATTGAATGTGAAGGTACGCCTGATGTGAAACTGATGACAAAGTTAAAAAAGTTGAGGTATGTTATAAAGGAATGGAAGGAAAAGAAAAAAGAAGAGGAAAATGAAGAGGAGCGATTACTGAAGGGAGGTCTTGCTGAGTTAGAAGCTATGTTAGAAGAAGGTGATTTAAATGAAGAGCAAACATGGGTTTGGGAAGAAAGTAAAAAGAGGTTAGCGGAGTTGGAAGGTTATAGAGCAAAAGATATAAAGCAAAAATCCAGAAATAGGTGGGCAAAAGAGGGGGATGAGAACACGAAGTTTTTCCATGGAGTGATAAACAAACGAAAAGTGTCAAATAATATTCCCGGGTTGATGATACAAGGCGAATGGGTGTCAAAACCGTCTTTGGTGAAAAAAGAAATCTACAAGTTCTTTAGAAACAAGTTCGTGGAGAGTATTAAAAGTAGGCCACGCTTGGAATGTTATGGAATTAAACATTTATCTGAGGTGGATGCTGCGGCTCTTATAGCTCCTTTTGAAGAAAAGGAAATAAAAGATGCGGTGTATGGGTGTGGGGATGACAAGGCTCCCGGTCCGGACGGGTATAACTTTCGCTTTATAAAATACTTTTGGTCAGATTTGGCAGCTGATTTCGTGGCCGTCCTAAATCATTTTCATGAGCATGGTGAATTCGGAAGAGGTGTGGGATCGTCCTTCATAACTTTGATCCCAAAAGTTAAGGACCCAATGTCTTTGGGTGAATATAGGCCTATCAATTTAATTGGCGTAATAAGCAAGGTGATTTCCAAGGTATTAGCCAATAGGTTACGGATGGTGATTGGAAGTGTTATATCCGAATCTCAGTCGGCATTTTTAAGTGGTCGGTATATTCTCGATGGGCCTTTGATTATTAATGAGGTGACCTCGTGGGCAAAGAAAACGGGTAAAAAAGTTTTTTTTATTGAAATTAGACTTCGAAAAAGCCTATGATAATGTTAGTTGGGATTTCTTGGGAACGGTTATGGCACAGATGGGGTTTCCGGCTTTGTGGTGTAAGTGGATTAGAGGAATTTTGACTTCGGCCAGATCGTCGGTTCTAGTTAACGGCGCGCCTACTTTTGAATTTGAATGTCAGAAAGGGTTGCGGCAGGGGGACCCGATTTCTCCATTTTTGTTTATTATGGTTATGGAAGCGTTCTCATGTTTGCTCAATAAGGCTGCGGGTATTCGGATATTCAAAGGGATTCAAGTCCCGAATGCTGGCCCGTCTTTAACTCACTTACTTTATGCCGACGACGCCATGTTGATTGGGGAATGGGAAGAAGAGAATGTGCAGAATGTGACTAGAGTGCTGAGAATTTTTCACATTTGTTCCGGGCTCCGAATCAATCTAAAGAAATCTAGTTTGTTCGGGTTGGGGGTGGCGAGTGGAGAAATTGCGACTATGGTGTCTTGTTTGGGTTGTCGGATTGGTGAGTTTCCATTTAATTATTTGGGGATTAGGGTGGGAGCGAACATGAATCGGATGGCTAGTTGGGAACCGATTGTTGAAGTTTTTCGAAATCGTCTATCTCGTTGGAAAGCTGCTACTCTCTCAGTGGGAGGAAGAGTAGTATTGATTAAATCGGTTATGGGGAGCTTACCCACATATTACTTCTCCTTATTTAAAGCGCCGGTTCGTATAATTCAAATTCTAGAATCTTTGATAAAAAGATTCCTGTGGGGTGGAAACGCAGATAATAAGAAGATGTCATGGGTCTCTTGGGAAAGGGTTTCTCTTCCGAAAAAGAAGGGTGGTTTGGGGTTGTCTAAGCTCGGTCACTGTAACGATGCATTGCTTTCGAAATGGCTATGGAGATATAGAAATGAAGACGGCTCTCTTTGGAAACAAGTGGTGGATGGTATTCATAACAATCGGACACGATGGGAAGCGTTTTCTGTTAATAAAAGATTTGTTGGGGTTTGGTCAAAAATTCTGCAGAGCAGCAACAAAATTAAAGTCACGGGAGTCGACATAGATGGCATGATCTGTGGTGTTGTGGGAAACGGACGGACCATCCGTTTTTGGATGGATGTTTGGGTCATTAATGGTAGATTAAAGGAGTTATTCCCTCTCATATTCAGCCTAGCCGATGACAAACAGTGTACAGTAGCTGATCTAATGAAGGAGGAAAGTGGGTCGGTTCATGTGCAGTGGAAATGGAAGCGGCAGCCATCTTCTGTAGAAGAGTGTCTGGAAATAGAGAACTGTGAAGCTTTGTTGAATAGTATAGTGCTAAATGGAAGGAAAGATAAGTGGGAATGGCGAGGCGATAGAGATGGGATATTTTCGGTCGGTAGTGTCAAAAGAAAAATTCAGCTTGCCTATCATCAGGTTGGTTATTATGTTTTCGAATGGTGTAAATGGATCCCGGCCAAATGTAATATTTTCGCGTGGAGGGCAGAGATGGAGCGCTTACCTACGAAGGTGGCGTTAAGGAAACGGAACATTAACATAGAAGGTGTCCCTTGTGTTTTTTGTGAAGATCATGAAGAAACGGCGGTTCACATTTTCACAGCTTGTAAATGGCTGCTAGAGTTTGGAATGCAATCTCTCAATGGTGTTGTGCTCCTCACATTTTCGCTTTCACAGTGAAAGACTTGTTGGAACTTCATAAGTACTGTAACATGTCGACTAAAAGAAAGGAGGTGTTCCGTGGGATCGTGATTATAACCTGTTGGAGGATTTGGAAGGCAAGAAACGAAAGAATCTTTGAAGACAAAGAGGTTAATGCGATGGAAATAGTGGCGGATATTAAGGCTATGGGGTACTTATGGTTCAAGCATAGGCAAAAGTCCGTTTTTGTAGATTGGAGAAAATGGTGTAAGTTTGAGATTGTGTAATTGGTTTCGAGTTCTCTATTCCTCCCTTAGGAATGGAGTAGCTCTCGTTTGTTAATAAAGTTCAATTTTCAAAAAAAACTAATGCTGATTTTGGAGGGTATGTTTGGAAGCAACGAAGAAAAACCACGACTTCATCCACTGATTTTATTTATTAAAGTAAACTGCCATTTTAGTCTCTGAGGTTTGGGCAGTTTTGTCACTTTAGTCTAAATCTCAAACCTTTTACATCTGGGTCCCTATGGTTTCAGTTTTGTTACCATTTTGGTCCAAAAGTGATATCAGCTCAAATTCCTCAAAATTAAATTATGATTTTTTGTCATTTTCTCAGAGGTAATTTGGTTATTACGATTATTATTTTAACAAATTAGCCGCTGAGTGGCCCCCACCCCCATCCCAACCTCCTTCTTCTTCCCCACTTTGAAAACCCAGATCCATTGTTACTGATTGAATGGATCAATGATTGCATTCTCCACTTCAATGTGCAGAAGCAGGATCTACACACCAATCAAACTAACAACATACAGATCATAATAGAGCATACACATCATCAGATTACACATCAAGTAACAATTAGAGTAATCACAACACTAGATCCAAATCCATTACATACATAACCAGATCAACAACAGCAGTTGAATAAACATAAACATCAAACGAATGAAGAACCATACAAATTCTATAACAAAACAGATCTAATCAATCCTATAACCAAATTAGGGCAAATTGAGATCGAGATACAAACCTCCGGAGTAGAATCCGTTGTGGAGACCTAGTCAATCCATCAACATATCTAATCAATCCATCAACCTGCAACCTGTTCCCGGTCATCCTTACCACCACCAATCTTTATCCCGGGTCATATTTATCACCTCCGTTCAACCTGCAACCATCTCGTTCATCATCTTCAACAACAGAAATCACCATCATCGACATAATCGTCATCGTCTTCAACAACAGAAATCACCATCATCTTCAATCATCAGAAAAATAAATGAAACAGGGGAACAGATATGTGTGAGGAGGTAGGGGTTTACCGGAAAAGCTTGTCGGAAATATACCACCACCGCCGCTACCGCACCCAACCAAACACCTCCACTGTTGGGTCCGTCATCGGTGCGGCGTTGCCATCATCTTCGCTCGCCGGGTGTGTGTATTTTAGAGAGGATGCAGGCGGGGTGGGGTGTGTGGGTGTATTGGCCGATGATCGGCGCCGGTGAGCAGAGAGAGGGAAGGGAGTGAGGGTGTCGGCTGGGATTTATTACAAAAATGAGGGGAATAGTTCAGATGCAGGAGGTGGGTAGTTGGGCAGGTGGGCGAAATGACCAAAATGCCCTTCAGAAAAGGACAAAAAATCAGTTTTTTTAGAAATCTGAGTTGATTTTATTTTAGGACCAAAATGACACAAACTGAAACCACTGACCAAAATAAAAGTTTTGGACTAAAGTGACAAAACTGCCCAAACCTCAGAGACCAAAATGACAGTTTACTCTATTTATTATTTTTCTCCTTTGCCATTACTTGACTATTAATTTTCTTCAAAATTAACATCACCCATGTCATTCATATTTGGATTTGTCAAATCACTTTAGACTTTTTCACACTATTTTTTTTTGTTTTTGTTTTTTTGAACGGCTTTTTTCACACCATGTTGTTTCTCTTCTCACACGTATCGTCGGGTTGTTTGGTCCCGCCATTCTTTATTATTTATTCATTTCTAACATTTGAAATTTTACTACGGAAAAATCACCAAAATAGGCGGCGTTTTAACAATGGGAAATCTATTAATCAATCTTGCATGACCTTGTTTTGATAGGTTGATTTTAGTGTTTGGGTTTGGAATCCATTAATTAAAGCCAATCATTTGGTTTGGGCCGGGGTACTTAATTTATATTGTTTTGTATATTTAAAAGTTGTAGATGGATACATCAGCAGCAAATAAGGGTGATGGGAGGCTCCTTGTAAGCCAAAAAAAAAATCAAATATCTTAAGTATAACCCAAACCCAATTTGTTGGTTTTGGCCAGGGAGGGTACACCTAACACACAAACCATATTCTAAAACACTTTTATGTCCATCCTACCTCCACTTCACAACCACACCACATCGTCGAGTGTAGTCGCTTGCACTCGACGTTCTGTTGTCGGAGTGTTAAGACTCTTTGTCTCCGTAAATTGCTTAAATGATTTGTTTGAAACTCATATACATTTTATTGTTAACTAGAGTAAACTGTCATTTTGGTCCCTGTGGTTTGGCCAGTTTTGTCACTTTAGTCCAAATCTCAAACTTATTACATCTGGGTCCCTGTGGTTTGCATTTTGTTGCCATTTTAGTCCAAAATCCAAAAAACCTATTTTTTTTACTGTTGCAACCTCCTATTTTGTCCTGTAGTGCAGGGGCATTTTGGTCCATGTTAATTTATTATAACATTTCAGTAATTAATAAAATCTATCTTCATGAACATCATCAAACTTCATCATCAAAACCTAGAAAATCAAGAACATCATCAAACTTCATCATCAAAATCCAGAAAATTAAGAACATCATCTTCAAGAAAATCAAGAACCCAGAACAAAACCAGAAACCATCACAAACCCTGGCGGAAAGAGGCGGCAACCACCCTTAGAAACCCTTGCTCCTCTCTGCCTCATAGAGTAAACTTCCATTTCGATCCAGATCTACAGTGCCACCACCGTCACTCCACCTGCCACCGCCCCACCACCTGCCCTCTCGCTAAAACCATCCAAAAAAGACGCACAGCCGTCGGAGCTTCTGCTTCATTCTTTCACCGCCACCACCATAACCACCGCCACCACCAATCTCTCTGATCTCTAACCCCCACAAACAATCAGATCAAAATATTTCTGATTTCGATTCAGATCTGAAACTCAAAGCTTTTCTCTCCAATACACACGAATGAGAGAGAAACATGAGAGAGAGAGAGAGGAACGCAGAGATGACGATGACGATGGTGGATCTGAGTTTCGGTAGGGACGACGCCGGAGTGGTACTCAGGTGGGACGATGATGATGATTTATTTGGGGATTATGTTGATCGATCTAGGTTTCAACTTAACTGATCGATTTAGAGAGAGAAGAGAGAGAGAAGAGAGAGAGTCTGTTAGGGTTTTATGATGATGATGATGATTTATTTGGGGATGAAGTTAATTAAGAAAATGTAAAATGAAAAGCAAAATGACCAAAATGCCCCTGCACTACAGGACAAAATAGGAGGTTGCAACAGTCAAAAAAATAGGGTTTTTGGATTTTGGACTAAAATGGCAACAAAATGCAAACCACAGGGACCCAGATGTAATAAGTTTGAGATTTGGACTAAAGTGGCAAAACTGGCCAAACCACAAGAACCAAAATGGCAGTTTACTCTTTTAACTAATTAATAATAATCATTTATTTGTCGTTTAATGTGGAAAAGATATTTTGGAAAAAGTAAGGTGGAAAATTTTGTTATCATTTCTGTTTCGTTGGCCAGCCACAATGAGACTCTTATTGTAAGCATGTGTGAATAATCTACCATGCCCAATTACTGTTGATTTTCTAAATTCTTCGTTGACAATTCATCCCCCAGCATGGGCAAAACAAATCATACTTATTGTTAGCCCATCCATGTCAACTGCCCTTTTTGGATTACGGGATCATATATTCATATCAATAAAATAAATAATACTCTCCAAACCAAACCAATGTTATGAGTTTGTAATAGACGTATAACCTTCCTTCAAGAGGTTATAATAGAATAGAAAACCCCATGGAAACAAACAAGATACGAGCTAAGGTCACAAGAATTATGTGCTTGCTTATTAGCTACAAGTTCCTTCCTTTGGGAAATAGCTAAAATGATATTTTGTGTTTAAATTTGCATAAATAATCAGAACTTGATAAGGATTGAATTAGAAATACAGAGAAGAAATTGATCAACTAAAACGTAACTGTTATTAGCTGATTAACTACCTTTATAACGTACAACTAACCAAACAACCAATCTTATAATTAACTACCCTCGTCTTCACTTATCTGACATACAAGCCCCTGTTATTATAACTATAGGACAATTACATCTAAGTCCCTCTCATTACAACACATCAATACCTCCCCCTAAAGCATTTTTTGACCTCAAAAAACAAAACTAGGAAATCTCAGCTGCAAATCTTCTAGATTCTCCCAAGTACCCTCAGTTATTGGAAGACTGTCCCATTGAACCAGTCCCTTAACTGTAGCTATGTTCCCTCGGCGAACCATCTTCCTGTCAAGCACTTGCAGTGGTTTGAACTGAAATCTTGGATTAGAAGGAAGAGGAGTAGTTTGTGTAGTATTTCCTCTTGCATGTTTCAACAGGGACACATGGAAGACAGGATGGACTTGTGCATCATCTGGTAAATCCAATCGGTATGCTACAGCTCCAATCCTTTCAATTATCATAAAAGGCCCAAAAAATTTAGGTCCCAACTTGTTAAAATGTGATGACCTCAATGTAGTCTGCCCATGGGGATGTAGTTTAACATAAACATGATCTCCTATTTGAAGTTCCCTTTCACTTCTGTTATTATCTGCAGTCTGTTTCATCCTGTTATGTGCTTTTTGTAATGCAAATCTCAGCAATTTAATAGTCTCCTCCCTATCTTGTAAAACTTCATTAATAGCAGCTGTCCTTACATCTCTTGGAACATAGGGCACAAACAATGGTGGGGGATATCCATATAAAGCCTAAAATGGAGTAATTCCCAGAGCATTGTGATAATTCGTATTATACCAAAATTCTGCCAATGACATCCATTTTACCCAACCTGTAGGCTTATCCATAACCATACACCCTAGGTACGATTCTAAACATCTGTTTACCACTTCTGTCTATCCATCAGTTTGTGGGTGATGGGCAGTG